>NC_053112.1:24679943-25004110 GCF_010015445.1 Perca fluviatilis | reverse complement strand
GAAAAGTTATATATGTTTCATTATTGGTAGCCCTTGAATAAAAACAGTGAAGTCTTGCAAACTTGATTTTATAGATTTGAAAAATTTCCCTTTAAACACTTTTGGCCTGAAGTAAAAATACAATATGATTGCTGCAGTAGAAAGGAAGAGCAATGGTTAGTCGTGGGATGGTACTGAAATATTGTTTTGTTCATCAGGAAAAGAGAACACTCGCAATACTCCCTTTACTTTGCTGTTTGCATCTTGTTGTACATTTAAAAACCAATAGGGCGCGATCGCAAAAGGGATGCTGTCTGTATAGTTAGATGTGAACAGCTTATGATTTGGCCTGAAAAAAAGTTCAGTCAAAAGATTTCTTTTCACTTTAAAAGTGTTGCCATACATTGATTTATTTGTGTCGGCCCATCACAATATCAACATTGACCGCTACAAATTGTTTTTTGTTTTTTATACTATTTTAAATGGGTAAAATCTTATTTCATTGTAGAGTCACCCAGCTCATTGATTTGCTCAGCCCCTCCAGCCCCCCCCCTCTCTCTCTCTCTCTGTCTCTGACTTTAATGTTAGCTACAATAGCTGACATTGGCCAATGTTAGCGCTTCTTACAGCAGACCAGCATAACGTAGGTTAAGTTAACTTTAACCAGGCAGAGATAAACAGACTTACCTTAACAAACTTGCTGTTTGGGAGTTACACATGAACTCATGAAAGACATTATCATATGCTAGCTGTGTAGCAGCGGACTGTGGGTCCAGAAGACTTATGTTCTCTCCAGATTACGTGTAAATCATGCCCTCCTCCTCTCAAATCCCTCATTGATAAACACATCACATTGCCAAATAAAATTAAATATCTCAAGTTTCCAAATTTTTTCAGTGCATATTGGACTCTTCAAGAAAGATAATCAACGTTTTTCCCAAAATGTTTAACTCTTCCTTTAATATGTTCTTTCTGTCAAATATTGTGTCCTCCGTGACATGCTTGATGTCAAATGGCACAACTACAGCTCAAGAACAAAAGCACCTGGGATAAATGCACAGTGACATAATAGTTCATATAGTCAGTTGAAACAGCAAACATTTCTGTCTTACATGTCTGTGTAATGTCTAGAACGCACCCCATCAGACAACGACAATGATGTCCACGAAACAATCTCACCTCAAAGCCTATTTAAGCTTTCGACTGTATGACAGGGTCAACCTCAGCTGATTGAGTTTGCTCATTTACCATGTAAATGTAGATGTTGAAACTCAACATGATTCTGAGCACCTCCAGCATGTCTTATCCATGTTGACTTAAAGGTTGAGGATCAAATTAAATTCTTGACCTTTAAAAAAAAGCAGCCAATCTCAACCTGGAAGTGACCTATTTAGTATCTGCTGGGAATTTTATCGGTAGATAATTATCTTTGCTTGAAAACAACCTTCTCCACAGAGACATACAGTATGTATGATCCTGGAATTCCTGACCTTGATAGTCACTGAGCAGCTTTCCCAGGGCTGTTAGCGGTTCCCCCTCTGAGAGTTTCATATACTCAGGATAGATGGTTGGATTTGACGGGGATTATGGGATTGCACCTTTCGAAACCAAGGTAAGGGAGTTCTACTGAGGGTTTAAGCAAGCATCATAGTTTTGAACGTTTGATGGATATACACGGAAAGACTATATAATGTCGGCCGGAAAGTTGCAGTTTATAATAAAATCTTAGGGAAAGGTCATATTGGCATTTTCAAACATTTAGTGAGCTGGTTTGGTTGGGTGGAAAGAGAATTTAGCCATACAGGTATATATTGAAAGCAGGTGGCTTACATTTTTTTCCTGTAATGGTTTATGTCTGGCCAGACGCTCAGAGGGCAAAGTAAACACAAAGTCACTCTAGGCAATCTCCTTCATCCTATGCTCCGGCGTTCCTGTATTAATGGCAGCGGTCTCCTCAGAATGACAATGAAGCCTTATATCGATGTAAAACATATGCCATAGGTGTCATAGTCACCACATTTCATCTCACTCAAATACGTATGGGATAGAATCGGCACTTTCCACCTCCATCAACAAAACACCAAAAGGATGGAATTTCTCATGCAGGAGCAGCATCGCATCATTCAAATAAAAAGAAAGTTGAAGCATGTGTGTGAGAAAGCTGTTCTGGCAGCTTTCGGTAATCCAACACCCTATTAAGACACTGTTTTTGTTTCCTTTCAGAGAGAGGTTGCCAACAGGGCATGGTTTTATCTAAGCTTAACAGATGGGGAAAATAATGGGCATGTATCAAAGCAACAAAAAGTGTTGTGCTTGTGCCAGACTCCTATTGATAAGCCCAAGAGTCAAATTCAAACCAAATCACATGAGGAATTACTATCGTTGGCAATGGGAACTTTGTGTATATATATGTATATATATACCAAATATATATATATATTGGAGTACCAATATGAACTGGTGAACTTGTGGTTGGTGTAGGATTTAGTTTGATCTGTCTGTAAGAAAATAAGGTACTGCTGTTTTTCCCACATGGTCAAGCTCAGTTCATGAGACCCCATTGTTTCCCCCCAGAGTCTGCGGTTTCCCTCTGCTTATTCTCCGTTGTTCGGTCTTTCATTTTAAGCCATGTCATTGAATGGTCGAGTGTGAGGGAGAGTGTACAGTATGTGCTCACGTCTGTCTCTGCACGTATCCATATGAATGTGTGTGTTCCAGGTTTTTTTTTCCTTCGCTGGTGAAGGATCAACTGTGGTTCACATACGTGCGTTGAGACAGTGTGGGGCCTTGTGGTTTCCTGCCACCCCCAACTCTTGATTTTCTTCTTTCTTCCTCTCGTTCATTTTATTACATTCCCTCTCCTATTCCCTACCGCTGCCCTCGTCCCCCTATATTGCCCCTTTTGTTTATTCAATTGAAGATGTCTGACTAAATATCCTGAGGCCTGCTGAGTCAATCTGATTTTCTAATCTCAGTTGTCCTTTATGCCAGTGGGAAACCAAGGCTTGTGCTAAATACATTTGAATGAGGTCCTTGAATTTGCCTGAACTTTTCTTCCATCCTTCTTTCTTTCCATTTCTCCCCTTTTTTCCTTTTTCTTTGGGTTTTGGCTGCTCTCACCAACACTACTTCTTAGGCCCATATCTAAGGATCTGTAAACATTTCTTCATATTGTCCGTCAGTGTAATATTATAAAATATTGATTTATTTTCTGTTACAGCGTCTGGCCAGTGCCAAGGCCCACACATCACGGTTCGTGAGTGCCAACCTGCCATGCAACAAGTTCAAGAACCGGCTGGTGAACATCATGCCCTACGAGACCACACGTGTGTGTCTGCAGCCAATCAGAGGAGTGGAGGGATCTGACTACATCAACGCCAGCTTCATCGACGGATACAGGTTAGAAAGAAACTGATCTGAAATTATTATTTTTTTATGTTCTTATTTTCTTGTTGGCATTTAAGTTTAAGGTTTAGTTCAGTTACTGTATGAAGACGCAAAGGTCTTTACAGAGCTTTTTTAACTCTGCATAGATAAGACAAGATAAGATAAACCTATGTTGTCTGTTCACACTGAAAATGTTCTTGCATTGTCTGCTCCAGTGTGTGTTGAGTGGGGGAATCAGTAAGTAGTATGTAACTTCATGTACAATTTTGAATTCATGTGTTTTTGTAGGCAGCAGAAGGCCTACATAGCAACCCAAGGCCCGTTGGCTGAGACCACAGAGGACTACTGGAGGATGCTATGGGAACACAACTCCACCATAGTTGTCATGCTAACCAAACTGAGAGAAATGGGACGGGTATGGATACAAATACACACACATAAACACAATTAGGTAATCAGGTACACTATGTAGGGTACATGTAAGTATGGATTGGCTCTACTGGGAAGCAAACGTCTACTGATGCTGTAAAGGCTTGTAGCTCTGGTGATTGTAGGGCCCAAAGCCCAAAGACCAATTACATTATTTTAGGTGAGCTGCAGCTCATAAACGATGGACGTGGTTTCTATGCACATCGACCCAAAATATGAGATAGGGATTTGTTCTTGATTGCATGATCAATTTGACCCAAACGTGTACGGTAATATACAATATCACACTTTGTGCTATACTTAAGGCTCATTATTTTTAATTATTTATTTTAGAAAATGAATAATATATCTGTAATATCTGATAAACTATTAAAAACAGTATATGAATCATTACAAAATGCAAGCAACACAGTTATTGAGTGAGAAAGAAATAATGGCGTGAGTTATATCTCATGAACATCATATCTCATCTGACACAAGACAATCTTCAAGTGAATATTGGATTTCATTCAGTCAGGAAGAAATCTCTATGACAAAGTAGCCAGACATTGTTCTCCACACACTGAATCCATCAGACATGATGTAAAGCTCTGAACAGAAGCCTCTGTGCTGTCCTCATGCAGGAGAAGTGTCACCAGTACTGGCCCGCAGAGCGCTCAGCCAGGTACCAGTACTTTGTGGTGGATCCCATGGCCGAGTACAACATGCCCCAGTACATCCTCCGAGAGTTCAAAGTCACTGATGCCAGGGTGAGTCATCAGTTTGTGCGTGTTTGTGTTTGTGTGTCATCAGGGGACTGCAGATGAAAATTAGCCTGTATGGCTAAATCTGACAAATTTACATGTTGGACTACCATTTGTAGTCTCTGTTCCATTATCTTTATTGTGACTATTATTGCCACTGTTCATCACACCCCCAACCGGCACCATCAGACACCGCCTACCAAGAGTCTGGGTCTGACGAGGTTTCTTCCTAAAAGGGAGTTTTTCCTTGCCACTGTCGCACTGAATGCTTGTTCTTGGGGGAATTACTAGAATTGTTGGGGCTTTGTAAATTATAGAGTGTGGTCTAGACCTACTCTATCTGTAAAGTGTCTCGAGATAACTCTTGTTATATTTGAAACTATAAATAAAATTGAATTGAAATTGAATTGAATTGAATTGACTCAAGTGCTCATGTTAATTAATGTGCATTGTCTCTTCTTAAATAAAATAAAATAAATATAAACATGTGCAAGTGTGTAAGAGGGTACCATTTGTACTGCTTTAACGTTATTTTGGTGATTAAAAATAATAAAACACATTCTCTCTCTCTCTCTCTCTCTCTCTCTCTCTCTCTCTCTCTCTCTCTCTCTCTCTCTCTCTCTCGCTCTCTCTCTCCAGGACGGCCAATCGCGGACAGTACGTCAGTTCCAGTTCACTGATTGGCCAGAGCAAGGAGTGCCAAAGTCAGGGGAGGGATTCATTGATTTCATTGGCCAGGTGCACAAAACTAAAGAACAGTTTGGCCAGGATGGGCCAATTACTGTGCACTGCAGGTAAGATTTATTCTTCCCAGTAACACCTCTATATATTCATACATTGTGTTTGTTGCATTCATTGTGACAGGTAGGTAAAAAATAAAGATGAATAAATGAGTGAGGAAACATAACAAATACAGATGAGAATGAAAATAATGATCTCAAATGACTTGATCAGCTATGGGAATAATTTTGACTGACCCGTTAAACAGCGCTCTCAACCACGATCATTTAAACACCAGATGAGGGAATGTTTTTTGATTCATTTCTCCAGTAGAGCCCAGATACTTGTGGTGGCCTAACACTTTACTAAGACACTGTATGCTTGTTTTTTGCTTGAATTTATCACCCATCTGTACATGTGATCACTGTAGTAATGAAAGACACACTGTAAATACTATAATACAACATTATAGAAAGATTCAAAGAGATTATGTGCCGTTGATAGTAGTTTAAAACAAAGGCTTAGATTTCTCATTGGCATATGCACTGATCAGAGATACTGTATGTACCTGACAAACCAAAGGATGATTTCATCTTACCACATAATATTCTATGTTTAGGCTGTAGGACCTGATACACAGCTCTGAATTTTTGTATATATCTAATTATTTTTTGTTGCCTGTTCAAACCTACCCTAAAAGAAAAATGTATGCTGCCGTTGGTGTTTGAATGTGTGCGATCGGGTGAATGAGAGACAAACTGTAAAGTGCTTAGGATATTTAAATGCAGTTCATTTAATTCAAACTGGAGGGTTAACTGGGGGTGATGTGAGGGTTTGGAGACTGGGTGTCATAATGGTCAGTCAGATAAGGCAGTGATCTTAAGCCATTAGCCTTAAGGTCACCGCCCTAGTCATGGGGCACAATTAGCATTGTGTCCGCCTCTCTGTTAAAGCTCTACAATTATTTTTTTCTCCTGCTTATACATTTATAATACCTACCATGTCTGATCTTTGCCATGTGTGAGCAAAAATCTGAATTAGGTCACTACTAACATAGCCAGTGGAAGGAACTTCTATTCAGTATATGATTGTGAACATGTCACTTCAGTTTATTACACTACGGATGTGACAGTTCTAAATATATCAAGCTCTAAATATGTTTCCACCTGTCCGCCCACAGTGCTGGAGTAGGGAGGACCGGTGTGTTCATCACCCTCAGCATCGTGCTGGAGCGGATGAGGTACGAGGGAGTGGTGGACATCTTCCAGACTGTCAAGATGCTGCGCACCCAGAGACCTGCCACCGTTCAGACAGAGGTGAGCTTCCGCACTGTTATCACTCTGTCTCCCTTCTAGTTCATGCTCTCTTTCTAACTCTCAGTTTTATTTTCAGTCTTCTCTGTCACTGACTTAATATTCTTCTGCCTCCCTCCAGGACCAGTACCAGTTCTGCTACCGGGCCAGTCTGGAGTACCTGGGGAGCTTTGATCACTATGCAACATAAACCCGAGTGGCCGTCTCTCATACCACATCCCACCTAGCGCACTTTTCTTCGGCCTGAATTAATGCACTAGGCTGCGATGTGTCTTTGAAGATTTTTGCCACCACATGCAGAGTGAAGGGGGACCATCGGCTTTCCCGTTCCCAGAAACAGCACCTCTAACTGAGCCATAGCAACCTGCTTGACAAGGGTGTTTCCTTCCACCCTCAGCCCAAACACACCCATTGGTCAGTCTGAAGAAGCAACTTCAACCACTGTTCCAATCAGAATACTTGATCAAATATTGATTTTTTTATTTGTTTCAGTGCTTTTGTGAGCACCCAGATTGCTTTACATTGTTTGGGTGGGGAACTCTCACCTTGTCCACCACCAGTGTAGCATCATCACCAACCCGGGTACAGTATTTAGCTGTCACAGGAAATTCAGATTTTTCTATCTTGAGGACTGTCTACAAATCCATCTTATGGAAGCCTCGTGGACTGAAAGAACTGGGACATTTAAGCACCAGAGAAGTGCCAACAGGAGACTGAAAACACAGAGCACCGTATTAAAAAGACAAAGAACACATCCCAAAAAAAAAAAAGACACCAAGAAGTGTTTTTTTCTGTTTTGTTTTGGAAAAAGACTTGTTTCTTGTGAATGAAAAAGAAGATATTTCTACCATACAGTAATAAAAACCACCAGTTCAACCTTATGCTTCATGATTTAAGATAAGGGAAACTTAAGAGAGGTTTAGAATGCATACCACAAAGTAAAACATTAATTTAGTTTTTTAGAACAAATATAGATATGTGACTATCTTGTTGTTGTTTTTTAAACTGGGTATTCTTTATGGCACGTTCTGTTTTTTTGTTTAGTTTTTTTTTTACAGATTTATGACTTTGTCCTTACTGACCATACAAAAGCAAAGTTGCATTTTTTTCCCCTGTGTAATCCAATGAGCTGTAGCGATTTTTTTTTTTTAAGTGATGCGGTTCTGTTTTAAAGTGTACAATCAAATTTAGTGTGGAAAATGTTCACAATTCTATGAAAAACACCACTATTGAGTGTCACTCTCCTGTATTCTCTACCCACTCTGTTTTTAAGAACACACATTTCGCATGCACACAGGACTCTCAACCTCATTTCTATCTGGCCTGCGGTGTCAGAGAAGATGGCCATTTTTGAATTCCCAGGGGCAGACAGAGATGCAGTTTTCACCCTGCTGCTACCAGGAAGTCCCGAGAATAATCTCGCCAAGTTGTTCTGTGTGCAGGTCGGGAGAAAGCCAGATAGAATTACAGAGAGTATGCACAGAAAGCAAAATATGAAGAAAAAAAAATATTTATGTGTCCAAATAAGCTTCACAAAGATTTCTCAAGCAGGGAGCAAGAAAGGGATGTAGAAAACGGGGTGGAATGGAGGGGGGAGGGTGGGGAAGGAACACTTTTCTCACTGGAATGCTCACCTGTGACTTTTCTCTCTGATTCAGTGTGCAATAAGTAGATGTATTATATATTTTTGTGTCCACTCACTAACTGCAGTTATATGCCATTATGATGACAGTGAAATTGATAATGATGATGCATCATTTTCCAGACACAAGGATGTTACGCTTGATATGGTTCTCGCCATTGTTTGATGTGTCCAAACAGAGGGATGACCTCTGACCTCTTAGGAAGTAGATCTTTTATCATGTCACAACTCCAGTAGATGATGTCATCTTTCTGTGTGTCACGGCAACCAACGAATGATCAAACTCATACTTTAAACAGCATCTAATAAGTATTTTGATTTTAGATTTCTAGTGCCTTATATTACACGCCTATTTTGATAAAGTTACTTTAAAGGGTTTTTTGTGTATTTTATGTATGTATGCTTGTACGTATGTGAACTGAATGTCTATGTATATGATTTTGTTGTGTTACAGTACGTGAAAGTATCTTGTGTGTTCTGTTTTTGGCTGTGACATTTTGTATGGAAGGCTGTGCATAGGCCGAATAGTTGTACTCATCACTTTCAATCCAGCAACAACGTCATCTTATCTCTTCTACATGAGACTCAACTACAGATAAAAAAAAATGTGGTTTCAAAACAGGTTATTAGCAGGATAGTTAAATCATTTGTCTTTTCTTTCCTGGGACACTTGCACAAGCTTTGTGTGTATACTCTTTCACTCAGACTTCAGTTGTTTGCCACACTGACGACTTTGGCACTGACTGTGAGCTGGCTCAGAAAAGTCATACTTACTCAGCTATTTAGAAATCTATATAAAGCTCAACAGCAGTGGCTAACTTTGTCAGTCTGGAGAAAAAGCAAAATAACAAACCACACGGATATCTACCTATCCCACCCCCTCCATCTAAAATCACTCAAACTGCTCATCTGTGTTCCTCATTCCTTGCCTACAGTTATATATTATTTTCTTATAGCGACAAAGGCTGAGAGAAGTTCAGGTGCTACGTCTCCAACAACACAGAACCCACATCATTTTTTTTGTATCTCTATTAATGTTTGACCATATAAGGGATCGTTGACAGTTTCCCCCCATCTAACAGTAACCCTGTTGTTGTTTTTGTATGCATGGTACCACTTTTGAGATGCCCCTTTGGTTGCACCTGTTATGGGAAGACTTGCACTTTCTCTCTTTGTACTATGCACTAATACTAGTATCCTCCTATTATCTCTTAAACCCCCCACCCCCCCAAAAGGAGTTTTACTTGAACTCAGTAAAGATGGATCCTGTAATGCTCACATGGTTGTGTATATGTAAATAACACAAAACACAGAGAGTAATTGAAATGCATAAATAAATGAATAAATAGATAAACGATTAAGGTAACCAGTGAATAAGAATCTATCAGATATACAGAGTGATATAATAAAAGGATGCACCTGAAATCACAGTTTATGGCACAGCAGTATGTGCAATACATCACATTGTGGATTTGTTGTACCACAAAAGAGAAGTTTCACAGAAGGTGTTCTATTTTACCCCCCAATGTATAATGTAGATGGATAAAACTGGAGTTTATAAATTGTATAAAAAGGAAAAAATGGTGTGTTACTTGGATCAATTACCTCCAATTGGTCTGTAAATGTAAACTTTTTTTTGGTTTGTTATCTGCTCCGAGTCAACAAGTGCTTTTTATTTTCTTACATTGGTTCTTGGAGCGCGTGAAAACCGAAAAACAGGTCTGGATTTCTGTTCTCTGTCGACACAAGTTTCATTTGTTACAAATAAACTCAAGTGAAATAACTGCTGCTGCTGTCATTTTATATATTTGTGTGAATCACAGTATTGTTATCCTATTCTTCGTACAATTTACGGTCACCTACTACCTCTGCATACTTTCAGCTACAAAAACCATTAAAATATCAAAATGTTCAGCTCTTTAATGACATTTGTGCTTGTATTCAACTTTTCTCCACCATTTATAGTTTTTAAAATATTAAGCTTTTTTCTTTTTACATTGAAAGTCAATGGAGCAATCTTTAAATCCTCCTCAAGCTTCTTCCACTTCTAAATGCTACTGCTCCCACAGACTTTCACCTACAGATGTCATTCAAACATTAAACTATTCAAAAAACTCAAAAATTCAGCTTTTTAATCACTGTTTAAGTTTAGTACTTATTTAGGTCTTTTCTGTGTTTTTAAGGGCTGCTCAGTGTGGGTGATGTCACAGCTGCAGTGCAGAGGAGAGAAAAAATCATCTTAAAACTTTCTCTTTAACTTGCTCTCACGGCCACAATTCTTACTTTTCATACACCATTTATACGTCAAAATGTTGATATACTCTACTACTTTTTTCAACATACTTTTTTCGACATACTATACTATGACTTTTTTATGACTTTTTTCGACATACTGCACCATAACTTTTTTTAATCACTTTTTTTGACATACAATACTATGACTATTTATGACATACTATACTATGACTTTTTCAATTACTATACTATGACTTTTAATGGCTTTTTTCGACATATTATACCATGAAATTTTATCAATTTTTTCTATATACCATACCATATATATATTTTGTCAAAAGACTATACTTACATTTTTTTCGACATACCATACTTTAACTTTTTATGGCTTTTTTCAACATACTTTACTATACTATGACATGTTATTGACTTTTTTCGACTTTATCTTTTTTTCGATATATTATACTGTGACGTTTTAATTACTTTTTTTGACATGCTTTACTATCACTTTTTATCACTTTTTTCGACATACAATACTATGACTTTTTTCGACATGCTACACTTTGACTTTTTAATGTCTTTATTCAACATACTATACTTGACTTTGTTATCACTTTTTTCGATATATATGACTTTTTTATATAATATACTATGGTTTTTTTAACATTCTATTCTATTACTTTTTCCGACATACTCTACCAAGACTTTTTTCGATATATTATACTATGACTTTTTTGTCACTTTTTTCGACATTCTATACTATGACTTTGTAATCACTTTATTAAACATCTATATGCTATGACTTTTTTTATATACTATACTATGATTTTTTTTAACATTCAATAATATGACTTTTCCGACGGACTATACTTACTACATACGCCTTTTTTATCACTTTTTCCACATACTATACTATGATTTTTTTTACATACATGCTATGACTTTTTATCACTTTTTTCGACATGCTGTACTATGACTTTTTTTTAATCACTTTTTGAGACATACTATACTATGACTTTTTTATGACTTTTTTCAACATACTATACCACGACTTTTTTATCACTTTTTTCGACATACTATACTACGAATTCTTTTTCGACATACATACTATGACTTTTTTATTACTTCTTTCAACATACTACACTTTGACTTTCTATTATTTGGTGGCACAGTGGATAGCACTGCTTTAACAATGAACCAGTAAGTAGTCACTGCAGAGTCTGACTCAGGTTTGATACCCAGTCCAGGCTGGCCCTTGACTTTACTTTTTTCGACATACAATACTATGACTTTCAATAACTTTTGATGACATAACATTCTTTGACTTTTTTTTAATCACTTTTTTCAACATACTATACTATGACTTTGTCACCATACCATACTATGTCTGTTTTCAACATAATTTAATTGGTGGGACAGTGGATAGCACTGCTCTAACAACAAACCAGCAAGTAGTAACTGCAGACTCTGACCCAGGTTCAATTTCCAGTCCGTACATTACATTACTTTTTTTAGACATACAAATACTATGACTTTCAATGACTTTTTTCGAGATAACATACTTTGACTTTTTCAACATACTATGGTAGGACTTTTTTTTAATCACTTTTTTCAATACACTATCCTATGACTTTTTAAGACATACTATACTTTGACTTTTTACGACATACCATACTATGGCTTTGTAATGGCTTTTTCGAACATTCTATGCTATGACTGTTTTCAACATAAATTCTTTGGTGGCACAGTGGCTCAGTGGTTAGCACTGCTCAAGGCAAAAGCAAGTAAACAGAAGCACAACAAAAACTAAAACAAGAAGGTTTTTTAAAAAAAATTTTTTTTTTTTTTTTAAAAAAAAAATGACTTTGCTATCACTTTTTTTGACATACTATACTACGACTTTATCCCTTTTTTCGACATTCTATACAATTACTTTTTTCTCCCTTTTTTACGATGTACTATACTATGACTGTTTTCAACAATTACTTTTAGTGACATAGTGGCTCAGTTGTTAGCACTGTTCCAACTAGCACCAGCAAGTAGGCAATGCAGATTTGGACCCAGGTTTGATTCTCAGTCTGGGCTGGCCCTTTTCATGACTTTTTTTCGACATACAATACTATGACTTTGTTATCACTTTTTTCAACATACTATACTATGATTTTTTTTGACATACTTCATACTATGACAATTTTCAACATACTACACTATGACTTTTTTCAACATACTATATATGAGAGATTTTCTTTTAAGGATTTTCTTTGGCATTTTAGGCCTTTGTTTGATAGGACAGCTTAGACATGAAAGGGGAGAGAGAGGAGGAATGACATGCAGCAAAGGGCCGCATTTTGAAATTGAACTGGCGGCCGCTGCAGCAAGGACTGAGCCTCTGTACATGGGGTGCAAGCTCTACTAGGTGAGCTACTTTTTTATCTCTTTTTGACATACTATACTATTACTTTTCTTTGTTATACTATACTATGACTTTTTTCAACATTCAATACTATGACTTTTTTATCACTTTTTTCGATATGCTATACTATGACATATATTTTTTTCGACACACCATACTACTTTTTATTGGGGTTTTTTGAAATGCTATACTATGATTTTTTTTACAATTTTTTCAACATACTATACTATGACAATTTTGACATACTATACTGACTTTTTTATCACTTTTTTCAACATACTATAACTGTTTATCACTTTTTGACATGCTATACCATGACTTTTTTTCAACATTCTATACTCTGACTTTTTTCGATATACTATACTATGTCTTTTTCATGGCTTTTTTCGACAACCTATACTATGACTTTGTTTGACAAACTATACTATGATTTTTTTCAACATACCATACTACTTTTATTGTTTTTTTTTCGAAATGCTATACTATGACTTTTTTACCATCTTTTCAACAATTTTGACAATTTTGGACATACTATACAACAATTTTGGACATACTATACTGACTTTTTTATCACTTTTTCGTGATACTATAACTGTTTAATCACTTTTTGACATGCTATACTATGACTTTTTTTCAACATTCTATACTCTCACTTTTTTCGACATACTATACTATCACTTTTTTCCGACATGACTTTTTTCGACAAACTATACCATGACTTTCATATTCTTTTTTTCAACATACTACACTAAGACTTTTTTCAACATACTATCACTTTTTATCCCTTTTTTTCGATAAACTATCTATGACTTTATAACTTTTTTCGATATACAATGACTTTTATATTCCTTTTTTCAACATACTACACTAAGACTTTTTTCGACATACTATGACTTTTTATCCCTTTTTTCGATAAACTATACCATGACTTTTTTATCACTTTTTTCGACATACCTATGAAATTTCGACATGCTATACTATGACTTTTCTTTAAAAAAAAACATAATAATAAATAAAATAATTATAATAAATAATATTTATTTTTCAACATTTCAATGAAATTTGAACTAATTAACACCATTCCCCCTTTTTCAACTATTCACCTTCTTCTTAGGCAATTAGAAGTTTTCACAAGCATTTTCTGCAGGAAATGCATTTTCTAGTAATCCTTTAAATAGAATGGTTGGAAATAATAAAGATTAAAACTGAATTAAAGACATAATTTTGGATGAAAACAAAATTATAGAATATATATATATATATATATATATATATTATAGAATATGATGCATTGCTGTAGATTAAAATGCCCAACGTTATATAAAGTAGTTCAAATTAGTACAACCTTAAACAACAGTAAACAGCATTAAAATAAACATGCACATTAATGCAGCAGTAATATTAATTCGAAACCATCATCTATAAAAGTAAAACACTGACTGACAGACCTTTTTTCTGCACAATGTTGTATTATTACTTTCACATAAGTAACAGATCTGTATGCCCAAAAATAGTGCTGTTTCCACCACTGTGTGTGTGTGTGTGTGTGTGTGTGTGTGTGTGTGTGTGTGTGTGTGTGTGTGTGTGTGTGTGTGTGTGTATTTGCTTATAAATTTTGACCTGACGATGGAGCTAACCTAGAAAAAAATGGTTTGTTATTTGCTGTAAAAGTACAGTTTCAGCAGGATAATGTTGCTAAAAAATGTGTCTCTAATGTTATTTCAGCATCATGCACATGCAGTAATTTTTCCATCCATATAGGGAAACCGATTGAGGCTACAGTCTGAAAGGGCCTTGCTCATTCATGTTTGTGTTGTCATTGTAAAGGCATGGCGAATTTTTCTCCACCAGGCTGTAGCGAGGCCATCTTGCTTCTGGGCTTCGAGCAGGACATTTAAGATCAGTATTCAGCTGCATCTCATGTCACTTAAATTGCATCCCTGACTCCCCCACTTGCCTCTCTTCCTCGGGTCTTAGTCCCTCCCACCGAGGAGGCACAAGAGGGACGCGAGGAAATCATGGGAGAGAAGCGAGAGGCAACATGCAAATGTGTTTTAGAGGGATGAGACGTCCTTTCCTCTGAAGCGTCACATGAATTCGTCAGCTGTGTGGGTGGAGTTGGCAACCCTATTAGCTGCACGGCTTCCGGGAAGGCTGCTCTCGTGTTTCCTCGGCTATAGCTCCTCAATGCTCGCTCCTCGATGCTCGCTCCTCAGTCTTTGGGGTAGAAATTGCCATGAGCTGTGTCATCAGCTCAGTTCTCACCACTTCAACATTTCCTTGATTAGACTGTGTATGATGCTCTAAAAAGGCTCAGTCTAAGCTTCTAAATTTGACTTTCTGGGCACATTTTCTTCTTATCATGATCCTGTGTCAATTCAGCAACATTATGTAGTACCATGTACACAGGAAAGGCATCCCTTTGTTGGTGAAGCTCTAGAATCAACTTGGCATTGTTGAGGAACCACAGACACAGTGCTAATAAAGGGTTTTATTTACCTAAATTACAAAGTCCATGAGAAACAAACCATTTTAACTTGAGTGTGATAATATATATAAACATAGCAGGACAAAGAAATGCAGCTCTTTCTAGCCTCCTGTTAACCCTAAAGGGTAAACATTTGTCTCACAGGACAGTGAACACAAAAAGGGGGCTGAGGGATCATACATTAGGCTGCTATATTATACTAATATAAAAAGACAGAAAGACATTTTTTCATTTTAATTCACAATATTATTTGGTTTCTATTACTATTCTAGCATTTATATTAAAAACACATTGAGCTAAGGCTTAAGTCTATGAGTCCAGAGTTGCTGCACCTGCACTGTAGAGGTAAGTCAATAACTACGCTCTTCTTAGGATGCAGGAATGCCTCACCAGTCAGTATGTCATTGTTTAAATGTTAAGGAAATCTATATAAAATGGTTTGGGGAGCAAAAGCTCAACATATGCTGAGACATGGAAATTTAGCCTTTAGTCTTCACCAATTTATTGTTTAGAAAAACCATCCAATTGGAAATTTTACATTGTTTCAGAACCAGAATGGATGTTAAAACTTTATTCAGCAGTTATCCTAAATTAGTAAAAAAAAAGGCGTCAAACGTACAATATTTGCAACTAAATAGTAGTGCAGTAACATACCTACAAATTGTATTTAAGTAAAGTACTTGAGTATATGTACTTAGTTACTTTCCACCACTGAGGGCAGCATGATTGTACATAAAGGACATGCGCATGATACACCACTTGAGTCCTGGAGTTTATACACTGTGGGTTTGTTTTTGCATCTTCATCCAAAAAATCACTTCTTACTTTGGCTCCAGTATCACTAAGAAGCAGGCCGTGACATGGTTTCCATGGGAGTACAACACTTTTTGCAGCCTCGCCATGCCATTTAATATACAGTGCCTTGCGAAAGTATTCGGCCCCCTTGAACGTTTCGACCTTTTGCCACATTTCAGGCCTCAAACATAAAGATATAAAACTGTAATTTTTTGTGAAGAATCAACAACAAGTGGGTCCCAATTATGAAGTGGAACGAAATTCATTGGCTATTTCAAACTTTTTTAACAAATAAAAAACTGAAAAAGTGGGCGTGCAAAATTATTCAGCCCCTTTACTTTCAGTGCAGCAAACTCTCTCAGAAGTTCAGTGAGGATCTCTGAATGATCCAATGTTGACCTAAATGACTAATGATGATAAATAGAATCCAGCTGTGTGTAATCAAGTCTCCGTATAAATGCACCTGTTCTGTGATAGTCTCAGAGGTCCGTGTAAAGCGCAGAGAGCATCATGAAGAACAAGGAACACACCAGGCAGGTCCGAGATACTGTTGTGGAGAAGTTTAAAGCCGGATTTGGATACAAAAAGATTTCCCAAGCTTTAAACATCCCAAGGAGCACTGTGCAAGCGATAATATTGAAATGGAAGGAGTATCAGACCACTACAAATCTACCAAGACCCGCCCGTCCCTCTAAACTTTCAGCTCATACAATGAGAAGACTGATCAGAGATGCAGCCAAGAGGCCCATGATCACTCTGGATGAACTGCAGAGATCTACAGCTGAGCGGGAGACTCTGTCCATAGGACAACAATCGGTCTTATACTGCACAAATCTGGCCTTTATGGAAGAGTGGCAAGAAGAAAGCCATTTCTTAAAGATATCCATAAAAAGTGTCGTTTAAAGTTTGCCAAAAGCCACCTGGGGAGACACACCAAACATGTGGAAGAAGGTGCTGTGGTCAGATGAAACCAAAATCGAACTTTTTGGCAACAATGCAAAACGTTATGTTTGGCGTAAAAAGCAACACAGCTCATCACCCTGAACACACCATCCCCACTGTCAAACATGGTGGTGGCAGCATCACGGTTTGGGCCTGCTTTTCTTCAGCAGGGACAGGGAAGATGGTTAAAATTGATGGGAAGATGGATGGAGCCAAATACAGGACCATTCTGGAAGAAAACCTGATGGAGTCTGCAAAAGACCTGAGACTGGGACGGAGATTTGTCTTCCAACAAGACAATGATCCAAAACATAAAGCAAAATCTACAATGGAATGGTTCACAAATAAACATATCCAGGTGTTAGAATGGCCAAGTCAAAGTCCAGACCTGAATCCAATCTAGAATCTGTGGAAAGAACTGAAAACTGCTGTTCACAAAACGCTCTCCATCCAACCTCACTGAGCTCGAGCTGTTTTGCAAGGAGGAATGGGCAAAAATGTCAGTCTCTCGATGTGCAAACTGATAGAGACATACCCCAAGCGACTTACAGCTGTAATGTCGCGCAAAAGGTGGCCTACAAAGTATTAACTTAAGGGGGCTGAATAATTCTTGCGCCCAATATTTCAGTTTTTATTTGTTTAAAAGGTTTGAAATATCCAATAAATTTCGTTCCACTTCATGATTGTGTCCCACTTGTTGTTGATTCTTCACAAAAAATTACAGTTTTATATCTTTATGTTTGAGGCCTGAAATGTGGCAAAAGGTCGAAAAGTTCAAGGGGCCGAATACTTTCAAGGCACTGTACCTCCTGGATTCCACTCCCTGCCTGTTCCAGCCAGGCTCCTCAGGATCTGCTGGGAACACGCTGCTCCATATCCTTCAGTGTTAGTAAATGCTGGTCAGGCAGTTAATTGTTAAAGACATTGAACACTATCTGTACAATAACACACATGTTCACCAACCTTAAAAATTTCTTTCAACATAGCAGTTCAAAAGGATTTGAAGTTTTTGATTCTATGGACTTTCCTTTATATTATATACTCCTATTCATATCTTTTAGAAAACATGTTATTTAAAATCACTATACAAAAAGTACCTTATATAAAAATGTTAAATCAGTTATTCAAATTGTTCCAATTTTAGAATCAAATGTATTACCTAAATTTAATAGATTCAAGAGTCACATAAACCATCTTTTCCATTCTTACCAACTAAATTACTTGAAATAACTTGACAATTTAATAAAAAAAACATAAGTTTTTATTGTTTTCCTTACAGCAGTTAGCAATACTTTAACTATAGCAAGCCAAAAATAAATACAAATTTTAAATAATTTCAACAATGTGTTTCATTCAACAGAGCAACAGTAGCATTTCACATTAATTGTGCACAGAATCCAACACAAAGGTATGGCTTCCTTTCTGAATTTTTCCCTTTATGAAGGGGTTAACATGTCAATTATTTTAATTCAATAGATTTTTGTCCATATGGATGGAAAAACATGCGGAGAGGAAGCCATTGTAGTGTCATTGGACTCCAGCAGGAGCAGTTAGGAGACAATGTTTAACATGCAGGGAGAAACGGTAAGACATGAGGAAAATACTACAAGCAAAGTGCATAAATATTCAAAATCAAATAACAGACCCCAAAAAAAGCTACCATAGACAAGCTATTTAGAAAAATCTCACCTTTGAATTTTTCATGTACAAAGAAAAAGGTTTGTCATTTATTTCAAAAAAGGGTGATGTGACAAATGTAAGTCACGTTTATTTTCCCTGACGGATGTGAAAGCACTAGGCAACTGAGGCAACAATACCCTCCGTTAACCCATTCTGTAAGAGTCCAGCTGTCCAATTCTTCTCCAGCCTGTCACAATCACCCATCACTGATGTATAATGTACAAGCACACGCAAGTTAACATCCACCTAACCCAAATCACCCATTCCCTCACACGATTCCTCTGAACTTTTTGCAGGGAAGTTGTGAGGGCAACAGTTGAGATGGAAGTAGATCCAAAACACTTACACACAAGCACACTCGCACATACACTCACAGACACACAAACCGCCTCCCCTCTTCATCCACTGGTAATTCAGTGCATTCCTTTGTCATTGATCCTTCACCATGACTTCATTTCCCTTTGTGGCTGCGTTGCTCCCATGTGCTTTTGGCATTTGTACGGAGGCCTGGCAGGGCCACATAGTCTTTCTGGAAGCGTGAATTGGGTGTTCTCTGCCGTTTCCGCTCCCCCTGCGTGGTGAAGAAGGCGTCCTGGAAACGCATGCTTGAGGCCGTGGACTAGAAAAACAAGACATGAAAAAATTAGTAAACAAGAAAGCTTTCCAGATGGCAAGCACTTTTTTTTTTCCCCTTTCATGTCATTTAACTATCAAACTTATGGTTAACAGTTTATGTGTTGCCCAGTAAGTCTAATACTTACAAGTCTACGTTTCACCTTTTTAGGGAGGTCTTCATCTAAAGTATAGACATCTTCTCTTTTTGCCAGCACCTGAGACCCGTCCTCAAACTCCACCTGAGATGACATGAAAATATTTAGCAGTTAGTTACAGTTTCAAATGAATGGAGTGGATTTATCCAAAGTGCTTTACAATTTGCCTCTTTTTCACTCATGTACACACAAACCTAAGGGTAGAATTTCCACTTGGTTCTTTTCAAACTCCTAAATTTAATCTATATATTTGCAGTTAAATCTCCTAAAATATGCTAGACATGAATATCCGTCAAAGGTAATGCAGTGATCTTTGTGGTGATAGTTCAAATATAGCATTGTCTATTATAATAGTACGTATCAGGTCTCTATCATCAAAGACCGTAATCTTGAAACCAGAATTGATGTCATCATAAATTACAAAGCAACAGCTTTCTCTTGCATCAGCATTTTTCTGGTGTAAATGATGAAACAAACAGATGTGACTATGCAGTGTGATTGATAAAAGAAAAGCCTTTTAATGTTACCTCTGCTTGCAAAATGTTTTCTGCTCAAGAAACTCAAGTTTGTGTAGATCACTGTGTACGTAGATCTTGAATTAAATCACAGCCTGAAACTATTTCATACCTAAACACACCTTAACAATGGAAAGTTCCTTTTCAGCTTTATTTTTCTAAAAATCTGACCCATCTTAAACAGAGTGTGTGCGTCACAGGTGCATTTGTGCATAACTAATGGTTGACGCCCAACTCAACTAAATAAAGCTTTTAAGTGGAAGCCGCATGACTTGGCTTGGTGAATATTTCAGTGAGTTTGAATAATGCAGATTGTCACCTTCTTCTCATCCTCCTCTTTTCGCTCTCACCATCTCTCTTTTCTCTACCCATCAAGCACTCGGTCTGCATAGCTTTTGCTTCCTATCTTATCATCGACCTATCATCTTCCATCTCATCTCCACTCCTCCTCGCCATGACTTCAGCACCTCCCTCAATCTCTGTGTCCTCTTTTTTTCCTCTCTCTCTCCACCTCTACATACATGGACCTGGGGACCTTGACGACGTCAGATGAGTCACGATGATTCTGATGTTGAGGGAGTTCAAGAAGTTTACTGCTGTCTCGCTTTGACCCACAACTGAGCTTACAATTTAACATTCACAGAAAGGCGATTAAATCTGTGAAACCGGGTCATATGTCTCTCTCGTTCTCTCATGTTTACCATTTGTCATGATTGTGTACGTCTTTAGTGCAGTACATGTTGTGTCTGTACCTGATACATGTAGGATACATTGGATCCCAGGTATTTGGCACCGTAGAACAGCCCATCAGGCCACTTCACTTGAACAGCTTCCCCCACTTCAGGAGGACCCAAGTTCATACAATCTCTGCTCTAAAGATACAAGAGAATAGTGGTTGGTCTGGGCAAGAGTGTGTGTCAAAATGAAAAGTCAGAGTGAATGGTTTAATGTTGAAAAGAGCTCTTTTTAGTTTTAGGTAGTTAAAGCTATAGTGCGTAGTTTGTGCCGCCCCCATGATGAATTCTAAGTAATAACAATACTGTCGGCGCATCTGCGCACCGCCATGACAACCCAGCAGCCCCATGATGGCCATGGCCTTTTCAGAAATCCATGTTGTTTCATTTTAAATTGGAGAAAGGTTTATAGTGGGGGAAATAATTCAAAATGACTCTTGATCACATTGGTTTTGCAGGTGCACACCTTACGGTAAGATATTTAAACAAGCTCATATGTAATCCCTCATGCAATGAGCTTTTTATTTTTTTTTGGGGGGGGGGGGCATTTCTGCTAGCCTGACAAGCCAGACCCACATCAAGATGTTGGGTCTGGGAACTCACCATTGGCAGGGCTCAAACCGAGGGGCGGGATAAACGGTTGTCTTTCAAATTCCCTCTGCACTCATAGCCAACCAGAGCAACGCTAGTTGATAGATTCAACTCTTGCCGTATTCGGTTGGTAAACCTCCAAACGCGTCTTCCTTTTTTAAGAATGACTTCAGTGCTTAACTCCAAGTTTCCAGAGTCGCGGCCAATTTGAAAGACTACTGTTCACCAGCAGCCATCTTCTTTGTTTTCAAGTAGCAGGGAATTCACACGGAACCGTCGCAATTCTGCCGTCCTTATGTTAAGCCCGCCCACCGACTCAATACACGATGTGATTGGCCCGACCAGAATAATTTTTTTCCAGCTCGCAAGGCAACGGAGAGTTGCTAGACTGACCCTGTCTGCACATGTAATTTGCTGCTGCTAGGGTGTGTCTAGATTTCTAGGTTACAGTTCCTGCCTTTATTGGATAAGAAAGCACACCCAGTCACACCCGCTCTACCAACTGAGCTAACTGGCAACTGCAATGACCTTTTGAGCACCAATAATCCTCCTTGGAAAAAAAGCAAGCTCCTTTCAAAGGAGCGGGTTTTAATATCTGATATGACCTCGTACAACTGGGAGGTGACCTCTTGAGCGCGTTTCTAATTAAACATATTCTCACCACTATATCCTCAGGGTAGGTATCGTTTGAGAAGGAGCCGTCATCGAACATGACCTCGTAGAACATCTGGGAGGTAATCTGGGTGACCTTTGAGCTGTAGTAGCGCAAGTTCTTGTGTTTGGAGATCACAGTCTGACCCAGTGAGATGGACGCTTGGCACGCTCGCTGCTTCTAGTAGAGACAGAGCAGCAATTAGACTACTGTCTGACAGTCGATATAGTATCACTTCAAACTAAAACTTTAAAAATAAATGTTTTACTTCTATTAAGTGGCATCTAGCCATGCAGATAGTTTGGGTTTTATTTGTCCATGTGCCACCACCCCAATACAGCTTTGAAAAATGGCATACAAGAAAATTCAACAGCAACATGTCCTTTCAGAAACAGGTTACTCAGAACTCCATGTGGACAGTTTTCCTTACAACTTCTTTCTACTGAAGAAATAGCCACTATTTGCATGGCTAGATACCATCAAGGGTAAGTGAGAAAATGCGTTGTTTTGTTTAAAGCAGATCATTTTGAGTCTAATTTTTCCTGCATTCCAAGCATGAACAATGAAGTAATAGTTTTTATATCATCATATCTTTTCTAAATAAATTCCATTAATATTACTACACTAAGCCACCACTGCACCTTTAAATTCTACTTACATTTGGAAAAATGCGGCCA
Organism: Perca fluviatilis; assembly: GCF_010015445.1. Taxonomy (NCBI): domain Eukaryota; kingdom Metazoa; phylum Chordata; class Actinopteri; order Perciformes; family Percidae; genus Perca; species Perca fluviatilis. The sequence continues at coordinate 24,981,405 of NC_053112.1, read as the reverse complement.
ACATTCACATGCCCACTTCTACTGCACTGCATGGGAGTAACACCAATCATCAGATGTCTAGAACCAATTATCCCTGTTTAATAATCTTTTACGGAATACATAAAGGTTTGGTAGTTGTCTCAGTGCAATCACATTGCCATGTCCATTCTAACTGAGCAAAACCTGCTTCATAACAGCTCTAGGGAACACCTGTCCTATAACTTACAGCTGACGAACTCCGTGATTGATGTCTATGGCAGGTGATTGACACGACATATGGCCAATCATCAGGCTCCATGATTACACCGGCAGCATGGGCACAGGTCACATGAAAGGAGGTGGGACACCGGCCACATGAGCACTGGATACACGCACCTCCCTGCCGCTTCCCCGAACAGCGCTTACGACAATAGATGCACTTCTGTAAACACAGACCAGAGCAAACTGTCAACACGAACCACTGCCTTACGAAAGCCAGCTGCATCCAAATTCTTGAAAAAGGACAAGGCTGGCTTTATTCTCTCTTTTTTATTAAGATCAAACAAGCACTCTGCCCCAAGTCCATACAAACAGGCCACAAATATATAGTTAATTTAAAAAAAAAATAATAATAAAAAATAATTTCCTTAAACAGCTGGGCACTGTAGTTTACACCTAACGTTACACAAACAGGAGTAAATAGTGCATTTGTTGGGGACTATTTCCAGCTGTGAGTATTTTGCAGCAGCAGGGCAGGTACGTGGGATTGAATAAAACAAACTACAGTGCCCATGTTCCACATAATGAAGAAACATGTCACTCAGTTCAACATTGTGACTTACTTATGCGTTTCTAATAGTTTCTGTACAACAATGGAGAATTATGGCACAGAGGATAGCGATATCTTTGTTGTTCCTGTTAATGTGATCAATTAATCGTTGCTTTTGGTCTTTTCGTGGGATTTGTGGACAATGAGAAAAATATAGGATATTACCCGCCACACCCTTAGGTTGTTTTGTTTTTTTGCATCTTGCCAGTCCCGTATCAGCAACTGGTCAGACACAATATGATGGACACCAAACCAGGAAAACAGGCAGTCCTTGTTGGACAATACCAATTCAAGTTTTTTGATAAGTTTTGATAAAAAGAGTAACTTGAGTTATATGTAAATGATGAATAATACATTCTGTTGTTTACAGACATTTAGGGCAGGTTGAGGAAGTCAAATTTAGCTAAACAAAACAACACTCAAAGTGAGCATGAGACCTTCGGTCAATCTTCTCCTTCCTTCCAATCTGTCCTGTCATCTTCCATTGCAATCTACATTAAACCAACTGTCTTTGAGTGCCTTTATTGCATTGGAGAAAACCTGACCTTATTCGGGTTGGGGAAAAAAACAAAAACATTTTAAATCTGTATTTCCACGAGAGACTTTGAATATGGGCTCAAGAAAAACAGCAGCAAATTAAAGACAACAGGCCTCTAAGTGAATCATTGCTCAGTTGTGCCATAACCTCTACCATCATTTAAAACAATGATGTGCTCCAAATAAACATCTGTAAAATCGGTTCAATGCGCTGTTATTGGATACAGTGGTGTAAACAAAACATAGATACGAGAGAATAAGGGCGAGAGACCCCAATTGTAACAGTCAACAGAAACATGTTATTTCACTGCTACAATACAAGGAAACGCTCAAATAAGACCAATCAGATGACATTATTTGAGGTTTCTACAACAAACCAGTGCTGCAACTTCTATGTTGAGGTATTTCTTTTTCCCCATTTGAAGTCTGTGAAGGGTACACAACTGCACAATGAAGGGCATAATACACATACACACCCTACGCACAAACGCTGCCATGCATCCATGCACAAACACACTCGCACCTAAATTTTTAAGAAGATCCCTCGGTTTTCTGCACCAAACAGCCCATCAAGTCTATTTCCTCTACTGTGGCATCTCCCCTCTCCCACAAATCCTCGGCTGTCCCACTAAAGGGAAAGAATGACGACATCCTCCCATTATAATCCTACTCGCTCCCCATTCCTCTTTCACCCCTTTTGCATCCCTCCCATCTCACTCCATTTCACTCCACTCTCCTAATAAAACATCCATCTACACTCTTTTTCATTTCGCTTCCCTGCCTTCCTCTTTCTTGTGGTAACTTTTCACATCTCTTTGAAGGAAATGTATTCATTAATCTAATTCCTGGGAATCCATACTGAAATATCCATACATACTGGCAGATAATATGCCTATATATATATAGACAAACTCCTTAGAGGATATGCCTCAGCGGTAAGTGAGAGCAAGTGGGAATTACCTGGTTTGTAAATATGAAGTCTAGCCTGTTTATATATATAAAAAAAAAAAAAAAAAAAGTGTATGATGACATGTAAACTGTCAAACTGTATCACTATCTTATCATATCCATGGAAGAACATGTGTCAAAACAGCATGTGTGAGAGTATGGAGATATATTTTAAAAATGATCTTAAAAGCAAAGAAAACAATTACAGCTTCTTGATTGAAGCCACAGCCTCCCAGTATAACTGAATGGAGAGAAAGGGTAAAAAGTGTGTTCATCATGGAGAAAATCACAGAGAAGTTGCAGCTCAAGTCAGACAGGTTTGATCAAAGATGGTTACCAGTAATACAGATAATGTCACATCTTTGTTTTCTTCACTTTAGCTGCATTTTTACACCTATTGCAGTATAGTTGACAGTAAAAGGTATGTACTCATTGCTACATGTTGCTCATGTTCCCTCCTTTTAAGAAAGACGAAATATTCGAAGATGGGAGGTGAGGGCACGATTATATGTTAGAACTGAAACTGTACGAGTGTCTCCTAATGTGCGTTCCTAATGTATGTGTTGGGTGTATGTATGTTCGAAATAAATAAAAAAAAAAAAAATTAAATAAAAAAAGGACCTTAAGATGTTTTAATTTCCTGGTACACATAATGGAAAATAGCCATTGCCCCAGGAAATAGAGCACAGCATTTGATAGGTGGATAAGAAGGTGATGCTGTGGCCGGGTTAGCTCAGTTGGTAGAGCAGGCGCACACATATACAGTGGTGAGAACAAGTATTTGATACACTGCCGATTTTGCAGGTTTTCCCACTTACAAAGCATGTAGAAGTCTGTAATTTTTATCATGGGTACTCTTCAACTGTGAGTGATGGAATCTAAAACAAAAATCCAGAAAATCACATTGTATGATTTTTAAGTAATTAATTTGCATTTTATTGCATGACATAATATTTATTTATAATCAGAATGTCTGCTTTGGCGATTCCTAATGTTTCAATTCTGGTCAGTCCTCAGGAAGACACTGGGCACTGTGGACTTCAGACTCTCAGCTTGCCTTGGTTCTGCAATAGCGTTTGAATTGGTTGTCATGCTGGTAGACCCAGCCACGACCTATCTTCAATGCTCTTACTTAGGGAAGGAGGTTGTTGGCCAAGATCTCCCGATACTTGCCCCATCCATCCTCCCCTCAATACGGTGCAGTCGTCCTGTCCCCTTTGTAGAAAAGCATCCCCAAAGAATGATGTTTCCACCTCCATGCTTCACGGTTGGAATGGTGTTCTTGTGGTTGTACTCATCCTTCTTCCTCCAAACACGGCGAGTGGAGTTTAGACCAAAAAGCTCTATTTTTGTCTCATCAGACCACATGACCTTCTCCCATTCCTCCTCTGGATCATCCAGATGGTCATTGGCAAACTTCAGACGGGCCTGGACATGTGCTGGCTTGAGCAGGGGGACCTTGGGTGCGCTGCAGGATTTTAATCCATGACGGCGTAGTGCGTTACTAATTGTTTTCTTTGAGACTGTGGTCCCAGCTCTCTGCAGGTCATTGACCAGGTCCTGCCGTGTAGTTCTGGGCTGATGCCTCACCTTCCTCATGATCATTGATGCCCCAGGAGGTGAGATCTTGCATGGAGCCCCAGACCGAGGGAGACTCATCTTGAACTTCTTCCATTTTCTAATAATTGCGCCAACAGTTGTTGCCTTCTCACCAAGATGCTTGCCTATTGCCCTGTAGCCCATCCCAGCCTTGTGCAGGTCTATAATTTTATCCCTGATGTCCTTACACAGCTCTCTGGTCTTGGCCATTGTGGAGAGGTTGGAGTCTGATTGAGTGTGTGGACAGGTGTCTTTTATACAGGTAACGATTTCAAACAGGTGAAGTTAATACAGGTAATGAGTGGAGAACAGGAGAGCTTCTTAAAGAAAAACTAACAGGTCTGTGAGAGACGGAATTCTTCTGGTTGGTAGGTGATCAAATACTTATGTCATGCAATAAAATGCAAATTAATTATTTAAAAATCATACAATGTGATTTTCAGGATCTTTGTTTTAGATTCTGTCTCTCATAGTTGAAGTGTACCTATGATAAAAATTACAGACCTCTACATGCTTTATAAGTAGGAAAACCTGCAAAATCGGCAGTGTATCAAATACTTGTTCTCCCCATCGTAGAGGATTACTCCTCGACGCAGCGGCTGCGGGTTCGACTCCAACCCTTTGCTGCATGTCATTCCCCCTCTCTCTCCCCTTTCATGTCTTCATCTGTCCTGTGAAAATAAAAAGGCCTTAAAATGCCCAAAAAGATAATAAAAAAAAAAAAAAGTGATGCTGTGCCAATACAAAACTTTTCTTAAAGTCTCTGTCCTTATCAGCTAAGCCTCTGAAATAAGTGTCCTTTGTTAATTTCTTTGAAAAATCAATAGCTGATCTAATTACTTTACCTAGACAGCATTAATTACATTTAACCTCTATGGCGGGGCTGGCTGGCTTTACCTTTACAATTACCAGCTTAGCCTATTTAATTCAGATATCAGTTGAGGATCAGGAGGTATTGTGTACTGAGAGACTCTCAGAGAAGTCCTCTTTAAACCTAAAAGGCAATACTTAATTTAGTAAGGGTGATGAAAATGGGTACCTTAATACTGGAGCATCTATTGCTTCACAGCTCCTCCATTTCTGGACTGAGGGACTTTTACATAGTGCTTTTCTTGGTGACTAACTTGGCCTACATTTAATACAGCCTTTTTCCATATTTTCTCCATTGTGGACAGCAGATGAACTGGCTTGACTGTCTCGTCCACCTATTGAGGCCAGCATGACAAGATTCATTCTGACTGGCGTGCAACACACCCTCTCTGTGTGTGTGTGTGTGTGTGTGTGTGTGTGTGTGTGTGTGTGTGTGTGTGTGTGTGTGTGTGTGTGTGTGAGTATTTATGTACATTTATTGGTGGGAAAAAACTGTTTGTGTGATATTACAACAACCATAAAACCACGTTGACATATTTATGTGTGTGCGAGTTTGTTTATGTGTGAACCTAACCAACTTTTCCCCATGCCTGTGCCTTCTCTAGGTTGTATTTGGGTTCCTGTGTTGAGCCATGCGTTAAGAACATTCCCACAGTAAATAATTAATGTGTATGTGTGTGCGTGTGATGGTAAATTATAAATGTACTGGCCTGCTGAGGGGGCAATGGGTCCAATACAAACACGTGGTTCACGGAGCAAACACACAAATGATGAAGTGGACTAAAGACAACGGAATACCATCCATAATCTGACTCAATTTAAATATCAATTAAGATCAAATCTGTGTTTAAAAAAAAAAAAAACACTACAGTATGTGTGAAAATGCTTATTTGTTCAAGCATTCTGTAAGTTTTTTTTAAACATATTTTTACCTAAATTTAGAAGTCAAAGAGGTTGTTTTAAAGAGGCTCATCTGTTTTTATCATCAACTGAAGCATGCTTTCATCCAAATAGTGCTTGCATCAGCATGTTAATTAGTAAAAAATTGGTAACAGAAAATGAAGATTTTCTGTCATCATGAAGGTTGCCATCTTAGCAATATCTTCAGATCAGATACATCTTCCAAAAGGGAAGAAACTGTATGAACTTATTTATCAAAGCAAGTGCTTTCAGCTGCAATGTGAGAAATGGTGTAATAATCTGTGGTGTCAAACTAAGATTGGTACTGTGACAAACCTAACTGCATCTAACAGCTAAAGGAAGGAAGCACAGTTTCCTCAAAAAACGGATTGGGATCATTACAAGATCTGAAACATTTTGGCCATCATCAGGCTAATGTCACAGGCTTTTTATGAGAGTCCCGCCCTTTCCAGTCTGGACTATAATTTTCATTTTGTTCAAATTTTGGCCCGTGGATATGAATACTGACACTTTGTGGCCTGTGCTTTCATATCCAAATGAGCTTAATTTCAATGTGGTCTGAGCAGATTTGAACCATATCCATATAAAAATGACCCTGTGCTGTGGGTAATGTCCCCGTGTCCACAAAGTTAGTGTCCCATTCAGGGTCTGTGCAGTAGTATCCCTTCAACTATTTTCGGGAAGGCACTCATGTAGGAACCACGATTGGTTGGTTCCATTATGGTGGAGTATGACATTGGTAGTACAATGTTGAAGCCTCTATAAACTCAGTTGCCAGTTTATGGAGGGACACCTTGCTAAATTCAACTCTATAGTATTGCTTTATACTTGGAGGGGTTTCTAATATTGATAATAATTATTGTCCACTCAATTTTTATCAATAAAAAAGGTTGGGTTTTTGTATTCCTTTATTTGATAGTTGAAAGTAGAGCGATAACAGGAAATGAGAATGTGAAAGGAGGGAACGACATGCAACAAAGATCCTCGACCAAACACAAACAGGGGACGTTGGGGTTCAACGTTTTACCCCTAGGCCACCATGGCGCCCCTTGTCAATGAGGGTTGACTGAATACTAGAAAGACCTTTCAGTATAATGTAATACAGTTGATGTTATACAGTTGAAAAGCCCCACAAACTGCGTCCTCCAAAATGACCATAAAGTTGAATCAACAACTCTCTAAAACAGTTTTAGCTAGGTGGACCTAATAGGCTGGGAACTGACATTACATTTATAATACCTTGATGGCAAACTGATACTAATGCAAATTGTGTTTTAGGGAGTCCCAATCTGTGCTCTAAGCAATCATATAGGCATTTTTAAAACGTTTTCATTTGCAATCCTTATCACATCCATTTTGCGTTAGGATGTAACAACACTGCGCTTTCAGCTGAGCCATCATGGTGCCACCATACCAATTTATAATTTCAAAAAACCCCCTTCTTTATTATATAATATAATCTGCAGCATAAGCTAAAATAGGGAAAAAATAGGAAGGGCGGCAAAAAAACACCCCACCTCCAAAAACAAAAACAAACACAAAAAAACAACAAAAAAAAAAGAAAAATTTTAAAAAAAAAAAAAAAAAAAAAAAAAAAAAAAAAAATAACAAACACCCCACACCCACCCACCAGTGGTTAATTATCTAGCTTTGATTGCGGGCATGTTCGTCTCACATTGTTAATTAGAACTGTGAACACTTCATTAATTAGACCTAGCCAGTTCTCAAGGACCTGGGGAATTCCAGCACTCTGTGTGTGTGTGTGTGTGTGTGTGTGTGTGTGTGTGTGTGTGTGTGTGTGGTGTGTGTGTGTGTGTGTGTGTGTTGTGTGTGTCTACTCACCAGTTTATATCGCTGCATGGGGATCCTACTGGTGTCGATGAGACTTCTCTTGGCTTCATCGCTAAACCTTGCCTCTGGCAGTGCCACTGCACACATCATGTGGGCCCATCTATATACACACACACAAAAACAAATTAATACATGATGATGATTAAGATGCACAGACAATTTATTTGTCTGAGCTCTGGAGATCAGAGATGAGTATGCAGAGCTAATCACAGAACAAAAGCCTGTCTCACTTGTCGTTTTGGGTTTTCTTCAGAGCTCCACCTCTGAGGTTACAGAGACAGCATTCCTGAGAAAACAAAGAGACAAGTGAATAAGAGAGAAAGCAGATATTTTTTCTTACACTCACCAATATCCTTACCCATGCTTACATTTGTTAAGATTGTCGTTGTTGACTCCAAAACACACAAACACAAATTTATTTAGAAGGAATGAGATTTCCAATTGGATCTTCAACTAGGATCAAAAGGTTGTTCAGAGTCATTGTGCAAGTGTTGCTCTTTTTATCAGTGCCGTTTTCCCAACAGCCTTGCACCTACAAGTAATGTGCATATAATTACACTCCATCTAAAACACCATTGTCAAAAAAGTAGTCCATCTTACCGGATGTACAGTGCTGGGATAAAGCCTGACATCGGTCCCTCCCCTTCTGCTATCCCCCTATCTCAGCTATCTAGTTTTGCAAGGACAAATTGCTGCTCTGGCTTAGCACCGCCCAGAAAAATTGCGAATGGTTGAAAGAAATACAAAAATGAGCAAGAGCGTTTTTACCCCTTATCCCACAATAGATAAGCATTGTAGCCAGACTTTACTCGAGCGCTGACACAGTGCTGTGGAGATAGGTCTGGCAATGCCAGACTAAAGGAAAAGTGACATCAAACAAGGAGAAAAATCGTCTTACTGCTGTAAAGCTTCCTTCTGTACAGCGATCACACGACCACTGTTCGCTGACATCATCTGTGGCAACACCGTAGCAACCTAAAGGAGGAAGTGATTACTGAAAATTAGGGGCAAAGATACAACTATGTAAAAATTAAAATCTTCACACTCAAATACTGCTAAACCACTTTACTCTAACCTGGTGGCATGGTTTTAAATGCCACGTCCACATTGTTTCCACAGATTTCCAACGAAAAGATGGGGTTGTTAATGCAGAAATGCACAGTAAGTGGAAATTGAGAGCTCTATGGTATGTGTGTCTGTGTGTGTGTGTGTGTGTGTGTGTGTGTGTGTGTGTGTGTGTGTGTGTGTGTGTGTGTGTGTGAAGGGAACAGTTGTGGTTGAGCAAGAGATGCAGACAACACAGGAGCTAGGCGTTGATCTATGCGTCTGTTTATAAACGCGTCTGTTTGTGTATTCATCTGTGTATCAAATAGCACTCCGTACGACAGCCAGCTTTTGTTTCAGACACTGATGCAGCTAGCTCTTTGTAACCCAGATTACATGGCTGACAGACACCACAAAACATACACAGTAGTATAAACCAGCACTTTGAGTAAATATTGTTTTGTTTAGGTCTGTGTCCTGGGTGTGGCAGAATAGCAGAAATGTTTCATAAAAATAAAAATGCTGGTGGCCTCCAACAATAAAAATGAGTGAATTTAAATGTAAGACAAGTGAGATTCTTTTCAAAGCTGACAGCTGGTTAAATTCCATTCCTAGATGTTTTAAACACGTAAGCTGGGGGGAATTGTTATTTGTAAGAAACACTTAAAGTCGGTTTATGTGTGTGTATGTCTCCGTTCTTTTCCCCCCACTATCAATCACCACACCAAACATAAAATCTAAGCTCACTTCTCTTTCCTTTCCCGAGTTCGAACAACAGTACAGGGGGAAAGCAGCATCAACTTGCACTTATTGTTGGTTTTCATCAGTGTCAAATGACATACATTTCAGCTCCTACTCCCACTCTACCCTACTGTACCTTAACACTCATACAAAGCAAGAAAATGCATGTGTACCTACCTAGTACTTACAGAGTACAGCAGTTAAGCACACACAGTATATACACAAAACCTAGACCCTCCCGAGTAAAAACTGAGGTGGAATCAACACTACTGGCAGAAAAGTATGATTGAAACTGACTGGGAGAAGCAATGTCATTTTAAAGGGGTGTGTGTGTGTGTGTGTGTGTGTGTGTGTGTGTGTGTGTGTGTGTGTGTGTGTGTGTGTGTGTGTGTGTGTGTGTGTGTGTGTGTGTGTGTGTGTGTGTGTGTGTGTGTGTGTGTCCACCATCGTCACTGGCGCACAGAAGACCGGCTGAAAGCTTAAGATATTGGCAAAATGTGTATGGATTGGGATAGACTGGATTGTCTGTGAACGTGTGTGAATGGGGGATTGAGATAATGTACAGTCTGTGTCCAGGGGAACAGAAATGCTCCAGGGGTTTTTAAAAGTGTGTGTGAGGCCTTGTTGCACTGGCTTGGGGGTTTTGGCCAGGAAGTATGTGTGGTGAAAACAAGGATTCACCCTCATTCGGCTGACGAGGGAAATAAAATACTCCAAACCACAGAGAGAGGGGGAGAAAGGGAAACAGAGAGGGGGTGGAACATTGAGACGGAGTCAGGACTCGAACCCACTGACCCTCTCACAATGACATAAAAAAAAAAAAACAAAAATGCAGAAACAATGTGGCTTTGTGAGGTAGGTAAATAGATGCTATAAAAGTTTCGAAACTATACTTAAAACACCAGTATCAACCTTAGGATTCATCACACCCTCTCTCTCACATTTACACATTTCTCTTTCCTTGTGCATACGTACTTGCATGAACTTGCAGGCAACAGCCCTGGCAGTAGAGCAGAGGGGAGGTGCCATCTTCCTGCAGAAGAGGGTTTGTGGGAGTTGGGGGGTAGTTCTGCTCCCGGAAAGAAAAGCAGATCTCTGGGACCAGGGGCCTGGTCCTTCTCAGACCTCTAAAGGGATGTGTGGGGCCCTCCATTGGAGATGAGGATTTGGAGGTATCCTTAGCTACGATAGGTGTATTGTCCTCTGTTTTGTCTTCAACCTAACAAAAAAAAAAAAATTGTGTGATTTTTATGTTATTCTTAAAAAGGTGCACTATGAGTTCCTGCATGTTTACTTCTGTTGACATTCCAAATTTCAAACAAATCAGAGCAAGCTCGCCCCTCCCCCCATGTTTCCGTAACTGTCATAACTAACTGACTAAGGGCCGTTTTACAGTCGCTGCAGCCAAGCTCGCGATGTTGATCTCGCTGGCGCGCCACTATTTTTTTTCAGCGGTGCACGACAAAGCGGAAACAGGAAGCATGAACGAGCTCGAGGGAAACCAGATGCCAGGACTCTCAGAGTGATTGCAAGTCTCTCTTGTAAACTTACTGGGTTAAGAGGAGTTCTTTTATGGCGAATAAAAGGCTTGATCCGACGAAGTAGGTCATCGAATCAAATCAAAGCATCGACGTCGTTTACCTTTTTCTTCTTCTTCTCGTCCGTAGAAATAGCAAAGTCGGTAGCCTTTCCTCATTAGGGCCACCTCTGTTCAGGAGAAGACTGCAACTAGTGTCGCGACCATCACGCGCAAGTATAAAGGGTTACGGCTCTCCCATGACATCACACTGGCGCTCGACAGGTCGGCTGCGGCGAGTATACCCCACGTTTGACTGTCACTAACCCCCAACCATCTTGTCAGTGACTGTCTGGAGTGGTTTGTTGTATTTGCCTTAATATTACAGAGGGAGGTGGGTAATAAAATATTTCCCCTTCATAATTAGAGTTGGCATTCTGGGTGGCATTTTAGCCAGTGGAAAATTACAGCAGGTGGTTCTGTAATAAGGCAATGATAAGCTGCAGGAAAACCATGTGATGTTTATCACCAGCAGGCTTAGTATTATTTTCAGTAATAGTATGGTTAGTCCCCGGTAATTATTTAGCTGTAACTTAATTATTTAGACAGACAGTTGCACACTACTTACAGTACAAAAGTTTGGACACACCTTCTCATTCAATGGGTTTCTTTATTTTCATGACTATTTACATTGTAGATTCTCACTGAAGGCATCACAATTATGAATGAACACATATGGAATTATGTACTTAACTAAAAAAGATAAGAAATGAAAACATGTCTTATATTTTAGATTCCTCAAAGTAGCCACCCTTTGCTTTTTTGATAACTCTGCAAACCCTTGGTGTTCTCTCAATGAGCTTCATGAGGTAGTCACCTGAAATGGTTTTCACTTCACAGGTGTGCTTTGTCAGGGTTAATTAGTGGAATTTTGTCCCTTATTAATAAAAAAGCAAAGGGGGGCTACTTTGAAGAATCTAAAATATAAGACACGTTATTATTTCCCACTTTTTAATACATACATAATTCAGTACATAATTCCATATGTGTTCATTCATAGTTTTGATGCCTTCAGTGAGAATCTACAATGTAAATAGTAATGAAAATAAAAAGGAAACGCATTGAATGAGAAAGTGTGTCCAAAAATTTTTCTGTAATTTTTTTTTGTTTTTTTTTGTTTTTCCCTCCCAAAAAAAAAAAGGTATTTTATAAACTTATACATCTCTCTGCACATCAAATCAGTTTGGCTATAACAAAAAGGTAGACCAGCAAAGACAGAATCACCACTAACATGACATTACAACAGCCCATTTAATTAGCTTGCGGTGTCTTTACTCCACCGTTGTATGAGTTGACTGATGTTACAGAGTGATCTATAAGGTTAGCAAGATTCTTTTTTTCTAGTTATCACACTGTGCACTGAGCTGATGAAACTCAGTTAGTACAATACACTAAAACAGCTTGATTCATAAAAACAGATACAACTTTAAAAGTTCTCCAGACTGGACTTAAATGAAGGAAAGACCTGTGAATTTACTGAAAAAAAGTAGGTAACTGACCAGCGCAGGTAAAATTGAAAAGACCCCACCTCACTGGGAGAAATAAATCCTGTGGGGCTAAGGAGTGAAAGTCATAACTATCCGTGATCTGCTAGTATTGATTCCTCCATCTTCAGCTCAGTGGCTAGGGGATACAATCATATCTTAGTTGGTGTTTATGCTTGGGCACCATCTTACCTGATAATAGGGCATGAAGAGTGTGCACACAGCACAGTATGGCTGCATGGTGGCAGCATGAGCATTGTACTCCCTCTCTGCTGTGAAGCAGCTCTTCCTGTTCTGCCATAGGTAGATGAGGGGCTTCGCCCACACCTCCATTTCCTGCTCCTCCTCCTCTGCCAGGCTTGCTTCAGGGGGCTCTAAGAAGAGACAAAATAAAGCCTCACAATCTTGCAATCACTTATCTATTTACTGTAACTGGTTGGATTCATGCAATACAGAGCACATATCTCCTGTCTGGTTGATGGTTAATTAGGCCTGTTCTGAATCTGAAACCATTGTGTGCCCTGAATGTCAAAAATATAGTATGCATCACTCTCACATTTTACTTCAGTGGTATTAATAAACTTCTGCAAAATCAGATATAATCCATCCACAGTGGTGACAATTTCCTCCTGTGACTTGTAAAACATGTTCAATGAATAGAAGCCTGTCTGTTACGATTACATAAATGATTAAGAGCTCTCATCACCATAAAATAGGCTTCTCACAGCCATGGTCATTTCGTGGTCATTTCATACTCAGGGATAAACAACTAAAATGCCTTCTGAATTATTCATCCTTTTTCACAACCATGGAGATAATGAATGTGACTGTGTGTGTATATGTGCATTAATAGTTGTTAATTGAGAGCCCCATCACCCACCCTGTTAAAACCATGAAAACAAATAGAGTATCTATCACTAGGTCATTTTACTGTGGTAGGCCTGAGAGTTAAAATCGGTTTGGTTTATGTGTGCATTGACGTCAGACGAATCATGGGGGGGGGGGGGACATAAAATGTGAAAAATGAGGACGGGAAGAAGGAACCGCAGAGTGGAATGGTTCAATGGTTATAAAAAGCTATGCTGTGGGAGAACACAAATGTTATCTGACATTACTTACTATTTACAGTAAAAGTTTCAGGATTTTCAACAAAGTAAATTATATTTCTCCTGAGCTTATTTTATTGCTAGCTTAACTACCTTTTAACAAAGAAAATGCCATGCTTTAAGTATGCTGAAAATTGGCAATTTATGGCAACTGTATAAAGTCAACGGATCATGGTTTCTGGCCTGGTGCAAACCACTAGGCAGCACCAACCACAACAGGAAATGTCCCTGGGTTTTTATTAAAATGAGCAGGGCTTTTGGCTCACAGCATGTGTCACTGTGTGAATGTTTTAAGGCTAAACCTTTGTGATACCAATGAAGTGTGCGCATGCGCGTGTGCGTGTGCTCACCATCGTCACTGGCAGTCTGTTGTTTGACAGCAGTGGATACAGCCCTTGCAGTAGGTTTTCTGAGTGGGTGACGCCAGCTCTTAGTGGTCCTCCTCACTGACAGGGCAGGGTACTGGCATAAACACGTATTATTGAAAGGCATTAGAGTGCAAACTATCTCTACTTATTAAAAATTGAGCATAAGACTGAATGTATATGATCTTGTGTAAAAGAGCACTCACGGCACAAACCTCCCCAGGTTCCAGGCCCGATTCATCACACTCGCAGTTACTCGTATCATTTTGCTCCTCTTCTTCTTCTTCCTCCTCATCATCAGATGAGTCACTGCTGCTTTCTCCCTTGGCACTACTTTGCTGCTCAGCCTCTTCACCATCAGATCCCCCTTCTTCCATATCAGACACCCCATCCTGTTCTCCTCCTTCCATCCCAAAAGGTGAAACAGCAACATCTGAGTGTAGACTCTCCTCTGCCTCCCTTTGTCTCCCCAGCTCCCTGCACAAGGAAAGGGCTTCAGACCCATCTGCTTCCCCTCTGTGCAGCTCATAATCTCCACAAAGCCCCAGGGGCTCAACAGCACTGACTGAAACAAGCGAGGTGGGCTCGAGCTGTGCCCAAGTGAGAGGCCCACCTTCCTCCTCCTGGTTCTCCGACTCACGGAGGTCTTGCTCTGGGTCCTCCAGGTCTGTGACTTCTTTGCACTGAGGTTCAGTCCACATGGTGTAAGGTAGGGGGTCATGGGTAAAGTCCGAAGGGAGTTCTGGGTGCAGACTCTGGATGAGTACAGCAGGACCCTGGGAATTTAAGTTTTTCCAGATGCTGCTGGAAAAAGGTTTGGGCTCCATGTATGGGTTCTCAGAAGTACAATGCGAAGGAGAGTATGTAGTGTGGTGGTGGAGTTGTAATGCTGAGTGACTGCCACTTTGAGTGCATAATGGAGGGGAAGGGGTTGGGGGATTATTGTTTGAGGTACCAGTTAAAACAGAGCCACAACTGCTCAGACTAAATGCACTGTCCCTTTGAGCTGGGTCCTTATAATCTTTACTTGTTAACTCTAAGCTGTATTGCTGCTGTGTTTGAGGTGAAGCACTATGAACTAGCTGGCAATGGGAAGCATCAGTCTGTCCAGTAGTCATATTTTCCAGCTTTGTATGATCCTTTTCTGCAGCAATTCCTGGCATTATTAGCATTTCGTGGACACCACCAGATGTTATTTTGTGCATAGCATTGGTAGTTAAATGAGCTGTGTTTCCTTCTAAACCAGACACTGCTGCCCGATCACAATTATATGGATAATCTAAATGCCACTTGTTGGCATGTTCTACAGTAAGAGGTTCTTCTGACATCATGAAGTCATGTTCGCTCTCTTCCTGTTTGGCTCCATGTAAGGACAGAGAGCTGGTTGGCGTCTCCCGCTGAAGTACAGGTGCAACCTGGTGACTGCACGATCTAGCTTTTGGGACGTTTGTTAGCCCATAAACAGCCGGGGTGAGGGAGGGCATCTCTTGGATCAGTACAGGTGGCAAAGGGCAGATCCCAACCTTATCTGCTGTCTCTGGAGTGAGTTGTGGCATATCCACTGCATTCCTCTGTAGCAAAGGAGGGAAAAGATTTTCCTCAGTGCTGTTTTTTTCCAAACTACAATTGTGTCCTGAAAGGGAGAATGAGCCACATGATGTGCGACTACCCCCCTCTGCTGGCTCAGTTTTGAGATAATAAAGCTCTGTAGTGGTGTGTGGATTGATATGTTTTGTATCAACAACTGTGTCTATTTTCTCTGCTTTAGCAATGTTGTTAGTGTTATTTTCAGTACCCGTGTCCATGCTACGGTCAGCGTTTGGTGTTCGGCTTAAAGTGTCTTCTCTACATGAGGAACTAGATGTCTGAGCTTCACAGTCAGAGGGACACAAGCTCATCTCGGTCTCAGCAGCAGTGCTTGTTGTGTGGGAAGATGAACTGAGTTTGTTATTCTCCAGGGGAGGGAACCTGATAGAGCAGTCCTGAGAAGGTGAGAGGTCTTGTTGTTCGGGAGAGCAACACCTTGGCTCATTAATTCCCTGATGCATCTGGGTATCCTCAGGCCATTGTCTGAGTCCTTCGGGAGTCTTGCTTGTGACCCCTGACCCTGAGAGGTGTTGAGGGTCAATATGAGTGACCATCTCTGCCTTTAGGTCATTCTTCACTGGTGAAGAAGGGGAGGGAATGGGGCTGCAATGAGAGTTATGGGATGGTTCCTTATTCAAAAATCCCAAACTATTACTCGCTACGCGATTTACCTTGACCACACACATCTGTCTGCAAGGACCTGTTAAGGAGGAAAGGATAGATAATATGTACTATCAAGTAAACAAGGACTGTAAAAATATTTTCATAGATCTCAGTTGAGAGAAATTTTCGAAATATAAAAAAATAGGTTTCAATCATGCACGCACATACACTCACTACTGTCTCGTACCAGAAAGCTGCGCAGAGTTTTGATTCTGGTTGTGCTTTGACTCTACTTCCTTTTTCTTCTCTTTCTCCTCGTCTTCCCTACAGCTTGTCCCTGCCACAGACCGTCGCACCTTGGGCCCAGGTGGACCACCCAGGCCTTTCCTCTTGCTGCTGGTCAATGTTGAGCTGCCATCCAGGCCAATAGGCTCCTTAGTGGTTCTGAGGCGCTTGGAACGCATACGAGAGTGGGTGCTGCTGTAAGAAGGGAGAGAGAGATCAAAGAGCTTTAGAAAACCCTGATTAACACTGAAAATCAATCAACGCAAATGTATAAATTTTGGGACTTAAGAGACAATGGCATTTGGCTTTTGCAGCTGTTATATATTTCTGGCCACATACATAAGGTCACTAGCAAATGCCCCAGGGCCACCATCACAGGCAGAGTTCATCATCATAACCTGATGCATCTCCAAATGTTGCATAGGAAATGCAATTTTATTTTAAATAAATGTTCTTTTGCTATTACAAAATGAATGTTTATTAACATTAATATAAATTATTTTTACTATAATACAGTTATAGTAAAAATAACTTATACCATAAATATACAATCAGCACGACTCCAGATTAAAGCCCACTAGCACCAGTAGCTGCAGTTGACAACTCTCTTGGCATAGAAAACAGAAGAAACACTGTCCGAGTACCCTTTATTAGTAGGTTTGTTCTTGCGCCTCCTCTGCAACCAGCTCTGCAGCTCCGGTGTTGTACTGGGAGTGGCAAGTATGTGGTCAAGAGGTGCAGAATCTTTGCCCACCATCCAGTTAGGGTACCGGTCAGGTTGAAAACGTTTCACAAAGGGTTCCATGGATATCTTTACCATGTCCTTGCTACAGGTGCACTAGAGGAAAGACAAATATAGTCTATGCATTAGAAAAGCATAGAGAGGCCTTGCGGTGGTCATTTTTAAGGCAAAATTATAATCTATTTGATACTGTATGGTCATGACTGTTTACCATAAAATTAACTGGAATCAAATCTGAGACATTTCTTTGTTAGACTTTCCAAAAACATGAAGTGGTGCACAGTTTAAAGCAAGATTCTCAACTGGTTGTTACCTGTGTGGCTACTTTGCCATAGTCTATCCAGCGCACAGTGGCAAAGTTGGTGGACTCCGCACAGTTGAAGCCATGATTGAAGCCAGCATGGTAGCCATAAGGGAAAGTAATCATGAACTCTCCAGCTTCCTGGGTAATCTGGCAATTTACGATAGGGAGGGAGAAGGACATAAGGCGAAAGATTGGTTTCTAAGAAGAGATGAGAAAACAATGAACTGTCCTTTTGTTTTTCAAAAATTGGCAAGGAAAATAACAAAATCATTCAAATAAGCCACTTTAGATTTCTGCAATCAGTCAAAACGAGCACTGCTGATTTCACTGGCAAAAAAAGCTGTTTCCAGAGAGTTGATATATAAAGGGAGTATAAAAGACAAGAAGAAGCGGCCTGACCAAATTTTTTAGAAGGGGCTGAGAGCGTACCTTATCAAAGGGGATGCCATACTTCTTCAGTATGGAAGGGGAGATTAGAGTCATCTTGTGACGAAGAAAAGCCTCACACCCCTTAAAGCTGTTAGGAAAGAAACCTGACAAAAATATGCACATAAACACACATACCATTAACGTAGAGTGTAAGCCAGCCAAAAAACATAATGAATAAAAAGCCTGACTAAAAAAAGCTATGCGAGTGGTGGATTTTCTGCTATAACATTTTAGAGATAACTTTACAGACTACAGTGACTACGTTTACATGCAGCCAATAACCCGTTCAAAACCGGAATATTAGCAATAACCCGGTCGCGCACGGCCATGTAAACACCGGCAAAACCCGAAGGTATCCATATTCGGGTTTTAAAACCAACCGGCTACCTGGCTTCCCCCTTTCTAACCCGAAATTTTGGGTCATGTACGCCGCACACACACGCACACACACACACACACACAACACACACACACACACACACACACAACACACACACAACACACACACACACACACACACACGGCGAGGTAAACATGGCAGACGCAGTACAGCACCACACTTTTGAGCCGGAGGAGGAAACCAATTTCTTTATTAGTGTGGTGAAAACCATAAATATAATGTCTTTTGTTGACGGCAGAAAGTACCGAGATAGTGAGATTTATAAGAAGGTGACCGAAAAGTGGTGAGCGTCTTAAGGTTGTCCGTAGGGTACGTCCAGACGCTTAACCGTGCCTACGTCACGTTGGGATATTGCCATTTGATTACAAATGCCATGTATACAGGAGTAACTCTCTCTGCTCACGCATAAACGGGTTATTCCGAATGTTTCAGAAACCCGAATAGTGACCTTAACCCAACCATAACCCCAAAATTGACAGCTTGTAAACGTAGTCAGTGATTCTTTTTTTCCCCCCATTAGGGCTGATGATTAAGATATCTTTTTTTTAAATATTCAATTTACAACTGAGTAAAACAGATTAATTTGAGAATATGTAACCAAGAAGTTTTGCATTTTTACCTGATAAATGACAAACAATTTATAGTCAATTTCTTTTTTAAGAAGCTTAGTTGCAGATTACTGTCTCATCATTTTACCTCGGTTAACTGGATGGCTGTCTCTAACAACTTGGCACATGCAATTCTACATTACACTAAAAACACATCAACAATTATTTAGTTGTAAAGGTTATCATATGCATTACAGTTCATTGAGTCTACTAATGCCTTACAGTATGGAGTTTTCTAAAGTGGTTTGTCAATACATTTAGCATTTGCATCTCTACTAGTAGCAGTTTTTGCACGTTTGTCGCCAGAGCTCATTAGCATGCTGTATCTGTAGCTTTGCCATTACCTCGTGTGCCCTCTCATTGCAGTTTTATGTGCTGTACTTTGTTGTTAAATGTAGACCTGCTTCTGTATGCTGCAGTAGTTATTTAATTTTTATTTAATTACCTCCCCCGCCTCCATTTATATAGAGAATACAAAGAGAATATGAATAATTTTTTTTTACCTGTAGCCAGACGCTCAAGTCTCTTCCCATGCTCAGGGGGGATTGCATACCTGTTAGTGAAAACAGACAGATATGGAGCAGACATAATTATTTTGACTGTGTATGTGAAATTCTGAGCCTGTATTGGTCATTATGCCTATACTGTATACATTGTAATTGTTGCAGACAAGTTTTCAAGCAAAGCCTTTACAATATCAAGACTGCCATCAAGTGGTGGATAATTAAATAATTGCAAGTAGGCTGATGAACCTTTTTCCAGCAGTGTACCATTTGTAACAAATCAAAATGATAACACAGAAATGTTGTTATCCCTTATCGTAAATGTATATTCAAATGTACCATAGAAACCCTCTAATAACCTGCAATTTGCTTTTTCTTCTAGGACATTTAATATATTTGGTCTTTGTCTCTGTAACACTGCATTCAGAATATGGAGCCTATTTTCATCTCTGATTGCATTTGAATTAAGGGTGGATCTTATTTTGACCTTACTTTGCATTTTTTGCCACACTGTGACACAATCTTTAACAATGTGTTTTTTCTTAATTTTCTCCGCAATCTGAATTTAAACTATTCCCAAAAATCCTGGTGAGAAACCTAGGGAGTGTGACAGAATTCCCTTAAGGTTTGACTAGGCATTCCAATTGACTTAGCACCATCCGCCTTCAGGTCTGTGGCATTTCTATCATCATATCACCTGTCAGCTTAACAGAGCAGGGACAGACAGGATGAGGAGAGGCAAACTCAGGTGGAGGTGACATGGGGAGTTGGAGGGGGTAGGGGATTGAGAAGAGTTGAGAGAGGTGCATCTTTAAGCCTCTCCCCTCCAGGGAAAAGATGTCAAAATAGCAGCAAGTTGAAAGAGTGTACGCCTGTGTGTGTGTGTGTGTGTGTGTGTGTGTGTGTGTGTGTGTGTGTGTGTGTGTGTGTGTGTGTGTGTGTGTGTGTGTGTGTGTGTGTGTGTGTGTGTGTGTGTGTGTGTGTGTGAGAGAGAGAGAGACTGTCTGGCTGGGACACTGATCCCTGTGGGTTACAGGGCTCACTGCTCTAATGAGCAGAACTCCCTCCAGGGCAAGAGGGAGAGAGAAATGGAGAAAGCCAAGCTGACAAAGAAATAAAAATCAAACTCCATTTTGATCTACCTGCATTCCTCACCTCTTCTTTCACTTTTTTATTTTAACCTGAACCTCCTTAAAACCCAGCTCCTCTTCTATTAAAGAATGCAAGCACTTTGAAAATTAGACCTGTGCAATATGTACTCTGGTCAATACAGTATTGTTCTATTAAACCTTAAAGTAGGGAAATATATCTAAACCTCAAAATCTACCATCTGGGCTTTTCATTTCAATCTCATCTTCACTGTTCTTGCCATGTCTCGCTTAAAGAGTAACTTAACACTAAATCCACTTTTCTTAGTTAGTAAATTATGTGTGCAGTCACTGTATACTTATTACACTACAAATTGATGATGGTCCCAGTCTATAAAGTAAATTACAACAGAACTTATATTCCCTTTTCCAGAGAAAATCCACTAAATCTGTCCTTAAGACCACCCCAAATCTAGAAAAAAAAAAAAAAAAAAAAAAAAGGTTTGACGTTCCCTGGGATACCACGTCCCCGAATGAGGCAACATACTATTTATCCTGCCAACACTCCCCCCTCCACCAGTATAAATACACGAAATCAAATACCATCAGTGTACACAGCATCAAGTTGTAGTAGTAGAAAAACTACTGTACCACTCATAGTAGGCACTTAGTTTACAGTGGTAATCGGTGTTATAGTGTTTGAGGTTAATTTACAGAAACAATGTATAGTATATGGTTGACTGGTTACATATTCAATTTCCCTTGTTCCACTGTACAGACAAGAAATCCAACCATATGCTTACGCCTTTAGAGAATAACAAAGCTCCACACACACTCCCTCCCTGGATGTCCCTACTGCTGCATATGTTGTACCTTTTCTATTCCCTCTAGTATTTGGAGTCTCAAAAGTATAGTCACTTATGTAGGTAACCACCTCATCAGTGTGCAAACAAGCACTAAGGGAACAAAACCCTAGGGCCGTATGCAACAGAATGGGTGGGTTAATTGAATGAGATCTATATGAAAGTATAATGTAATTCACCATTTAAATCCACTTTTATAATGACAGATCTGAATGGAGAGTGATAACAATGGACTTTGCAGCCCTGATGCAAATATATAGACATGCATTATGAAAAGGACACGAATCTCCATCTGCGAATCTTTTCCAGACATACTATACTGTATACTCCTTAACATGTCGCACCAAACAATTAACAGGATCAGAATAAGCCAGTCTTTACAAGACACCATATAAATAAAATGAATAGATCCTTAAATGGGAATGTTGTACACAAGTATGCACCACATATAGAAATACTGAGTTGGCTAATGGTAGGCTAAATACTCTTATCATTCTAGCTGCCTGTGCACACATCTTTACTAAACAAGCAATGTTTTTATTTGATTTGACTGTTGCCATTTGAAATGACAGCTCTGTCGTGAAAGCCAAAAAAAGCAGTAAGGCTTACTTCCATTTTTAACACAAGGGAAGGGAAGATGAAAAATGCCACACAGATAGGACCTCCAATAAGTCCAATTAACTGTAGTTAACTTTTAGTGGTTATAGCAATGAAGGGTATGCATAGCAACAAGCATCACCGGTACCCACAGAAAAGAAAGTGGATGTTACATAAAAGTAAGGCACTAATTGTACAGCTAGTGCTAATAACACAGAGGTTATATGATCATTTTTTAGGCTGTATTTGTGGCATTGTGAATCTACATTATGTTGCTTCTTTGTGTTTACCCCCTGCACCTAAATCCCTGTCCCACACTAACCAGGATTTGGGCTCTCCAAAGTGGAGGTAGTTGATGCTGTACAGGTCCATATCTTCAGTGTGCCAGGAGAAGGTGGTCTTCCACATGCCAAAGTATAGATATGGAGTGTTAACTCCCTGGATAGATACACCACAGTCCTCCTCGATAACATCCAAGATAGAGTTCAGGTGGCCAATGTTCCACTCCTCCACATCCTAGGAGATTAGAAACAACAGGATGTCAAAAGTCAATCTTGCAGGTAACAACTGGTAATGCAGTTGACAAGGGCCTTTTTAAATCTAATCAGTATCAGCTACATAAAGTATAATTTAACTCAATGAGGCATTTGTCAACTGTCCCATGCCTCTAAAGTGCTGCTTGGGGTTGAAAACTGGATTTAATCTTCAATAGCCTATTTTATTCAAGCTGGGGATGAAGAAGTAGTCGATATGTTGCGGTCCATTTATTGTTGTGTGCCCACATTGGATTTGTTATCCTAAAATGACTCATGTTAGGGTTGGGGCAAAGAACAAGTGATACATTTAATGTATGTTTTTATTTTCATTGCAAAACCCAACCTAAAGCCACATTGCAAGAGTCAGGTCAAATAAGTTAATCTAAAACTCCAAAGTTATTTCCACTATTTCTTCTCCTAATGGCAGAACCCATTAAAGCGCCCATATTATGCTCATTTTCAGGTTCATAACTGTATTTTAAGGTTGTACCAGAATAGGTTTACATGGTTTAATTTTCAAAAAACACCATATTGTTGTTGTACTGCACAGCTCTCTCTCACTGCTGTAGATTCTCTTTTCACCTGGTTTCTGTTTTAGCTACAGAGTGAGACCTCTTTTCATCTTCTGTACTATCTTTGATTGCACTCGCACATGCTTAGTAGTAGTTCAGAAGTAGATCATGTCAGCTAGCTAACTCTAGAGACAGTAAAAGAAAGCCTGTTTCTCTAACTTTGGTCAGTTACAAGGCAGGATTAGCTGGGAGACTTCTAAATGAGGGCGCACATGTAAGTAGTTCTTTTGTAGATTATGGTGAACTTGTGTGTGTTGTAGCAGTGCTTTGCTATTGAGAACGACGTAGCATACTAGCGTTAGCATTAGCGTTAGCATGCTAATGCTAACGGTTAGCATGCTAACGAGCTAACGGTTGTGGTTAGCCAGCTCATTTCGGACTGTGACGTCACAGTCCGAGGCCAATTTTGAACAGCTCACTAGGAGACTGAAGGCAGGACACATTCAGAAACTGTATCTCACTCAAAACAGCATGGGTGGATTTTTTTCAAAGTTTGTATGTGTGTGGAAGCACCAGAGACACAAAAGAACACCCCAAATCCCAGAAAAAGTGATTTTTTCATAATATGGGCACTTTAAGAAAACACTGAACCTGTGATGAAAGAAACAAAAAGAGAAAGCAAAGTCACCTACCTCATCATAGAGGCTACCACTAACATCCGCACCATATATAGGGGAGACAAAAGTGAGGTTCTTCCAATATTTCCTCTCAAGATCTTCATAGTTCAAGTAGCGAGGTGTACAGTACCTGTGGAAAAGAATCACATTACATTTGGTACAGTGAAATGGCCATCTGTATATCCTTACACTAAAAACCTTAGCACATACCAGAAAAAGTTTATAACCTTCTTTAGCAACATCGCCCTAGCACTTTTAAACCACTCATGCTACTCAATCTACAATCAAATGTGGAATTAAGAAAACTGAAGCTGTGGAAATTAAATTAACCATGGTTTTAACTGCTATTCATTTCCTTTTACCAATTTCTCGCTCTTTTTTTTTTCATTAGTTTATTTAAGTTTAGCAATAAGATACAATATATATTCATAAAAAGCTAGTTTTTTTTTCTTCATTTAGGGCAAATAAGTCAGCAACACCCACAATACAACTCAACTCCCTAGATATAATGTACATATTTATTTCTTGACTTTCATTTTATAGGCTGTTGGCTGTCGGAAACCGACTATCCAGGATCATGAATCAAAATCAAACATGCACCGATATATTGATACGGTTGGTAAGTATCTCTCTATTTCTAATAGCCAGTTTGCCAGGTTACCAATCATCTTCTAGAGGTTAGTCTGTATTCTAAGAATATATTTGTTCAACATAGTAAATTGTGTAATATATCAGTCACATACCCTGTGGACAAAAATAAGGTATTACTCTGGCAGCACCAGAATGTAATGTCTATGTGAATGTTATAGGGCTGTACCCAACTCAGGTTTTTGTCAGTCGAATTGGATTCGGCTGTTCAACACGAATATTCAACTTTTTAATTTGAACCAGCATGAAGCAAGACGGCCCACACTTTTATTAACTCCAAAATGAAAACAGCAGCACATAATGCCACAGCTTTACTTCATCCGTTTTTACCCTTCACAATAATAGCCCAACTTAAATTCACTCAGAGCAATTTGCTAAGAGGCAACTAAATTAAACAGCTTACACGACACTATCAACATTAGAGATCAAACAAAACAGAGTATATCGTATTAAGTTGCTGTGAGCTGTAAATTCACACTTCTAGGCAGAAGGCAGAAGATAACATTATCTCAGAGCCTGACTTGGCAAAGCCTCTCTTCCTCTGGGCAGCTGCCTCTGTCTCACTCAGACCCTGGGACCAGTTCCGCAGCTGCCTGTACCTTCCGCTGACATTTTCACCGAGCAGACGGGATGACTTAATGTAGTGGAATGATTTTAACCCGGAGAGCAGCGTGAACGCATGGAGCGCTCACTCTGACTCACAAGACAAAACAAAAAACAACTGCTCAAATTGAAGAATCTCAGTCGACTGAGGGGTCACTGACTGCTGATTTGAATATTGGACTTTAAGGGGGCAGCCCTAGAATGTAAGCACTTTCCCTCCCAACTTATATAATCATTAAGGCACTGAAAACACTGAATTAACTCTAATACTCACATGTCACTGTTGGCTAATCGCCTGAACTCCTGCACGCTAAGAGGCTTCTTCTGGATGTTGTATTGAGTGAAGAGCCCTGATTGGCCAGCCATCATCTGCTGGATGGGAGCATCAATCATTAGATCATCTATGTCGTCATAGGTACGACGGGGCTTCCAGCCTTTAGGAGGAATCACCTGAGGGACAAAGAGAAGAGGGAAGGATTGCAGTTGAAAACAAAACAGAAATAGAGTTCCTAGTACAAATAGTTCACTCTGATCAGCATTTCATCATTTAGAATCAGCAGTAGTTAACCCACTGTGTCCAAAGGGGCCACTATCCAGCTACTCATGTATTTAAATATGTCACACTGTATGTCTTTAATTTCTTCTCTCGTCTTTCTTTTTTGACTGACTAAAACTGTCTTCAGTACAAAATTATGAATAATCAGCTTCTGCAACTGCCATCCAACGGTAGGCCCACGAGAGAGGAAACTAACACACTAACCTAGTGGACATAATGAAGTCCATCACTCACAGAATCTTTGTCCGAGTCAAGATTGAAAACACTGCGTACCTTAGCCAGGCCTGCGCGGTGTGCACCCTGAGACTCCATATACACCAGGTACTGGTTGAAGTCCTTGAACTCCTCCATGGTGGGCCTGAAGGTCATAATCTTGCAGGTGGGGTTTGCAGGGGTGTACACCTCTGCTCCCGCCATCCTGCCGCCTCACCAGATATAACCTGGAAAAAGAAAAAAGAAACAACTAAAAATGTGCTCCAACGTCAACTTATATTTTATAATTGGCTTTTAAAATTGTAATGGTGACAGATATTGACTATGGTAAAAATATATTTATTACTTTGTTAGCTATGAGGGGAGAAACATACTGTAGTCTATTCTGAAAAATTAACAGTGTAAAACCTAACAAGCAAACTACAGAATCTGCTAAATCTATTTAGAAAGTGCTGAATAGATGTTGTATATACCATCATATATATTTTAACTGTCCAGGTGGAAATACATCTCAAAAGTAATTAATTTTTGTTTGTTTAAATTGTCAAAGTATTGTAAACTTGATGATTAATCTGATGTTCATATTAACACAATGTTGTCATATTATCCATTTTCTTCTTTTGATTTTGCTACATTGTTTAATTAATTCTACTGATCAGAGCGTTTTTGGTAGTTGCCAATTCTTTTTGGTTGTTGAGTGTATTTATAGCCGAAATAAAGCCAAGTTAATAACAAAAAATTAGGTCAGTACCATTTCACACTGAGGCACAAGTCCAGCATTTTCTAACTACTTCTAAATCAGCTATTTCACCTTACATTTTTGCAAACTAGCGTAAGTGTTAATTTACAGGGAAGTGTATTTCTTAAATTTTTTCTTGTCTAATACCTTAGTACAAAATATTACAAAATGTACGACATTAAATGTAATTTACAGGTATTGTCTAGAAGGCAGTTTGTTTGTGTGACGGTGACAGGTTCACCACTAGATGGAGGTAGAGATTCAACAAATGTCGATTTGGTCCTTTGATCCTTTCTGATGCCAACAACCCTTTTCAGATTTTTGTCCCATCCACCCATCCCACTCCCAACTCTGACTTTACTATGCATTCAGACAAAGGATCACACTGCCCCGAGTGATGCTATTGTGATTTTCAACCTTATATTTCTGCATAACGCCAACGTTACTTCACTGCAGACCACATTATAATGGCGTGCGACCCGATTACATAACAAGCAATTACAAGCTGGAACAAGTTTTTGACAAAAGAAATCAGATAGCTACAGTGTTTAAGTACAATGTGTTTACAGCCTTACTCTGTGTTCAAATATTAAAACAATCATTTCAAAAGATGTATAACGTTAATCGGGTATATTCGGCCTATTATTAATTAAATCAAACCTGTTAAACCCCTGGGACAAATAATGTTAAATGTCGGCTGAATTGTGGTTTCGCTCTTAATCCTGCATGAGCGTCTGTAGCTTGGCTGAGCTTTGTTGTCTGCCAAGCCAGCTAACGTTAGCCCATATGACGTTAGCCAACTAGCCTACGTTTTGTTATGATGCAAAGTAATGGCTGAACAACTAGCCTGCTAGCTCAGCTGACTAGCTAACTTATATTTAGATGTTAGACACATTGGACACTCTTTGACTTGAAGTTGATAATGCATTCATGGGACCTGACTCGAAAGCGCTTGGAAATAGCAGTTGGGGAAGGAAAGCATAGCTAGCTAGCTATTAAGCTAACCAAGCTACCACATTAGCCAACTTCTTAGTGCACAAGTCAACGGGGTTTAAATGCCCCTCGCAAGGTGGCTGGCTGCAGATAGGCCCGTGGCTACTTCGCTCTGTGATTTTGTGTGATACAAATGAGTTAGCCTGATATTTATATACTGTATACATAATGTGTCGATATCATACATGTTTAGCAAAACACAGACTAATAATGACAAAGCACGCAGTGCGAGATGCCCATTGGCAAGAGCGTTTGCCAACTTATTTGGCTATCAACGCTAACGGTTAGCGTTAGCTGTTAATAGCTTGGCTACATCTCACAGGAGTCACAAAATGCACGCTGCTTTCTGATAAACTGGTTCAAAGCTAGCTGCCATGCACCATTTTTCGCCGTTATTTTACATGTCGTTTCTATAAAAGTGTATAGTATTTTACCTTAATTTAGAAAGACAGAGCCGTGTTGTTGTGTATCCCCTTCCTTGTTCGTCCAGCTGATTAACATGGCAGCTGCTGCAGCTGATTCTTGCGTTGAGATTAGAGGCCGCGTTCCAGACCGCCTCTACTTTAGCTCAGCTCAACTGTGTCAACGTGCTAACAGGCACGACCGTGATGAAGGACAGACCGTGTTGTGGGTCGACCTATCCATGCACTTTGAGATCTGCGAGTGAGCATGAGGGTCGACGAACTCGAACGCAGCCAATGTTGGTGGAAAGTGCACCTGCATCTCCAGCATTTAAATGTTATTAGACATATTCACACATATTATTATTATTTTTTTTTTACTCTGGTCTGTAAGAACACCTATTACATTTTAATTATGAGTTGAAATGACAAATAATCTTAAACTTGATTTTGGAGTTCATTATGCATTTGATCTATTAAAAAACTAATGTTATTTAAAGCATCATGAAAACAACTGAAAATTATCTAATAAAACACTTTCTATTAAGGTACAAGTTGTAACTAATTACTTATAATACCAATAACTTTCTATGTTTTATAGATCAACTTTTGGGTTGTCAGTTTGTGAAATATATTTCTTGTTTGTGCTTAATTTTTCTTTATGACACTTGCTATGTCTTCTTACCTCTCTTACACCAGGGGCCTGTTTCACAAAAGCAGAATATCTAAATCCAGGATAAGTGATAAAGCGAGGCTTGACCTAGTCTAATCTGTGCATCCTGGCTTGGTGCGTTTCACGAAGGCCAAGCCAGGCTGAGGAGGAGCGACTAGGTCGAGCCGGGCTGAAGTAATTCAGATAGATGCGCGTCCACGGCTTTCCTCAAAAGACCGCGAGGTCGATCACAGATTTACTGATGCAAAAAGGGAGAATACGTATTGTACATACTTTATACAGAGTGAGCAGCAGCTTCTTGTGGAAGTATGATGACGTGAAACACATGATTTGTATAAAAAGAAAAGAAACACGGCCGCTGTAATGAAACAGCGAGAAAAAGCGCAGCAGACGATCACGGACCGACTGAATGCAGCCTAAACATAACTAACCACTGCTCTGAATTGAAACCGTCATAATCATACCATTCAAGGATTAGGCTACTAATCATTTTCACAAATTAACAGTTGTACTCTTTGCCTTGAAATTTACCATCAAGATCAATTTTCTACAACGCTAAAATATGATGCGTAAATATCTCTTTCTACTCTTTTCTTCCTCCCTCTCTTTTTTTTTTTTTTTCTCTCTCTCTCTCTCTCTCTCTCTCTCTCTTATGGGCTAAAAATATAAATTTCCGTAAGTCATATTAACTTCCACTGCTCGCTTTTAATGCAAAGTGTAGCATACAACTGTTCGTTTTTGCAAATGACAGTGACTCATTGAATGGTTTCAGTTAAGAGCAGTAGTTCATAAATGGATATTTTTAGACTAGCATTCAGTGGTCCGCTATTATCTGCCACGCTTTTTCTCGCATTTTTTTTAATTTTTATAGAGGACGAGTTTCTTTCTCTACATATTATATGCCTTGCTCCCTCATATACTGTATGGACATAGAAAATAAAGACACTGAAGAAATTGGACTAAAATCTAGAAACTATAAAGATAATTAAGTGATAAATTCCATGCACACTGTAAACATGAATGGAACAGAGTATATTCATCAGTTATTTCCCCAAATACAAGGTCAAAAACCATTGAGTTGTCCTCTACCTGTTGTTATATGAATGTACAGTAGCCTACATCACTAGATAGTTACTGGTCCAGTGAACTAAGACTATCATTTGGGAGGATTGTACAATAAGAATATGTTCTTAAAATTGTTCAATCCTCCCAAATTATAGTCCCAGTTTACTGGACAACACAATAGTGTGCTAAGAATTCCAAATACAGTGCACATGAAAGAGGAATAAACATGATCCTTATTGTTAAAGAATAATAAAAAATAAATTCTCAACTAAAATAATTCAAGGTGCATTGGTCAACTATAGAAATGTACAGCATTGTATATATTGCCCTTAGTAACAGACTTCATTTGAAACACATTTGAAATGTTATCAGCCTTTTCTAATCATCTCAAAAACTGCCATAATATATTCATCAAACTTCTAACAACAATATGAACATCAGTCTTCATACAGCAATATAACAGTAACAATGACTGTCACATGAATAATTATAAAAAATAATGGTCACAATTTTAACTAATAACTTTTCTTAAATGAACAGCAATATGCTGTATTTTAATCCAGGCTGATAATAACAATAGGGTAAAACCAGTGCTGGGTGAACAGAAAGGTTCCAGGATTAAATAAATCCTGGCTGTTAGCCTGGTCAGGAGCAGGCTAGCTGCACAGAATAAATCTCCATGGTGATTTATGTTTGCTTCTTGTTAGAAACGCAGAGCATAAATTGATGTTTGGATAACTGGGAAATATACACAATATTTGCAAATCTAAATGTTCAAAAAAAATTATTAAGAATGTTTCATGTAAAGATCTATGGAAAAGACAATTCCTGGTCTCAGTTATTGTTAACAACTTATCTCTCTATAAAGTTGGAAAAAAAGATCATTAGAAAGACCCTTCCAATGGGCTGTTTGATCTCTGACTTTTTGGAACATCCACTTATTAAAATCGAATTAACATTTACAACTGCAAACTTGAATTGTTTTAAGAACACTTTTTTTTACAACCTCACAACCCAAGTGTTGGTCATATTAATGGCTAAAGCTTAAAGTTTTATATTTTTTTTATCAGTAAAATCAAATAGGATAATAAGATCAGACTGTGTTGTAAGCATGTATTGCAGTGGCAAACGCCATTCACTAATCCTGGTCATGTGTAGCCTACATTATTGTGATATGTGATTTATGTTATGTGTGGGTGTATGGAGCCTATATTCAGGAGAAACAGTAGGCTACAATCACACATTGTGTTTTGAAGATAAGATAAAATAAAATTAGGAAGAAATGCATACTGTATAGATTAGAAGCATAATGGTAAATGTTTTTTTGTAATACATTATATGGACAAAAACTCTTCAGTACATACCAGAAAACAATAGAATACAGCAGCATAATATAAAATGATATGACATAATAAAGAAACATAAGATGGTGTGTTATTTTAGTGGTCATAAAGCCCATAAGCATGCATGCATGCCTGTAAATCAAAATTGTGATTTATGTCAGTGCTATTGATGTACGGGTGATGAAGGAGTGGCACTAGTGAGTGCAGTAACACTCAGTCAACTGTGTGGGTCGCTATTGATTTTCTGGAAACATGGCTGCCCAGGATGAACTCAGTAAGTTTCTCTCTGCGTTATTGGTGATTAATATCTCTTAAAATGTTGTATTCGTGGCTGTCAAAATTAAGTGAACAACAGGCAAGCGTCATTCTAACGATTGGGATGTTTTTTAAGCCACGATAAAGCTTCTGTCATTTAAAAGTTGGTGCAGGAACGATAGTTAGCTACTCAGCTATATTGCTAGCTAGAATGCTAACGTCAGGAGGCCGTTTGCCCAGTCATGGTCAAAATGAAACAGTCCCGTATGCTATTAATATACTTTCATTAATCAAACCTTTAGGGGTAGATTTACAACTTGACTGTTTAGAGCATTTAGGGTTAATTGCGCAGAGTGTCAGTGGGTGTGTAAAGCCAGAGGTGTGGCGTCAAATTGAAATGAAACGCGTTGATAGTCTGTCAGTGGTTGTAGCTAGCTGGTTGGTGAACCATGCTAAGAGAAAGACGGCAGGGCTGGGTGATGGTTGCACCAACTCAGCAGCTGACAGGACGAGCTTTTCAGCCAGACTGGGACTGTCTGTTTTTAGTTCACCATTTTAATTTTGTGTAAGAGTTATTTTACTCCCTCTGTTCTGTTTGAAGGTGCGGTTTCGCATATGGTTGCATGCAAACAATGGGCTGTAACGACGCTTCCATATTTGAATGGAAAGCTGTTGCCAAATTAGGCTAATTGTAGCAGAGGTATTGCTTTTAAACTGGTCCCATGTTGAGTGTTTATTCTTGGGGTGTGACGAATACCAACCAGGCAATGAGACATAAGAGTTGATCATTGTGTTAAATGTGTTTTGACAGATCAACTGGAACGTGTGTTCCTACGCCTGGGCCATGCAGAAACAGATGAACAGCTACAGGACATTATCTCCAAGTTCCTACCCCCTGTGCTCCTCAAACTCTCCAGCGTTCAGGAGGGTGTACGAAAGAAAGTAAGAGGCGTGTTTATCTGTGCCTAAAGACATGCCAATTACACATGAGTATGTGCACTAGCTACACTTTGAAAAATTAAAATAAATTGTAGTTTAATGCCATCAGAACCTCCCCCTCAAATATTGGCTTTTGTTTTTAACCAATACTTAAGATAAACCAATAAAACCTATATAGCTACAGAGTAGACTCACTTACTCCTGATGCAAAGATGCTTGTAATGAGCTTGGATCTTTCTTTTTAAGTGTTGATTTATGCATTTGTTAATCAAACAACCAAATTACTTTCTGTTCCTCCTCTGCTAGGTAATGGAGTTGTTGGTCCACTTGAACAAGAGGATAAAAAGCCGACCTAAGATTCAGCTACCAGTAGAAACTTTGCTGGTACAGTACCAAGATCCCGCAGCCGCCTCCTTTGTGACG
Organism: Perca fluviatilis; assembly: GCF_010015445.1. Lineage (NCBI taxonomy): Eukaryota > Metazoa > Chordata > Actinopteri > Perciformes > Percidae > Perca > Perca fluviatilis. The sequence goes on along the minus strand of NC_053112.1, from coordinate 24,948,991 downwards.
GTAAGAATACAATTTTACAATGTAGTTCATATGAAGCCAGACATTTAATATACATTTATAATACAATCAAACAATCAAAATTGTAGGTACGTGCAATCCATATTAAGAGTATAGCGCAAAAAGCGCGTAATTTGATTTCTGGTAAATTTAGTTACATTAACTTATAACGTATTTGCCTTTCTGCCTTTGGATTTTACCACCTTTAGTTTTAATACCATATAATACAAATTGTAGATTCTGGTGTCACTGATGTAGATTGTATGCCAGTGCAACATTTGGAATCTTAATATTTAAGTAGTAATCAGAAACCAATTTGGTTTTAATTTTGTTTAAGTAGTGATGTGCAACTTGATTGTTTAATCAATGTATTTTGTAGAATTTCACCATCATCTACATCAAAATGGGCTACCCACGTCTGGAGGTGGGAAAACAGTGCGAGCTGGCCCCCACCCTTCTCACTGCCATGGAAGGCAAGCCACAGCCGCAGCAGGACAGGTGAGGGGACACATACGCTCACACACATTAGGATGCACAAAGCATATTCACTGTTATCATAATACCAGCTTTAAACAACCATGTTTTTTTAGATACACTGGAGTTTTGTTCTTGATTGGCACATGAATAAAGTTAAACACAGACACTGCCTCAGTCCTCTTTATATGGGGCTGACCCTATCCATTCCTTATTGGACTATAATTTCGCTTTGCTCTTTCTTCTCCTAGCCTGATGCACCTGCTGATCCCTACTCTTTACCATATGAAGTATCCTGCAGACACCTCCAAGATTGTTTTTCCTTTTAACTTAACTGAGAGGCCAAAGACCGTGCAGCTGCTGCTGGAGTTCATGTTGGATGTTTTACTGATGCCTTACGGGTAAGTTTATGCTGTATGGTTTGGGTATTGTAAGGTTGTATGGGTCTCAGAATTGCCTAACCCTGAACATTTAAACAAGAATGTTGACTTGTACTCTTTCCGGCTCCTTTAGGTTTGTGCTGAATGAATCCCCGACTCGCCCTGCTCCCTCCTCCTCCCAGGGAAGTTCTGCAGAAGGGACAGTGGCTGCAGGTGGCCAGGGTCTCCCCCAGCCTCCCCCAGGGATGAGTGTCTATGCTGCCAAGAGGGTGATTGGAGAAACCCAGTGGAGCGCTGAGCAGCTAGAGCAGGTACAATAACGGAGCTGGAGGATGAGTTGTGGCTATATTTTTGGCAGTTTGGCCAGGTTATATGTTTTTGTATGCTTTCTTGACAAAGCATGACTCTATCCCAAAATTTGGAACCTCACTCAATTTAAAATCTCTAAAATTGTTCTAAAGACAGCTGATTCCAAAAAGCAGTCAGATAATAGATGTGTTTGGATTACGTCTGAACCCCTGTATTTTAAGGGCTGCATAATGAGTGTAATTCATTCATTGAGTATTTGGTTTCAACAGTGTAAGCTGGGCATAGTAAAGTTCATGGAGGCAAAGCAAGTCCCAGAAGTGGAGACAGTGGTGCACCTGGTGGTGGCGTCAAGCGACACCCGACACAGCGTGGCCACTGCAGCTGATCTGGAGCTGAAGAGCAAACAGAGGTAGGTGAAGGACCTTTAATCATCTCTGGTTCACATGTGCTTTACAGAGCATCACGTCATGTACTCGGTAATCTTTCTTCTAACTCAGTAAATGATACAATAAATTATCAAATAATTAGGCTGTTGTGCTTCAAATTCACAAGCTAAAACCATTACTGTTTAAATGATTGATTCTTTACCAATAACTTTTTCTTTTAAGTTTAACAAGATTGAAAGGCTGGCATCGATATCCATCAGAAAGAAATGCTGAAAGTACAAACTTTTATTCATATCATTGGTTGTGTCCTTGTTCTGTTGTCTTCCAGCATCATCGATTGGAACAATCCTCTAATTATCAACAAGATGTATAAGGTGTATCTGGGGGATGTTCCTCTTAAAACAAAGGTTTGTAAACTCAACATTTACTTTGCAAGTTAACCTGTGAGTTTAAAAAAAAAAAAAAGTATAAAATACTGTTTTGTATGTGCATTAGGGAGGCAATGTGAAGCAAGAGCTGAAACACGAACCAGTAAGCACAAGAGTCAAACTAAAGATCCTGCCACATCTTCTGCGGTCACGCCTAGCCGCAGAGTGCTTTCCAGCTAACATCCAGGTAGGCTCTTTGTCCATGCTTGTGGGTACATTTGTGTATGCTCAATTTTCAAAGTAAGTCTGTTGGTAGGCTAAATCATTTTCAAGGAAATGCTCCAGTGTGTGTGGTACAATCATTCCTTTCCTTTCCTCTGTAGGTTGTGTACGATGGTCTGTTTGGAGCCAACACCAACAACAAACTTCTGTCTCTCACCTTGCAGTTTGTCCATCACATCTGCATGGTGTAAGAAAAGTGTACTTTTTCTAGATACTCATGTTACATTTCTCAAGTGTGGCTGTTTTTTGCACTTGAATAATATTTGGGCTTGTTGTGTTTTTTAGATGTCCTGACACTAATAAACCTTTGGGACTAATGCTGCTTAATGGTCTCACCAAACTCATCAATGAATACAAGGAGGTAAAACTACAAGTGACAACACATTTAAATTGCAATGTCTGCATTATGGTTTAATTTCATATATACCTACTAAACATTTGTTCTTGCAGGATCCAAAGTTACTAAGTGTTGCCTACTCTGCTGTTGGAAAGCTGTCAAGGTATAATGAAAAAAAATGCCCCTTTTTTCCTTAAACATTGCTAGCTTGGCGTGGCATTTTAGAATTAAAAAATATTCTATATTTTATATCCTCTCCTCTAGCCGCATGCCACAGCTGTTTACTAAGGATATTGCACTTGTACAGCAGTTTTTTGAGTCCATGTGCAAGGTAAGTGAAAGATCTCTCAAAAATCTGACATTAAAATATATATACATTAAAAGAAAACATGGTGTCTGAAATTGATATTTCCAAAATTCTGTCATGTTCTTTAGGAGGAGGCTGATGTCCGTCTTGCCATTCAGGAAGCTTTGTCTATGATGGTCGGTGCTTATGCCAACCTACAGGGGGCACTGCTGAACCTAATGGAGGCCCTGGTGGCTGCATATATTGGAAAGGTGAGTCTACATGGGCAAAATGGGTATTTGGTTTATGAATACCATTAATGTTGATTAGTTTAGTAAGTAGGCATGAGGCAAATCAAGAACTCTTGTTTATTCTTTTTGTGGCAGCCGGAGGTGCAAGTTCGCCAGGTCGCCATGAAGTTTGCCAGCACAGTGTTTGGACCTGATCATGTGCCATCAAGATACCTGCTGCTGTTGGCAGCTGGAGACCCGTAAGTCCCAAAATACACAAAAAGCTTCTCATAATGGTAATCTAATCGCAACACGAATGCACTATCAGCAATTTAGTAAGTCATGAAAGCACTTTCTTTTTTTTTTAATATCATATACACAATAAGATACAAGTAAGATGGGAGATGATTAACGCTAAAATTAGGGTGTTAATGGTTTATTTTACTGAGTGGTGCAGAAGATTAAACAAGCTGTTTTTTTTCCTGTGTTTAGGAGGGAGGAGGTGTCTGGGGAGGCCAAGAAGGTGCTGAGAACTTTTCCTACCAAGGCATCGGAGAAGGAGGGACCAAAGCCAATGCCCTCCTTTCCTGACATGGTGGCCTATGTCCAGGAGAAGGTGAGGCTCTGTGCTTATTTTTCATTCTCTCTGAGACAATACACCCAGGTTACACCCATTTTTGCTAAAAGAAGTAATGAATTGTTGTTTTATCTTGTCATTATCAGGCGGCTCAGAGGATCAAGACTCCAGCTAAGTACATTGTTGGGACCTCCACTATTCCTTTCAACCCATCTGCGTTTGGGGAGGTGACTATAAATTGGTTATCAGCCTGTGACAGCCATAAAATGTAACCGGGGATGGGTTTGCAAATTCAGTTTGTATCTTTGGGGACGTAAGTTGAGTTTTTTTGCGGCAGACACCTCATTTTTCCCTGTCTTCCTAGATCGTGCTTTACCTGAGGATGTGTTTAGCACACAGCGCCGGGGTCACACCCATGTCCACACGCCTGGCAGACATGCAGGATGATGCACCAGCCATCGGACGCTACGTCCACACACTGCTGTCCTCTGAGTCTCAGTCAAAGGGTGCTGAGGCAAACCCTGTTCATATCTACATGGATCTGCTGCAGCAGCTGCTGTCTGCTGTGGGGGGTGAGAGATGTTAACCTGCTCTTTCCTTAGGGCCATGATACTGTGGGTTCAAGTCAGTTTTCTATTGTTATTAAGGGTTTCATAGAACGTTTAACCCTTGTGTTGTCCTTCGGGTCACCGGGACCTGTCCAGTTTATTTGACGTTTTGTATTGGACTGGCGTTGAGCTTCGTGGTCCCCGCCAATACAAAACGTCAAATAAACTGGACGGGTCCTGGTGACGCGAAGGACAACACAAGGGTTAAGATGAATTTTAAGTATTACAAGTAGCTTATATTAATCAAACTTGAGTCTGAATTGGGTCATGAGTTAAGTTCAACGTAGTGGTACACAAAGCGTTGGTTTTGTTATTTATTGAACCTATTATAAGTAATATATTTAGTTATATTGTTTATATATTCATCTGTATGGTGTGGTATTGTAAAAAAGAAACAAGTGTGTATAGATGGATAATCATTGTTAGGAACAAAATGTGTTATTTATTGCACTTTCATTATTAATCTCAACAGGAATCACAGTTATGTACTGTCTACTGGAGATGGTGTCTGTCTGCCCAGACAAACTGGCTCCTAGATTTATTGATAAAATTGACTGGATTAAAGTGAGTATTTCATTTCTCCATGTGTTTATTTAAATGTAGGATGGAGGCAGTTCTACATTGAGATTTATTGTGCTCTAATTTATTAGTGAGACAAATATCAGCACCATTAAACAATAAGTCCAATCACTTAGCTGTCCTGTGATATTGTAAAACCATGAGCCGAATTCACATTTCTCCACTGTCAGTGTATTCAGCTGTAACAACAGATGTTTTCACCTCCAGAGTCTGATGAACACAAATAAGGAGGACATGCGGGAGCTCGCAGCCCAACTCTATGCTGTGGTGGTTTCCACCATGACTGGCAATGAGCTGCAGGCGGCCGTGCACAATCTGCTCAAAATCACCAAAGACAACCATGTATGCCACTTTGTCTCTTCAGGGGCACTTGAACATTTATTTTTTTATATTTTAAAAGTGTGTGTTTTTATTTTGTGTAAATGTTATGTTTTGTTGAACCACAGAGTCCTGAGAGTCAGCATGGCGCCATCTTGGCTCTCGGTTACATGGTGGGAAGGTATATGAGCAAAAAGAAAGCAGTCACCTCTGGGGACTCTACACACGACATGGAGCAGCAAATGAGCATCACCTCACAAGGAGATGATGAACTTGTTGCCATGGCCACCAAGACAATTGGTATGTAATTATTTTTTTTAAACCATTTCCTGCAGTTTAGGCTTCATTTAATGAAGCTGTTAGAGTACATACATTATACATTGATGTTAAAATGTATTTGCCTAGATTGTGGTGAGGAGATGTAAAGAAAATAGTTTTATCTCCTAACAAAACATTTTTTTAATTTGCCCTTAAACTTTTGTGAACAAATTTATTTTATATTCAGTCTTAATAGGTTAATCCACTCAGTATGGGTTCATCATTGTGTGTGTCCGTGTGTGTGTGTGTCTGTCCATCCAGGTTCATTCCTAGACAGCAGTATTGCACTTCTGGCTGTAGCAGCGTGTACAGCTCTGGGAGAAATAGGCCGTAATGGCACCCTGCTGATCCCTGCAGATGGGGTGGGCTTCACCAAACTTTCAGTTGTGGAAAACCTGCTGGCTCGCATCCCTTCTGGCAAGGAAAGCACAAAGGTAACTAGGGGTGGGAATCACCACAGGCCTCACGATACGATATCATCACGATATTTATGTCACGATACGATATTATTGCTATTTTAAACATATTGCAATATCCTGCGATATATCACAATTTATTAACTTTTTTCCAACTTCAAATTTTTCCAAATTTCAAATTATGTCCCCAAAAGGAAACTTTGTCAACATCTGTTTTATCTAATAGATACATTTCTCTGTTTGTTCATCTCACTTAAATTTTATTGCTACAAAATGGGATTGTCAAGCAGACAAACTGACCAAGACATATATAATAATAATATATCGATACTTGGCGTCTGTGTATCGATACAGTATTGCCACGAAAAATATTGCGATACTATGCTGTATCGATTTTTTTCCCCCACCCTTAAAGGTAACCAGCGAATACACAAAAGGAAGTTGTTGCTGTGATATTTTGTTTAGTGAGGACACATGTGCATCTGATCTTCAGCTGAAAGATTTGTGACTCCTATTATCTTTATTTCAATTATCTCATTTGTATCTGACCGTCTGTTAATGTACGTGGTCCAGATGAAGGAGCGATCAATCCAGACTTTGGGTTACCTACCTGTGGGAGATGGAGACTTCCCTCACCAGAAGAAGCTGCTGCAGGGTCTCATGGACTCTGTAGAGGTATGAAATATACTGACTGGCAGTACTATTAGCAATGCAGAGCTTTACAAAGACGCCAACAAAAGCAGTTAGAGTTAACGGATTGTTTGGGAATGTTGGTGTTAGTAGGCACAATGTTTTCTGATTGAGAAAAAACACAAATATTATATACTATAATAGTATTTTTGCATTGTTAGGTAAGAGGTCTCAAGCTGATGTATCAAACCTTCAATTATTGGCAGAAGTGGGGATTTTTGCACCCACAAATTATTAACATTCATTAACATGGTCCACCTTCGAAGCTGTTCAGGGGGCTCATTAGTGGAAACATCGCTCACATTTTTCCCTTTTTCTTTCTTAAGGCCAAACAGGTGGAGCTACAGTTTGCAGTTGGCGAGGCTATAACCAGTGTTGCAATAGGCACCAGCTCTGGAGCTGCCAGAGACCCATGGACCTGCACCGAGGACCAATACACCCCTCCACACAGTAAGTCCTTTTCAGTTGTAGTAGTTGAATTTTAGTATGTTTGTCAATTCTGTAAACACAACATCTATTGCATGTCTGTCATTCCAGGGAGGATGCCTCCTCAGTTGCTCTTTCTGAGGTTTCTTCCATTTTTGTTTGGCTTTAGTTTTTTTTTTTTTTAATCAAGGTCGACGTATGCTGAACCGATTAGAAATCTGTGATATTGGGCTATATAAATAAAATAAAATTGACTTGATTTGTAATTCTTTGTACAGGTTTGTATATTTTGGAGTGAAACTGACCTGCATCATGAGTAGTAATATATTAGGTAATTTCTCAAGCTATGTTCACACAAATTGGATTGATTTGGTTGTCAAGTACGTATTAATGCTGATTGTTCACATTGCAATTTTTTTTTTTTAAGGGGTCAGATTTGTCAGACCGTCTCTTGCATAATGACAGGGTTAAAAGGATAAAAGACATTTATCATTTCTGTCTAGCAGCTCTGCATTGCTAGTAATCTGATGTGTGAACAATTAAGTTGGCCTGAGCATATATTTACATACAATGGTATGTACATTTTATCTAAATATTCATTTTTGCCCCTTAACAACATTTCCACTATCTCCTTTTTCTGTTAGATGTGAAAAATAATGATGTGGTTCCTTGGGTCCTCAATGCCGTCCTGGCCAGGTATATTCCCAGCCAGAACCCCCATGTCCGACAGGCAGCCTGCATATGGCTGCTTTCCCTGGTCAGGAAACTCAGCCAACACAAGGAAATCATGGTGTGTGTATTGTACAACCATATACCTCCTGAATCTAAAGATGAACAGGGTTACAGTTCAAAGAAGGAACTCTGATAACCAAGAGAGTGATCATTTAACAGTAACTGCTAAGAAGAGTTTTAGTCCTTGTGAAATTGTGCGTTCACTTGTTTTTGATGTGTAATATCTAGAGTAAAGCGCTTTGCACACCAATCCTGCTATTTACATTTTGAAAATGTGAGATGTTAAAAGATGAATATGACCTTATATTTAAGCTATTAACTGTCCTCCATCATTTAATAGTTTTTGGAATGCTTTTCCTTATTTTTTTCCACATTCGTCACAGAAGGTGTTGTCTGTTAGGAAATACATAATCCTTTTTTTCTCCTCATGGGAAGAGTCATCAGTGCTTGAAGGCTACGTTTTTTTTTTTTTTGTAGCAAAGAATGACACACTTCAGACTTGGTCAGACTTGATCATGTCAAATCCCTTGTGTTTGTAATACATGAACACATCATTTTGCCTTTACTCCTACAGTCCCATTTGAAGGAGATTCAGGTGGCCTTCATCTCTGTTCTCTCAGACCCTGATGGTAAGAAAAGACTTCCGTCTAACCTGACTGTTGGATTGATCTGTTCATTATTGACACCAGCCAGTGCTTTTTAAATGTACCTTTGCAACATTGCAAAACAAACCATCACCCTTTGCTCTCTGTCCTTACCAATTCTTTATCCATCCTTTTTGTTTTCTTCTTTTATCTAGACTTGAGTCAGGATGTGGCGTCTAAAGGCCTGGGCCTCGTCTATGAGATGGGAGGAGAGGATGACCAGCAGGAACTGGTGTCTACCCTGGTGGAAACACTCATGACTGGCAAAAGGTGAGTGGATGGTTTAGTAAAGGAGGAAGGAATGAAAGAGAGAGTCAGTCACGAGAGGCTGTAGTGTCCCCTGCAGGGGAAAAGAAATAAGGTCAAAACTGTTTCAGTACATGAAGATATTGAGAAATTCTTATTTATCTTTGCAGAGTGAAACACACCGTTTCAGAAGATACAGAGGTGTTCCAAGGAGAAGGTTTGGGGAAAACACCTGATGGGTAAGTCGTATGTCACCACTGTTGGACCTTCTTTTTTGCTTTCCAAATGTAAATACTAAAAATTCTCCTTGTGTGGGATTTGTGTGCACAAATTGACTTTTGTCTCCCTCTTGTATTGATGGTGCCTGGCAGTCATGGCCTGACCACATATAAGGAGCTTTGCTCATTGGCCAGCGATCTGAATCAACCAGATCTCGTCTACAAGTTCATGAACCTAGCCAATCATCATGCCATGTGGAACTCCCGCAAGGTATCGTACATGCGTCATTCTCATCCTCATCTTTCCCATCCACCACATGTGCCACTTCTTCCTAACTATCTGGGGTTGTCTCACCCTTTCTTCCACCCGACCCCTTCTCCTTTCAGGGAGCAGCTTTTGGTTTCCACATGATCGCAGCCAAAGCCGGAGAGCAGCTGGCTCCATTTCTGCCCCAGCTTGTGCCCCGCCTGTACCGCTACCAGTTTGACCCCAACCTGAGCATTCGTCAGGCCATGACCAGCATCTGGGACGCCTTGGTCACTGATAAGACCCTGGTAGGAGTTTAGTCCTGTGCAACATCCACATGCACAAACCTATACATACTACATGCATGTACAAACAAATCGATGTAGACAAAGATGTAAAAGACTATTATCATAAGAAGTAATGTGAGCATGTTGGTTTGTTCTGATGTGTTTCAGGTTGATAAGTATCTTAAGGAGATCCTGCAGGATGTTCTTTCCAACTTGACCAGTAACACCTGGAGAGTGCGCGAGTCCAGGTACAATAACAACACACACACTAAACATCAAACTCCTAAAAATGAAGATTAGTAAGACTAATATTATCAATTTTATTTTGCCTGGTAATTGATCGTGTGAGGCTAAATGCTCCGTAATGCATTTCCCTTGTCTCGTCTTGGGTTTTCTTTCTTATGCAACCTAATTGTTATTGATATTTTCAAGCAAAGTGAGTGGGTTGAAATGGGCAACACTATATTTGCACAGGAACAGGGTCTAAGGTGTTACATTTTCATTTACATATTAGTATTGTAGTCTTAAGGTAAAGAAGCCTAAAAGCATATGCCACGATATTGTAAAAGTCACAGGAATTTTTTTTTTGATGAATTGGTTTTCCTTCCAGCTGCCTGGCCCTGAATGACCTGATTCGTGGCCGCCAAGCTGATGATCTCATTGATCACCTGGCAGAAATGTGGGAGACATTGTTCAGAGTCCTTGATGACATAAAGGTAAGCAGGAAATAATCACAATTACGGTTACTTTAATTCATCTAGAGCAACAGATGGCATTTGTATAATAGTTCTAACACATTGCAAAAAAACTATGGATTGACACACTACATGATGAATCATATAAGGCTATCATGAAGCATAGACATTACATACAGCAGAATGACTACAAACGCCTCAAAAGTAGCATTACATTATTGTGTAATGTGTCATCTTGCATTTCAGGAATCTGTAAGGAAAGCAGCAGACCTAACGCTGAAGACACTCAGTAAGGTAAAGCTGTTTGTTACAATATTAGCCTGAATGTACATCTTTGTAATTGTTTGCCTGTACACGTGCATGTAAAAATGTCTGTCTCACAATCTGTCCAGGTGTGTACTCGTATGTGTGAGTCTACAGGCTCTGCAGCGCAGCGAACAGTGGCGGTACTGTTACCTACTCTGCTGGAAAAAGGCATCATTAGCAATGTCTCAGAGGTCCGCTCACTAAGGTAACGTCTCCATCCATAAATGTGCTTTTGCTTTTCCTGTTTGACTCTGAAGTTACATATATGGAAGCAACTTATGCTGTATGTCTGTCTTTCAAATACAAAGTACAAAATTAACATTGTAGTGGTGGGGGTAGACAACAAACTGGGTGAGGATGTTTTTTGGATTATAACAGTTTAAAACTCATGGCTCTTTCAATTGCCACATAACCTGGTTGTAATTTTGTGCCATAGCATTGTCTGCCTTGTTCTCTCTGATCCAATCTATTATATTCCCTACCAGTATTCAGACTCTGGTGAAAGTAAGTAAGACGGCCGGTGCCAGACTAAAGCCTCATGCTGCCCGGTTGATCCCGGCCCTGCTGGAGGCCCTTAGCACCCTGGAGCCCCAGGTCCTCAACTACCTCAGTCTCAGAGCCACAGAGCAAGAAAAGGTAACCTCAGCCGTCTACTACATCTTCACCCAAAGTCTGGTAACCAAAGCCTTTAAGTTCTATCACAGGTTAGACTCCACATTGTCATGAGTTGTGCTCTCTCTGCCTCTCTAGACTGCCATGGACGCTGCCAGGCTAAGTGCTGCTAAGTCCTCTCCAATAATGGAGACAGTTAACATGGTAAGAAAAAAACAATTATTTAGTTGAACCTCAGTTACTAATTTCCTTGACCTTCTGGGGTTTTCAACCCAGTTTCAAGGTGTCGCAGGAAAGGAAGGTTTCTACTTGACAAAACATGACAAAAGCCACTGAGATCTGTTTTGTAAGGATCCGTCTTGTGTGTCCCTATCCTCAGTGTCTGCAGCACCTCGATGTTTCCGTGCTGGGAGAGCTGGTTCCCAGGCTCTGTGAGCTGCTCAAGAGCGGAGTAGGCTTGGGCACCAAGGTAGACACACATCTGTAGTCACTTATTATTAGATTATCTGAAAATGGTTGATGCTTTGATTGTCTTTTTTTAAATCCACCTGTTTGTCATTTATTGGCCTCTGTCTCCTTTATGTCATAAAGATAAAGTGCATCGAGTCAGCCTGTTTGTTTGTCTCTTTTTACCGCACAGGGTGGCTGTGCTAGTGTAATTGTTTCACTGACAGTGCAGTGCCCCCAGGACCTTACCCCATACTCAGGTAAAGCACAAGTATGCTCATTTGTTCCTGTAATGTGTTTACTGTTTGATGCAAGTGAACTAAAGACAAAGATGTCTTTGTTATTTCCAGGTAAACTGATGAGTGCCCTGTTGAATGGTATTCATGACAGAAGCACTGTGGTACAGAAAGCATTTGCCTTTGCTTTGGGACACTTGGTCAGGGTAAGCACCACTTCTGTTAAGCAATCTTGCTATATTAATTACACCATAGGTTGTTCTCAGTGACTCGGAAAGCATGTGTTGTATTTGTCTTTTTCCATCAGACCGCAAAAGATGGCAGTGTAGAGAAACTACTACTGAAGCTCAACAGCTGGTACTTGGAGAAAGAAGGTAAGACAGCAGAAAATCTACAAGTTTTGCTCAAAATGGAATGATTCTGTATGTGCATCAAACCAAACTGTAACTTTCATACTCTGTTCTCTTCTACTCTCTCTATTTTCTCAATTCTCTCTCGCTCCCAGAGCCAGTGTACAAGTCCTCATGTGCGTTGACCATGCACGCCATCAGCCACTACAGTCCTGATGTGCTGAAGGGCCATGCAGGAGTGGCTCTGCCACTGGCCTTCCTGGGTATGCACCAGGCTCCTGGTCCGGATGAGGAGAAAGGAGAGAGCCATGATGCCACGCTGTGGGCTGAGGTGTGGCAGGAGAATGTCCCAGGTGAGAAACACTCCTACAGTACAAAGTTGTATACAGTTAATGTTGTTTAGAAGAAATGAATGGCAAAAGACTTGGATATATAGATATGGTATTTTTTGGAATATTGGATTGGATATAAACTAAAAACACGGTCCAATCATAACATCTATATGTATTTTGTCATTGCAATAGCGTATTCTTCTAACTTTTCTTTTGATTCTAGGAAGCTTTGGAGGTATCAGACTCTACATGACAGAGCTGATCGCTATCACACAGAAGGCGCTGCTGTCCCAGTCCTGGAAGATGAAGGCTCAGGGTGCAGCTGCTATGGCAACCGTTGCCAAGGAACAGACAGGCTCATTGGTGGCACCACACCTTGGCATGGTGCTGACAGCTTTAATGCAGGGACTATCTGGACGCACATGGGCTGGCAAGGTAACGGCCGGTGATACAACCGCAGAACAAAAAAGTAAGATGGAGATTGTTGTGTTACAAAATGAATTATGATTTCATATTTATTTTTTTTTCTGTTTGTTTCAGGAGGAGCTATTGAAAGCAATTGGATCAGTAATCTCCAAATGCAGGTGAGACTCCTTGGACAACCTTTTTCCTATTAATGTTATTTGGAGGACAAAATTCATTCAGTTTATTTTTTTTTTATTTTTTTTTATATATACTTAATTGCTTCCATTATTCCTCTGGCTTTTAGCGCTGAGCTGAAGAAGCCTTGCGCAGGACAACCCACCATCTCTGAGGTGCTGGAGGTTGTGTTGAAGGAATGTCGTAAGGAGAGTCTGGTGTACAAAATGGCTGCTCTGCGCTGTGCTGGAGATGTGCTTCACAGCAGCCAGGAGGACCGTTTCAGCGACATGGCTGAGATCCTTTTTCCTCTGATCAAGAAGGTTAAATAACTTCTACTCATTTGACATCGCCCGTTTGTTATTATAACAACATCAACATTTTAACAAGCCTGTTTCACGGTGTTCAATCTATCTTCCTGATTCCCAACAGAACTGCCCAGAGAGCGGTGGTGCATCAATGAGGTCACGGGAGGATGATGATGATGATAGAGATGTGAAAGAGAAAGAGCTGCAGACAGAAGCTCTGCTCTGTGCTTTTGAGACTCTTGGAAAGTCTTGGCCCAGAAATGCACCGACTCAGGGTAAGATACAGACACAACTGGATACTAATTAACATTCCCACAACAAGATTATGCTGCAAGGTTTGAGGCTTAAAATAGTTTTAATTTCCTTTACCCTCTTCTTGAAGTTGAACACCCTGCTGGTCTTCCAGTCAGTGATCATGTGGCAGACCACACCTGCTCCCTTAAACATGACCCCACCCCAATTTGTGATGGTCCTCATGTACAACTAACTAACATACAGAATCAGACCCAAACCAAAGAATACTGTCCTTTACATTTTACAGTCCAAGCTAGTTTGATTTTGATCAGTTTGTTTCCTATAGCAAGTTTAAAGGACAATTCTGGCGCAAAACGAACCTAGGGGTTATTAACAGATGTGTACCCAAAGACAGTAGCTCCCAAGACGGCGGCCGCCTGTATACGAGAGCGACTGTCTTTATAATCTATCTTTTTAATAAATTGTCTGTACACTTACAAAGTTCTCAATGCTTCGGTTTACATGTAGGGACCCTCATTATGCTACCGTTGAAGTGTGGTGCTATTTTGAGCCTTGTTAGTGGTATAATAAGTGATTTGTTTTTACTTTCCCTGTGCCCCGAATACTAGCGTTGTAAGCTAATCAGCGGTCCGCGCTAGCTTGTTTCAAGCTACAAACACATTTGATTAGCATGAAAACATATCCCAGAGAACGACAGAGTGGGTACACATCTGTTAATAACCCATAGGTTCGTTTTGCACTGGAATTGTCCTTTTAAGTCGATTTGTAAATAATGTGTTTTGGTTTGTCAGAGATAAAATACATATTTATAACAGATATGTTGGCATTGTTATGATTGTTACATTCTCCCCATTTTCTATTGTATTGCACTTTTAGATGTGTGTATATTGATTATATGTTGTAGGCATATTTCCATTCTAGTACTTTTCACTAAAGATTACCAAAAATGGTAGTTTATTAAAACTTTTTTTTTTTGCCTTAGTTATTCACTAAATAGGACTGAGATTGTGTAAAAAGTGGCCAACCTATTGATTGAAGACAAGTGAGCAAGATTTAGACAAAAAATATGAGCTGCATTATAGCTCTCTGATACCAAGCCAATATTCAAGAGACTCAACTACATTTTCAGGGGCTCAAGCTCAGTGGCAGATCTAATTATTATAATATAGTTCTATATTGTTCTGAACATTGTGTCTGTCTGTAGCTCGTTTCCAGGTGGAGGTGTGCAGCCTCATGTGTGAGAAGCTCAAGCTAAGCACCTGGAGAGTCCAGCTCGGTGTTCTACAGTCCATGAAGGCATACTTCAAAGGGTAAGGACCAACCACACAAACATGTTCTTGTGATGTGTTCCCTGAAATGAACCCTGAATTAATCAAGCTGATCAAAGTGTGCTCACAGTGAACATTTCTAATCAACTATTGACTAATATACACGTGATGCTTTTCTCTGTAGGTTATTGCTGCTTGAGAAGGGAAGTGAAGACTTCAACGCATTGTCACAGATCCTCACAGAGACATGTGCTGCTCTCACTTACCCATTAGGTAAGGGCCTCCCAATTTCAGTCTACTTAGTATTATAGTCTAATACGCCGGCATTTTATCTCCATATTTGTGTTGTTTTTCTTTCCAGAAAACAAAAATTACTCCTCTGTGAGGACAGAGGCCTTGTCAGTTGTGGATCTGATTGTAAAGAGAACTGGAGGTAAGGATTTACTGCTACTGAGATTGTCGTAAAAATGTATTGCTCTTCAGTTGTAATTGGCAAGTAGAAATGTCAGCCAAGTTCCTCAGGGGTAGGGTTTCTCTTCTGGTTATTGGATGTGCAATATATTCTTACAATTTTAGGCAGTTTTATGGTAACTTGAATATGACATTTCTGCACACTTCTGTCACAATGTCAGAGTGCAAATGGTTTCCCTGTTCCTTGTAACAGCCTACCTGTTTTTACTTGTTTCCCTAACAACATGTGCATGTATATGAACACGCATATATACAGTATGTTTATGTACCGTGTGTATCACCAATTATTGATCCAAGTGTCACTGATGAAATATTCTTGTGATGCTAACAGAGAGCGAACAGTGGGACTGTGTGTCTGTGAAGAGCCGGGAGCAGCTGCAGCGCTCCCTGTCAACGCTGCAGTCAGATAGCAGACCTGACCTGAGGGATAAGGCCCAGGAGCTGCGCAGACACATCCAAAGCCAACCCTGAAAACACACACACACACACACACACACACACACACACACACACGACAGCTTGCACAGCTCACCAAGCCAGCCAGATACATGCAGTCACAAACAGAATACAACAAAATAGAGCATCAACTCCTCCTTTTTTTCCTTCTTTCAGTAAAACAAAACTCATCACACACTCCTGTGTCTGACCTAGTTGATGCAGATCTCTTCTCATTGCATTACTTATCCATATTACCTGTGAGCTTTAAAGCTGGCTCCACTCAAGCTGACTGACTGATTCACGTTTGTGGTTGACCAAGTGTGACCTTAAAAGCTTGAAGAGAGACTACAGTGACACAACTTGCTCTGAGTCTGAACTCAGTGACAGGTGTTGAAGGGCAGGGCTATTATTGTAACGTGTCAAGTTTTATTTGGTTCATTTAAATGGACAGTAACCTAATAATAATAATTATATAAACCATTGTGTTGGGTTTGTGGACGATGTATATCTATAGCCCCAAAATGGGGACTTTTACTACTGTCGTGGGTTTGCCTACTCATTATCACAATAACGCAACAGCACGGTTGACTAGTTGGCTCTCGTTCAAAGTTGCACTTTTCAGGAGTGTGGACACTTCCTCACTGTTTTACCACTGCTGCTGAGTAGTGGTAAAAGAGCTGAGGCATTGAAGATGTCTCCGTCTTCTGTTAGTGATCTTTCTCCTGTTGGCAAGGTGAATGAGTAAAACAGCCAATTTTGTGTCTTGAGAAAAAATGTAAAAAAAAAAACCTACTGTTAAGTTGAAAGTGATTCTATAGTTGTATGAATTTGTCCCTGATAAAATAAAACTACTTTGAGAATTTAGAAAAGTGGCTTTTTTGTCTTAGAACAAAATGATGGTTTTACATTTACAGTTTTAAGTCAAGCAAGTTAACATCACATTTCTTAGGGGCTTAAGAGGCTGTAATTCAAATGTATGATCACACATATTAATGAGACCACGAGTACTAGTTAAGTACATAAGTATACCGTAACAAAAGGCCAAACTTGCACGTAACAGTCGGCAAAGATAAAGTTACTAGGACAGCACTCCAATTTAATATTTGTATTTCCACACAATGGATGTTTGCAATGCATATAAAAAAATGCATACACCTCAGCTATGTTAAGTTAATCAAGGTTCTTTTTTCTTTTTTAAATTAAGGTTTATTTAACAACCAATCAAATGTTACATCACATTCAGGGTCCAAAATCAGCACCATCTACCAGCCAACTGCTGGTAAAATATGCAAGTGGCTAGTAGATTTGCTTCACTCACAAGAACAAAAACAATGGTTATGTATTGAGTGGCGTTTAACATTTAAACATTCACTTGACACTAGCCATTTGGCTGGTGGACAAAAAAAGTTAATTTTGGACCCTTATCACATTTAATTACAAGATCCAGCTGGAAATTACGGATAGTTGACATGAACCAAAGCAAACAATCCATAAATTTTAAGGAAGACACACTTACACTATGTATGTTCCAAAGGAGGATTATGGGTGCTCAACCTCAACAATATAAATCATATAACTTATTTTAAAGGTTTGTGGTTCAACATTATACTATGCATTAATCTTGTATATTTGAGGTAGTTCAATCAATGCTGTTAATAGTGAATATCAACTTGGCAGTAAATGTTATTGGTTGTTTGCTAATAAAAGTATTTGGAAAAAAAGTTTACACTGAAAATCCACTGGAACAGTTGAAAATGTAACCGTAGTATTCCAATTATTTGCAACTGAACCAAATAGCTTGTGTTGGATCACTGGCCTGAAGATTTTTGCAATGTGAATATTGCTAAAACATCGGACCACTCAGTGTCCAACACTGCAGGTTACATAGTTTCACGGTGTCTTTGATACTACCAGCAGGGGGAACCAACATTGTACAGCTTTAAAATTCTACATGTTAGCTTTTATAGTTTCATCCCATTCATAAAGCAGTATCAAGATGTGGCAATAGGAAAAAACAAATGAAGTGTGAAATATTTATATTTGACCTTCTTTATTTACTAAAATATATGGACACATTAGCTGCGTATAAAACTAATGTTCGGCAGAAGAGCATGAACATAGACCAGGAAAGAGACAGGATAACCAAGGACAGGACAAAAGACATGTACAGTTAAAAAGGTTTCAAATACACAAAGATGTGAAGAAACTCAACAGCTGAACAAAGAGGACATGCTATAAAAACGGTCATATAAACACAACTCTTAAGATTAGGAAAGAGTAATGACAGAGGAAATGGTATACACAATTGATTGCAAGAAGTTGACAGATACTACATTGGTAGTAGTGATATGGTAACACCAGAGCAAATTTAGAATATGGCTGTATGCAGTGATTAGCTGATGAGCTGTTTGTTCCTCTTGTCTTTTTGGCGAGCCTTGTCTTGGCCTTTTTGGGGATGGCTGGCATCACTCTGGCTGAGCGCAGTCCGTGTAACTGTGGACATGCCGTCGACAAACTTTGTCTTGAACAGGACGTTGGCATTGGTGAACATGCCGTCTTTTAGGGACACCACCACAAACTGCAGGGAGAGAAATGTAAAAAAGGTAAATTCAGTACGTTTTGATCTTTAATGACTAAGAATATGGCAAATGTGTACAGGAGCACAGTACTTTGTTCCATGGCTGAAACCCTTCTGCACAACAGTTTAAGGCGTTGTGAGGGTATTAGAACATGTGCATGTGTTACATACCTGGGAGTGTCTGAAATGTGTGCGCAACATCTGTCCAATGTTCTGTGTGTGTGAGAGATCCAGGGCAGCGTCCACCTCGTCTAAGATGTAGATGGGAGCTGGTTTGAACAGCAGCATGGCCAGGATGAGAGACAAGGCCACCAGTGACCTGAAAACACAGACATAAAGAGGGTGCTCAATCAGTCAAAAAGGGACTGACTTCATTATCATCCATGGAAACCTTTACATTCATAATCACACTACTAAAATAGACTAAATAATTCCCACTTGTTGACCATGAAAGTGCTTGGGCTGACCTTTGTCCACCGCTGAGCTCAGTGAGGTTCTCCTTCCAGGTATTGCCCAAGGCCACCTTGAACTCAAGCCCTTCCAAGACACCGCCGCCTGGGGGAGGAGCCAGCTTAGCAGTGGCCCCTGGCAGCAGAGTGGAGAAAATAGAGCCGAAGTCCTTGTTTACCTGCAGAGGAGGGCAACATTACAGACAGTACAGTGAAGTCTAAATCCATGGGACAGATGATTTAACAGTGAGAATAGAGCTGGCCAATATATCAATATTATATCGATATCGTGATAGGAAACGAGATATCGTCTTAGATTTTGGATATCGTAATATGGCATAAGTGGTGTCTTTTCCTGGTTTTAAAGGCTGCATTACAGTAAAGTGATGTTATTTTATGAACTTACCAGACTGTTGTAACTGTTATATTATTTGCCTTTAACCACTTAGTTATTATATCCACATTACTGATGATTATATATCAAAAATCTCATTGTGCAAATATTTTGTGAAAGCACCGATAGTCAACGCTACAATATCGTTGCGGTATCGATAGAGGTATTTGGTCAAAAATATCGTGATATTTGATTTACTCCATATCGCCCAGCCCTAAGTGAGAATGTAAGCTTCAAACTGATTCAAACACTGACACTGTTCAGTTTTAACTTTTAATCCTTCATTCTAAAAACACTCATGCAGTCTAATACGGTTGTATTAACTCAGTGCACCTAATTAACTGGCAAGGGCGTTTGTTGTCTCTCAGTATACATAAATGATGAAGAGAAAAAAAAATAAAAACATGATTTGCTGAAAGAGAGCAGACCTTCTGCCACGCCACGTTAAGAGCCTCATTCTTCTTCTGGTCCAGCTCCTCGATGGTCTGCAAGATTTTGGCTTTGTCGTTCTCCACAATCCTCTTCTTCTTCATCAGGTCATTGTACTGCAGGAGGGAAGACAATTGCGTGGGATAGACGCAAATCATTCAGAAGCTGCAATTGTAGTTTTTTTTTTTTTTCATTTGTTGACACAAACTCTTTCGGTGTCTTTGTCCTCACCCTTTCCTCGGCCTCGTTCAGCATGTTCATGGCTCTCTTGTTGACGTTTCTCTCCAGCTTGTTGGTGGTCTCCTCCAGCTTCTTCAGCCGCTGACCAGCCTCTCGGGGGTTGTTGGTCTTGAAGTCATACGAGGTGTTGGGCTTGCCAAAGAACTGGCGCTCCGACTGGATCCAGTCATGTTCCTCCAGCATCCGAGACACCTGGAGGAAGAACGGATGACAGGGGGGGCGGGGGGGTAGGGTATGTTTAGAGATATGTTTAGAGGACCCTGTTCCTACTTGACAAGATTAAATGTTCAGGGACATCATAGGTGTCAGTACCTTGTCAGCAGCTTCCTGGCTGTCTTTGCGGTGCTTGCTAATGTTGTGTTCCAGCTCCTTGATCTTCAGCTGGACTTCGTTGTTCTGTTCCCTTATTTTACTGGCCTCTGTGGTCTTACCCTGGAACATTTAATTGGATAAAAAATTTAAATATAAAAAAATAAAAAAAAAGATCAAATGGTCACATTTTAAAATTCCAAGCAGTGAAATTAGTCAGCACTAGATAATTAAAGTGAAATATACAAATATATGAGGAAAGTCAAACTGTCGCAAGTAAGAGTGTAATAAAACAACGTACTATGTTCCAAAGGGCCGACAGTACGCAGCATTAAAAAAGGAGAAAAATAAACAAAACAAATGTATTAACCTTGAGCTCTTTGTCCTGAGCCATGATCACTTCCTTCTGTTTGGCCAGCTCCTCCTGGGCTTTACGCACTGCCTCCTGCACAGCAAGAGAGAGAATGAGGTATGGTAAAAGTGAAGGGCGGGGGTAAAACAGGAACAGTAGCGTAAACATATAAGCTCTTGGGGACAATTCTCAAATTGTCTTCAAAGTACAAACTTGTAGCGTGACCATGACACAGTTCTGTATATACACACCTTGAAAATGATGCAAATACCTTGTTCTGTGACACAGTGCAAGCCATGCTGTCTATCTGCTCCTGGATGGCCCTTGTGGCTTCATCTACAGCCTGAATCTGCTGCTCATAACCAGCCTGCTCCCTCCGCAGCTCCTCCAGCTCCAGGGCCACGGCGTCCGACTCCTGCGCGCAAGGGCAATAAAAGGAACACGTGCGTTGAATAAACAAGAAGTATCAGCAGACCGTGGCTGTTAAAGCAATGTGTGGAGAGGAAGGCTGACTGTGTGTGATCGCATGGGTCGGGATCAGTGTACCTGCTGCTTCTGCTTCAGCTTCTTATTGAAGGTGTCGGCTTTGGCCTTGGCTGCATTGAGTTTCTGCTGGGCGGCTTTTAGCTCTTTCTCCCTCTCCGCCTCAGCGTTCTTCATCTTGTTCTCCAACACCTTGTACTTTTCTTCTGCCCGTTTCTGCACCTCCTTGGTGACACGCAAAGTCTCCTCACTCTCCTCTGTTTAAGCAAACACCACACAGTTAAGTTAGCATAAAATAAGATCCAATGCATTGGTTTAGTTTACATTTTCTATCAGACCTGTACACATGTAGGCCCTGGTGATGTCTATTTTGTACAGTATGCACAAACTGCCTTGTTGAAGCCAATTATTTAAAAGGTTGTTATACATTTGTACATATTCCAGCATTCTCACCGATGGCCTTGCGCAGCCTCTCCAGCTCCTCCTGCTGCTGGTGGAAAGAGCTCTGCTGCAGCTTGGCCTGCAGAATCTGCTCTTCTTCTACCTTCAGCTCAGACTGCTGCTTCAGCTGACGGTACCTGGAGGGCGGGAGGGAAACATTCAACGGATGAAGAAGAAAATGCAGGAGGAAAAAAATAAATAAATACAAATTGTGATAATGAAATCCAGAATACACTAGGAAGATGTGAAATGGTGTGGTGCACCGTGTTGCTGATGACCGTGGTAGGATTTATTTAGTGAATTAAAATGTGTGTACTAACTCAAGCAACACGATTAATATATATATATATATATATATATATATATATATATATATATATATATATATATATATATATATATATATATATATATATATATATATATATATATATATATAATTTCTAACATAAACAAACTAACCTGGATATGGATCCTAAGGATTAGAATTTTGACCAAGATGCACAGTGAGAACATTTTTGCAGTGTAAAAATCTACTTGTCAGTGCTCTCTGGTGGACTAACTATTTAAACGGTGACACCGTTTCTTGCTACTGATCGGCCAACAATTGCACCTACACAGATACATCTCAGCTGGGCAAATATATTTTTTTTACTAGCTCTAATCAGAACATTTTCAATTCATGTGGGTATTTTATGTGTTTGTATTTGCATACTTCTCTGCGGTTCCTTTAAGGCTGGCCAGTTGTTTTTCAGTATCCTGAAGCTGGGCCTCCTTGTCATTCAAGTTGTCCCGAACCTCCTTCAGTTCCTGTAGGCTGGACAAGACTGATGCTGACTGGGAGCGAGCGCCTGGCAGGGAAAAAGAAAGTATATTGAAAGGTCCATTGTATTGTGTGTACGTCCAAACTGTTATTCCAGGTATAATGTTCAGAATCTTGAAGCAAAAATAATCTAAGCAATAGATACTTGCATATAGAGGATAACAAGTTATGGCTTGTTTCAAGGCACCCTTACATACTGCAGATGACTCACACAGTGACATACACATGAATCCCCGTTGTTCTCACCTCCGGTCAGCGTTCCCTGTGGGTCGAAGATGTCCCCTCCAAGAGTGACAGTCTTGGTCATCACCTGCTTATCAAAAGCCACTTTTTTGGCATTGTCCAGGGTGTCACACACAAGTGTGGAGCCAAAGACGTATTCCATGGCCTTTCGCAGGTCAGATTCATAGCCTACCAGGGACAGAGCTGTGTGGACGTTGTCCTCTCCAACCTGACAGAAGAGGGAGAACAGCCAGAGAAGAGTCAGAACAGGGCGAGGAAGAGATGGCGAGTCAACAAAGCGACTGCGTCATGTTTCAAGATCAGACAAGAACGACAATTTCGATTTCCAATCCAAACGGGGCCGTCTTTAGATCTCTCACCAGGCGCTTGGCAGTGGCCACCACTCTGTCATTGAGTGTCTTGGCAGAGATCTTGTTTAGGGGAATGATGGTGTACCTCCGCTGCAGCTCTCCCTTCTCCAACAGCTTTTTACCCGTCACCTGACAAAGACAGAAATTACATCACCAACTCCGGTTACACTGCCTCACTGTTTGGCAAATGCAATAACATAAAAACATGATTCATTTTGAACATGCACACTGCCCACTAACACACTTACCTCTGTGTCAACTATAATGTTATAGAGCCGTCCTCCTGCAACAACCTCCAGTCCTGTTGCGTAGGAGACATCACGGACTGTGATCAGGTTGGCTAGCAGCCCCTTTACTTTGCTACGGTCCCATCCTCGCTCTGGGTCCCTAGAAAACAGAAAACGCATAAAATACTTTACAGATGTTGAATGCTGAAACTCTTCAGGCTGCAAATTGATTATTCAGACAAACACTCAGATCTGACAAAATCTATTTCTTATATTTGAGAATCAATAGGATTATTTCCACCTCAGAAAGCTTTCACTCAAGCTCAGTTAAGACCTCCACCCACACAGGTGTTTCCATAAGTCATGATAGTGTGACAAATTAGTGGAGCCAGCATGTACAATACCAGGACCTGTAGTAACATAATACAGCAACACATTATTTCGCATTTGTTTTGTGTTCTAACCAAGCAGCAACCTCTGGTGCTAAAAAATTTTTTTAAAATGAAGCCAATGCAGAAGTGCCAAAAACTGCAATTCATCAAGTTGCCACTTGAGGGTGGTACAAATAGAATAACGAATACTTATTTTGTCCGAAAATGGGTTATGAGCGGGCTACGCTGCTATATCCTTTTTTTCCGTGTTTTGGTCAGCTACCGCCGCAAATAGAATCTAATTCTGTGGGAAACACTGTACAGTTAAGGAGAGGAGTAAATTAATTTAGCCAATCCTTACTTATACTCGAAGCGCAAGTTGGGGAAGCGCGACACAAGACGTTCATAGGTCTCTTTAAGTTTAGCGACCTCTCTGGACAGCTGCCTTCTTTTGTCCAGCAGATTCTCCTCCTTCCCATCTGCATACAGACATAAATAAAATAAATAAATACACAGACCCTAAACGTTAATACAAAATGTATAACATAAGGAATGGCAGCTGCCCTACAACCTTCATAGTTGAGTTTAGCTAGCTCAGCCTGTAGTTTCTCCCTGCTGCTTCTGACAGCCTGCAGGCTGTCCTGGTCCTTCTTGTAGCCACTGTCCATCTTTTTCACCTCTGCCTGTTTGGTCTTCAGCTCAGCCTGGGCATGCTTCAGGGTCATCTGGGCCTGGACCGAAAGGAGGACAGAGACAAGATAGATAAACTGACTTTGAAATCAAGTATTTTCTAGAGATCCTCCGATACTGCCTAAAACGCTGGTATTGGTATCGCGAAGTACTGGAGTTTATGCACTGATCCGATACCACGTAATAAACCCCTAAAGAAAATCTACGTTGAAGTAGTTTATTTATGTTCTTTTTCAGTTAGAACTGACTGTCAAACTGGATACTGGACATGTTTCACAAAGAGTTTAACCTGAGCCAGACAGACAACAAAGATAGAAATAATATCACATCCATACAGGGATAGTAGTATACAGTTGTTAAAACATAATAATATATGACACACTGGTATCGGATCGGTACTCGGTATCGGCCGATACGCAAGTTCAGGTATCGGAATCGGGAGGCAAAAAATGGTATCGGGCAATCTCTAGTATTTTCTCAACATGGAACAATTTTAGAAACAGCAGGCCTGTGATGTAAATTCGTGCTACCGAGCATAAATGGTTGTACTGAAAACTTTCTATTAAATATGAACTGGCAACCTGAAACATCACATCCCCGGCAGATATATTGAAGTCCTTTCCTCACCTGCTTGGCTTCAGTATCTGCCTTGCTCATGTCATTCTTGCAGGTCATCATCTGCCCAGCCAGTGTGGCCTCCTCTCCGTCCTCATTGGTAGAAAGGCCCGCTGACACAGCCCTAAAATGCTGCTCAGCTGTCTCGAGGGCTGCGTTGTCCTTCTGTCCCTCCTCCTGTAGAGCCTGAAGCTGCTCTGTCAACTTAGAAACCTCCTTTTCTTTTACCACAAGCATTTTCTTGTCCTAAGGATGAAGAAAAACAACCGCTGATCAATCATTCAGTTGTGCAAATTGCACTCATTGTATTTGAATTTCATTTGCTAAAAGTTTTTGTTTTGAGAAGCAATTTATTAAAAAGGTATAGTGGAGGATTTTCTTTTTCCGGGTGGATCATCAAGACTATTGGAACTTCGTGGTTGTCAATCATTCTGGTGATATGTGTACGTAAGGCCGTCGTACGTGCACGTCCCTAGCTTTCAGGTGTATATGTGTTGTGAGCGTGAGCTACGGTTTCAGCCATTCATTGAAGCATTGAAGCTTTTGGGAGAATATTTCACACACTGGCGTGCGCTAAAAGCACAGGTTGGGCTTCCCACTGATGCCTCAGTCGTGAAGTTTCTACTCCACAGGTGAAGTTTGGCATGCTATTTGGAGAAATCCATTTAAAATCACTGCTAGTAAAAGTTGATGTAAGCTATGATTAGCGATGCTAGCCCTGGCACAAGTCACGCACCGCGCACACACGGTAAACATCTCAATTTGTGAAAAAGTGCAAATCTTCTTTTGGAAAGTAGGCTTGTATGAGCCATGCCGACAGCAACTTGTAAACAGTGCACTCTCGTGCACACGTTTAATAGGCGTTCCCTCTTGGGAGCAGGCAGAGTGTTGCGCATGTGCATTTTTTCAAAAAGTACAGAGGGCGGTTCTTTTCTAAAATTCGGGAAAATCCTCCACAATACCTTTAAGTCATATAGGCACATATTAACAAAATGTATTGTCCCGTTACCTCCTCCATACTCTTGACAAGCTCCCCCCTCTTCTTGGTTTCATCTTTGACATTCTGTTTTTTCAGGTCAAGCGCACTCTGAGCTTTGGCGTCCACACGTTGCACATCAGCTAGAGTCTCTTCCAGGGATTTTAATACCCCACTCACCTCCTGCAGATGAGCAGATGAACATCAAAGCCAAAGCAACATAATAGTATAACAATATAATATGACAAGATTTCTTTTTCTTGTTGTGGTTTCATAAAAACATTACATTTTGATGGTCTACAGATCATTTCCAACACAAGGGTCAAGAGGGTCATCCAGGGGCGAAGGATTCAAATTTTTCGACAAAATTAACTTCAGAAGAACGAGGGAAATACAGTCTTCCGGTGTACCTGGTCTTTTTTCTTCTGCAGCTCCTGAATCTGTGCTGACAGCTCCTGGACTTTGCTCTCATTCTCGGCCATGCTTGCTTGCATCTTGGTGATGTTATCCTGCATCCCCTTCAGGTTATCTGCTGACTTCAGCTTGGTTTCCTCTGCACACACAAACAGCCAAGCCACGTACAGCCGTGACAAGTGCTGGATCTCACGCATCAGCTTCTGGTACTCCAAGTATGATGATCGTTCCTGCAGAGGGAAAAAAAAGATTAAAAAAAAAAAGGGAAAATAATGACTAAGTGAAACGTTTCGAAGATAATGCATCATTCTTGCCATCATGTCAGTCACAGCAGGACATTTTTAAGTTTTGATTTTGCAGTGAACCTACCTCTTGGAGTTTATCCATAGTTGGAGTAATTTCCTCATTCAAAATCTTAAAGAGTAAAGAAAGAGAAACAGTTAAATATTTACAGTTAATATATTTTAACAATAGTTGCCTTTGTATTTGTGGCAGCTGCCCACTGGAGAATGAACAGAGATAAAATGTCTAACATACTGTCTGAATCTCCTTCAGCTTGGCCTCCTTCTTCTCAATGGTTTTCTGAGCGCTAATCTTTTTACACTCATACATCCTGGTTCCTGCTGCCTCCTCAATCATGGCAAGGATCTGAAAGAAAAGAAGAGGTCATTAGAAGACTTGCAAAAAGGCAGGATCATTGTATGAAACAGTGCAGGTGGTGAGATGATGGACAACATGTGTATGCTATACCTCAGGTGGCTTCATGTTCAGAACTTTGGTGATCCTCCCCTAAAATATCGGAAACAGCACATTGTGTAAAATACTGTGCAAAGGGCTTCAAACACAAGCAGCACACTGCTGCAGACACAAGACTGACCTGCATGATGAGGAAATGCGGGTTGTTGACGTTGAGGCCAACCGAGCAGAACAAGTCCTGCACCCTGGTGTTGTTTGCATTGACTCCATTGATTAGGTACTTGTTCCTGCCACCAATTACGACCTTAAAAAAAAAAGATACAACTTTAGTAGTATTATTGGCATTGCGTACACTAACCTTGTGGTTAGCCACCCACACAATGTCAGAGCCTTCTTTATCTATGATGTCTTTGCCAACCTGTCTGGTGACGGTGATCTCATCATGGGTTTCAAACCCCAGAGGACTCTGGCTTTTGTTGGAGTTGTCAAAGGTAATAGACACAGTCGCCTTAGTGATACCTCCCTGTCCGTTTTTGTAAACCAAGTCCTGGAGGTTGGAGGCTCGCACCTTTCAAGTGAAAATGAAACAAAGAGATAGAAGTTTCAAGCGTGACCGGTTTTCTTTTAAGATGCTTCTAGCTAAGCTTACTCTGTTTTGCTAGTTGACGATGGAAACATTCTGACCATACCAAACTCTACAACATGATTAATTTAAGGTCAACAACTAGGTAACTTTCAGCATAGAGCTTAATGACATTATAGCCAATTAAACACTTACATGGCTGAGGTTGGAAATGCCCAAAAGGAAACATATCGAATCCAAAATATTGGACTTGCCACTGCCGTTAAGTCCTGTGATGGCGTTAAACAGCGGGTCAAAGCAGTTGATCTCCGTCCTCTGTGCGTAGGATTTGAATCCTTCAATAATAATAGACTTGATGTGCATCTTTAGGCCGTCCGATTCCAGAGGCAAGATTTGCGGTGTTTGAATTCCAATTCGGTAACTTAAAAGTTGAAGCACTATAGGTTACAGACCAGTGTTTACAACCGACAACAGGAAAACTCGTTCTTCTCTCTTCTTACTTGAATTTTGGCGGCAGGCATGGAGCCGCTAGCAGTCCGTCCCCTCTGTGCCTGCCGGGGACGGGAGGAACTGGAAGGAATTTAAAGTATCTTAACACCATGTGTACACATATTCAATATATGTATCGATATAAAAATAAGACTCTAAATGTAAATATAATTGGCAAAGAACACCGTTTCATACATATAATGTATATATTATTTATATTTATTTTTCCTTTGGTCAGGCACATTTTAAGGCTACTATCTATGCTTGTCGCCTAGCTAATGAGTAGCGATGTTCTGGCGCCACCTGTAGGTATAAGATCACAAACTCAACTCAACACAAAACACAAAAAGATAAAGGAGTGATCAATATTTACAGTCTATGGGAAGGATACAGAAAAACAGTTTACCATCAGCGATGGGTAAGACTTACTAATGCAAGTATTTTAATGATAATAGCATGTAGCCTATCATATTTAATCATTTTAAATGATGATTCAACCATATTAAATAATGAAAAACGTACTCACAAACAACAGAAAGGCATAGCATTATTGTTAATTATTGAAAGGGCCATAGGCTTGAGTCCAAGTCCCCTGTGCTCCTTTAACTTTGACTTTAATATAAAATTTATTTTTAATTACTTGTTTTTTTTTCTTCAAAATTGTATTTATTCAGCTAACTGGTCATTTAGTATTATACATTATTTTGACTATAAGGAATAATAATATTTTCTGTTAATTTTGTTTCAATATGAAGGCCTAAATGCATATATCTCTTTTTAAAAACCTTCTCAACAAAGTAAGGAATAAAGAGGATACAATTCTGGGGATAATACCAAATCATTTATTTACCTTTTTTGTGGCCTAAAAGTGATTAATATATATTGAAATCAGCCTATTAAAAATCTACACCAAATATTAATATTTGAAGTGTTATAGAATGTAAAGTCCCCAGGATGTTAAATCCTTGAACCCCCCCTCCTCAACTCAACTATATGGATAGGGCCCAAACTAAAGTTGAAAGCTAGCATTGGTAAACTAAAGTTAAAAGCTAGCATTGGTTAGCCTAGGGCACCACAGACAAGCTTTTATAGGAATATTCTAAATAAAACAAAACAATTAATAAAACAAAGTGAATTACTAAATGAATGCTACATTTGATGATTCTACTTTTAAGAAGGCTGAGGCAGAGAAAGGCAAGACGTGTGTATGTGTGTTGTTTTATTTGTTCTCCATTTGAAATTCACATTTTTACAATAGCGCACAGGATAGAATACTATTAATAATAATAAGTCATTAAAATATCACAAAAGTAGATTATACAGTTAACAAATACCAAACTGCTTAAAACTTGCATTTGCCATGAAGATACATTCAGCAGAGTATTAATGCAAAAGACATTTCATGGTGAATAAGCCCTATTAGTGTAACAGAAGCCACACGCCTACACTATTTTCACACCTCATCACACAAGTTAACAGTAAACCTGCTACAGTTTTCCAACACACACACACACACACACACACACACACACACACACACACACACACACACAGACACACACACACACACACACACACACACACACACACACACACACACACACACACACACACACACACACACACACACACACACACACACACACAATCATTGTGTCATTACATTATGCATCCAGAGGCACGGGACACATGGACAGACATACCAAGTTGAATGCATAGAAGCATATCTGTGAAAGAACAACACAGTCTCCTCTATTAGAGTAAAAGGAAGTGGGCTTGATGTAGGCCCAGTCAAAGTTCCGCAGATTCAGTGACATCTGACAGTACTTGTCGCTGAGAGCGACCAGGGCACGCACAAACATGTATTTGGCTGAGCAGCTGACGGCCGTCACTGTACGCACCTTGTCAAAGTGCAGCAGGAAACAGGGGTCATCCTGGAGCCGCACAGACACAGAATGAGATAGCATTACTTATATAAAAAACCTTTTGTTTAACCCTTTTTTTTTTAAGATCAATATTTTATTGTTTTTTCTCATTACACATACAGAACAGAGAAACACAAATTGAATAAGAACAAAAAACCTTTCCCCCCCTCTGCGGTCTTGAGGAAAACAAAAGAAATAAACAAACAGAAATCACACCTTGCCGAGTCACTGTCCTCTAGTTCTTGTGGCGCTGAGGTCATTAGGTCTGATATTTGTCCTGCTGTGTTTTTCCATAGGTTGATAGTTAATAATGAGCCAAATCTTCCTCTGTCTCTCGAGCAGGTGTAATTAGTCTGTGTAACCCTTTTTAAAATCAGAGCTGCCACAATGATTCAACAGTATTGTAAAATGACACAATGGTCACCCAATTCAAATTATTTTTAAATCTGACAAGAAACCATTGAAGATATGCCAGATGTGTGAAGCAAATACTGGAAGATGAAAGCATAAATATGAAATAATTGTTGATAAAAACATGGATTACTGTAATACCTCCAGCACACTAGATGTTACAAGTATCTGTTTCACCTTCTTACATGACTTCCTGAGGCATCTCAATGATTAATTCCTAATTGAGAAAACTCTATTGTTTGACTGATGAAATGTGGTTGTAAGCTGCAGGTATATAGGTAACATTGTTTCAAAGCTTTCATAATTATAAGAGTAAAATTGTGATTACGATTAGTTATTAGAAAACATATTTTAATACTCATATCGTACGTGCCAATTATGCTTTCTATAGAAATAATGCAATAATAAGTAATGAAATTGAAAATTAAATTTGGTTATTTACCACATCAGGGTCCCGTCCGTCAACAAGAGTCAGGTCTTGCAGGGACCAGACCTCCGTCCTCCTGTAGCACTCCTGTATGCTGGAGCGTTTGGTGTGGGACCTCTTGGATCCAGCCTTTAGGGACGTCTGAGCTATCTGACATCGGACTATAGATAACTGCACCACTTTGCTTTTTGAAACTACAGAAAAAGGGAATAATAAAGTTTTTTTCTTTTCAAATAAATAGGCACACTGCAGCACCAGACATTTCATCTGCAGTAAAAGTAAAACCTTGACTCTTTTTAGGCCTCAGAGACATTTCATACAACAGTACAAGGACATGTTTAGCACATTTCCCTACAGATTCTCTACAACAAGATAATATTCTGTACTACCTAAAGGAAAATTCCAATGAGCATCTTGAAAGCCTAAAACTGCTTTCAAATGACTACTTGAACAACAAGAAAGCTGTTTACCTGAGACACAGATAAAATGTTTTCCGTGCGTCGGCTCTTCAATCTCAATAAACTCAATCAATCTCTGTTTATCAGGTCGGAATAAAACTCTCTGCATCTCCTCCCTCAGAAGAGACGACATCACTGGAGAGAGGAAGAAAAGTATAGAGATCAGATAGGAGCAGTAAGGCAAAAAGACAGCGGGAGAGTGACAAGAGATGAACAAATCCAAGAGAGAAAAAGAGAGAGATCGCAACACTGAAACCTGGCAGTGGTCGGGATGTTTCCTCTGATCAGATCGCGTTAAAAGTATGTGGTTGTGTGTGAAATGAGATCTTACTCTACCACACACACTTCACTCTGAAGCGGTCAATTTTAATGATCTATGTTAATCTTTTCTTACAGTACTGCCTTCATACCAACTCTCCCAGGAGGGATTTAGTAGAAAGGGAGCAATTAAAGGCCAATCTCTTCATCATTGTACCCTTTTATTGCTTCAATTAAGATCCATTATGTTGCTGATCCCGACTGCAAATATGGATTTCACTCTTGGATTTGTATTTACCTCAGTGAAGTGTGTCTCCCCCAAATCATATAGACACATACGGTAGCCTACTTTACCCTGGTTGTATGTGGTTATATGTTTCCTCACAATACACATACAGTAGACAATATCTTGCTTTCTTTCTGTGGTCTTTTTTTGTCTCCACTCACTCACATATAGATGTTGATATATAATGTGGCAAAGTGCCCAATGTTCGTCTGTGATTAAACGGTTGTGTGGGAAAAGGATGTCCCACAGCACTTTGCATGGTTTCCATTACGCTGTAGTAATTCAATCTCTGAGAAAAAGGTACAAGCGGGGTGAAGCACTTAAATGGAGGAATATTACAAGCACATAAAGGATGCTACACTTATTTAGGGACCATGGCTCCATGAGACAATTTTCTAGATGTACTGATAAACACAACATAAAAGTCCACTATTTTTTTAGTTTTATTTTTTTTTTTTTTTTTTTTAATAGTTCCAGTTCATGACAGACAGGTCAAAACGGCATGGGAGGACTTTTCCATAAACACACCACCCCAGAATGAACCAGACCAAAGCTCTGATTTGATTTGTTAGCAGGAAAGAGTGTGGCTCCATTGGATTTGTCACATTTTGTGAAAACAAAGATGGGTCGTTCAATGGCTAAGTGCTTTATTGTTGTTGTTGTTGATGATGGTTTTTGTGGGTGCTCACTTGAAAGGCTTTTTGCCTTTGAGATGGAAAAATGAGTGGATGGGCAGGAAGTAGGGAGGAAAGGAAATATACCATCCATGTTAAATCTCATGAATAACACATGAGGTTTATTGTACTTACTTATCATATAACTTCCAGTTATTTGTACAATAACTGGAGAAACCCCAAGATGGGCACAAGTTGGTAGTTTTTGTATATGCACAAGAATAAGTGGTGCAATGATTTTCCCATTCAATGGAAATGCTACATCAATGTGTCTATATCTGTATTTGAAAGACAATTAAGTTTGTCCTGAAGCATTACCATTATCCCTGACTTTGTTGAGACATACAGGTGAGTAGCTACAGGACATAAACATATAGCAATTATAATGCTGTTATGGCTATATGGGAGGAGTTTGGAAAGAGAGGATTAAAGAGGATTAAGAGGAGGTGTAGGTTTAGGAGCAAAGTCCGAGGCAGCAAGGGTGAGGAGAAGATCTGTGTAACACTGGAAGGACAGATGAAGTGAATGAAGTTGGGGGACAAAAGAAAGGAAGAGGCTGCTAAATAAGGAAGGAAAGGCTAACAAGAAGTATTCTTTTTTTTCAAGAAACAGGAAAGCAGGGAAGACATGAAGGATGCAGAGGAATAAGACAATATAACAATGGAAAAAAGCAAAGAAAGAAAACAACAGAGGATCTGCAGAAGAGAAAACATCGAAGGGGAATGTAACAGAAGACCAGGTTGTGGAGATGAATTATGGAATGAATAATACAGATTATGCAGGAAGGGGTGGTGAGTGAAGGAAAGGTGAGAAAATAATAGATAGGAAAAGGGGGATAATCCTTAAGAAGCAGATAACGACTTATCTGAACAAACCCGAAGAGAACTGAAAATGATGACAGAGAAAAGAGGAATAGCAAGGAGGCAAGCTGAGTTCACAGAGAGAAAGGATATTGGAGAAAAAAAAGGAATACAAAAGGTGCATAGGTATAATGAGTCAATGCAGGAGGAAAGCATTAATGAGGTTGGCAGCGCTAATGAAAACATTTCTGCTAAAGCTGGAATTTAAAAGTGTGAGAACTCTGTTTTCATTAAACATATAGATTCTGTATTTTACAATTAGCATTTTTTGTGATGATGTAGTATTTAAAGTTTAATGTTATTTGTACAAAATAAAAAAATATTGATTAGGTTTGCTTCGTGCAATTTCTGCAGACATTTTAACTTTTTAAACTGTTTTTCTTTCTGTTAATTCAGCCTTTTGACCGTACTTGTTTTGCATTTGAAAAGCTGTAATTTGAGCATTTTAGGTTTTGGTCTTTGCCATAAGTTACACATTGTTATACATGTTGAAACTATTTTTGATGGTATCATATCATGACTTTCCTCTGTGATTGTCACCCCTTAGAGGAAAGATGTGAAGACATGTTTTATGCATTCAGCTCCGGGAGCTTATCGAGGTGACCTGTGCAGCAGTAGTTAAAATAGAGTTTAGCAATGACTCATGGTTAAACCCATGATCAAATTCCAACAGCTGTTCTTTTAAGGACATTACACAAAATGAGTCATGCAGCCAACCAGGCTTATAAAAACATCTAGCTGAAAAGCCCAGAACAACATATTTCACTTTTAATACAATAAATATGAGCAAAGGACTCCAAATGCACCGCCAGTGGTTTAATCCTGACTGGAGAGCTTTAATTCAGCAACTGTGAGACAGTAGCTTATTTATTTTCTCTTTATATATACAGTATGACCTGATAGGTCTTGATAACATACTATTCTCTTGTTCATAAAGATAATGAACAATACAATAGGGTATACATTGCCATTACTGAAACCATTGCAGCCCTTCCATGACCAGACTCCTATGTCATCTCTTTTTTTCTAATGTTACCTTGTTTATGAATGTTGTATTTACCAAATAAGGGATTGCAAACTCTGTTTTAAGCATTACTTTTGTGTATCATTTTATGTTATGCCAAAAAAGTAGGCCTATGTCAACTGAAATTACATGGGCGTTTGGAGATAAGTTAAATTAACATCTAATCCCACATTATGCCTCATTAAAAAAAAAGGTTTCTAAGGTCAAAATGCAAAATGGTGTGAATGATATACTGTCTATGGAATTTAGGGGAACCTCGACACATAATACAACGTCACGGTCTGTAGAGCTTCTGATTGGATGTTGATAAAAGGGGAAACCCCTTGCCATCCGCCAGGGCCATTCCTACCCTGCGCTGCACCCTCCTCCTGGCGACCGTCCAATGTCACATTCACAGTACATTCACTCTTGTTTTCCTGAAAATTATATGGTGGTGTTAATAATGCATATTAATATAATTGTGAAAATATTTAAACAGGGTGGCATTTTCTTTCTAAGTTTATGGCAAGGGTCATTAAAAGGATATACTTCGGTATACGTTATTCTTCATTCTCGCTTTAAGTGCATTTATTTGCAAGTCAGTACGCAAAATTGCTACCTCTTACTTTTACTTTTCTATCATATCAATAACTAGATGGCACTGACAGCGGACTGGTCTGGCTGGAAAAGCCACAAAAACACGCGGAGTCATTTCCCCTCTGAAGATCACCAGAGACGGTTAAAGGATCTTTGAGAACACTCAGCGATCCCCAGTTTTGCTGCTACTGTACTTGCAAAATAGTGCGCCCTACTGTCTCTATTGCGCATGACTGTACGACGTAATATGAAGTAGGCCTCCTGTTTTTCTCCCCAACCCGGAGTCCTCCTGGCCCCCACCGACTCGATGCAACGTTCAAGTAAGCAAAACACGGAGGCTGCCTACGATAATTCGGAAAGGTAAGGATTTTTTAATGCATATCTAAAGCCAGTGGTGGTCGCCGATTGTAAAATAGCAAGGGCGTTGTGGTCGGCAAACGATGTTTTTTAGCGTGCGGAAGCGGTCGGACTGCAGAGGAGGCTTCAGGACTGTTCCCGCACGCTCGAGGGAGAGCAAGGCCCAGTGACCCACATTCAGAGCAGCCAGTGTCTATGTGTACGAGTGGGCGAGCGCGCGCGCGTGCGTATCCGTGTCAATGTGTGTGCCCAGGGACCGTGATTGTGTGCGTGTGTGTGTACATACATCTGCCGCGAAAATGTTTCCACCGTCGCTGGTTTTAGACATTTCTCCGCGGCCGACATTTATGTTTTTGTCGGCTTTTACGAAGATCTTTCCCCACGCGGATGTTAAGGCTCAGTTTCCTCGCGGTGTTTGAAGACCATCGGTGACATTTTAGAGATTATTTTGTCTTCAATGTCAGTTGTTGCGTGACAGCTTGAGGCTTGATATTCATCCTGTTTATTTCACGAACGTGAAAGGCTTTACCTGTTATAAGTGTCTCATTCAGTATTTGTAAGGTTAAGTGTCGCGGGAGGAAACGGGGGCAGTAGAGCATTTAATCTCTGAGTTAAAAGGGCAGTTTTCGGTAGCAAGCTTAGTTAGCCTGCCAGCTAGCTATATGGGTTGCGCTCTTTCGGTTGTATAACTAACACCTGTGGCACCAAAAGGTATATTAAAAATGGTTATCGTGTAACGTTATATCTGATCGCTATATCTGTTTTGGTTGACTGCATTATATCTACCATATTGCTAATATCGGTGTTTATGACAATGGTGTACAGTAGGCAGAATCATCCAATGAAGAAGCTCAGTCTAATGAGGCTTCACTTACTGGCCATCAGGAATACATGACGGTAACGTTAGGTCAGGCCAGTGCTTCCCAAAGCAGAGGAACACATGCCTACATCTTACACTTATCTCCCACTAAAATTAGTGCAATCTAGCAGGGTAATAATAATGTTATCCATAGGTTTTGCTGTACCCACTCTGGCCTCCTACTGTAAAAACCCTGCAAAATCCTCTTGGGTCATTGGGACAATATGTGTACAAAGTGGTGATATGTTGTCTGATTGGTGTTGGGTCTGCTTGACAAGTTTGGGAACTTCATTGTTAGACTATTCACCTAGACAAGACATCACAAAAACAATTCGTCGATTAATTGACATCATTTTTCAAGGAAAAAATGTCAGCATTTCCCCAGTTACAGCAGCTTCTCGATTGTGAGGATTTGCAGCTTTTCTTTATATTATGTGATAGTAATATGAATACTTAAGTTTTTCAATTTTCTGACATTTTGTAGATCAAATGATTAATTGAGAAAGTAATCAGCCGGTCAATAGATGATGAAAATAATGGAGTTGAAAAGGTCGATTGACAGAAAATTATCAACTATTTTGAGCATTGATTAATTGCTTAAGTCATATTTTTTAAGTAGTCGATCGGTTCCAGCTTTGCAATTGTAAGGATATTAACTTCAATACATTTTCTGTGTTCTACAAACTGTTAACTGAATATCTTGACCTCATCTTGAGCTTCAGGAAATTGTGTCATTTTTCACTATTTTGTGACATTTAATAGACCGAATGATTGATCGGTTAATCAAAAAAATAATTGGCAGATATACTGATAATGAAAACGATCAACAGTTGCTGCCCTAATCTTATAGAAGTATGACTATTTTTTAGTTTTGGACTGTTGTTGTTAGGTGATTGCAGCACTAATAGACTATAATTAAACTACAAATTTGCATGCATAGTAAATAGTAAACACAGGCCCCCTGGTATGTTTTACTAAATTAGTATGTTTTTTTTGTGTTGCAGGTGTGGCTTACTCATGAAGATTTGTCAGTGCCTCGTAGGATAGGATCTAAAACAGCTAGCTTTGCCTGCAAAGAGACATTCCAGAAAGTAAGTTGAAAAATACTTAATCACCACTTTTTCATAATTGGGTCACTGATTTTCATGAGATTTTCTGAAGTACTAATAATGTTAGCATAATAAGCTGCACTGATGTAAGTTATTTGCACTTTAAAGACTTTGTGCATCAATAATTGGAATTTCAAAACCTTTCAACAGTCGCACTAATGTGTCATTTTTGAGTTTTTCTTGAATTAATAATAGGTTATAACCAAGATGTTTTCATTCTGTATAGGCTTTTATTTTTTTTAATTGTAATTTGTTAGCTGCAGTCTCAAAGAGTGAATTTTCCTTACTATCCCTATGGCAGTAAAGATGGAAACGTACTTAAAGCTGCCCTCAAATTGACCTAATGACTCCTCATGACCCTCGTTTTCTGCTCTGATTTCCCCCGCAGGTTTGGTTGATCACCATGCCTTTCCTGTGGTCTGTTTCCCTCTCGTTACCCCAATGACCTCAACGGCAGTTTTGACCATAGAGTCAGCTTTATCCCCAAACCCTTTCTACGACCCCTAAGAAAAGACTGACCACGTGCGTAAGCTGCATTGGGGTGAGAAGTGCATGCACACACATGCACACGCACACGCACACACACACACACACACACACACACACACACACACACACACACACACACACACACACACGCGCGTGCGAGAGAGAGTTTGGTCATGCATCTTTTTTTAACTGAGTAAATATAAGTACAATATAATGAGGAATGTTCCCTAACACATGTTGCAACATAGATCACAAATATGGTATTTTTCTGACATCTGTGCTATGATTCAGGAATCAGTGATGTTGACTCTATAATATCAGTCTGTTGTATATTAAAGTATAAAAGGATAGTAAGCCAGTTATCTGAACCCCATGGGAATGCTATTAATTATGATTAGTGTTGGAGAATGACATACTGGGTGAAAAAAAAACATTAAATGTGCCTGTCTATTTACAAACACATATATAGATACTTGTTTTTGTATTGCATGTATCAAGCAAGGACTTCTATCAAGTTTACATAATTCTTTACTGTAACACATGGCCTGTTCTCATTTGAGACCTGACTAGTTCACCTGTTTGTCAAGATGAGTGTGATTTTGTGTGTGCTTTTGTTTTACCACATTTGTAACTGCACTTTGGTCTGATTTCAATATTTCGTGCTAAGAAGCAAATCAGAATGTATTCTTAATTCAAAATAGATTCATGATTTAATAGATAGAAAAATAACGCAGTACGCTGTGTGCCAAAATGTTCCCTTATGTTTTTAGTGCTCTTAATTGCAATATATGCAAATCATAACTGGCACTTAAGCTAATACAATACTTGTTTTTCGGTCTCTCCAGGTGGTCTTCCAAATGCCTACCTCACGCCTAAAGAGCAAATCACTGCAGCCACAGCCCTGATCAGCAGCCACCATGACATCAAGCGTAGGGTATGCTTCAACACACACACACACACACACACACACACACACACACACACACGTCAACTTATCATAAATGACATTCATACAAACTATACATGCGTTAAGTGCATGCATTATAAGTACAACATTTGTTCAGATATATAGCTTTGCAAAAACTTCAAGCTCATAACAATGTTGTAATTGTAATTTAAAATAATATTGACAACAATAATGATAATTATTAGAATTGTTGTTATTATTATGAAATGGCGTGCCACAATAAAAATCTTAAGAAAAAAGTGATGCCTTTTTGGCATGAAAATAGTCACATTTTCAAGATCTTTAATAACAACTCCAGATATCACCGTCAGTACAAAATGAAAGTCTTGGTACTATTAATTGAAATGTAGGCAAGAACACGCCCTGTTTCACAAATGCTCTCGTAACCTTCTTGCAAAGCACAACACATTCCTTCTCAGTCGCTTTTTTTTGTGTGACCTGAAAATAAACCTGCTCCTGGCATATAGGAATCCTCTCATTAGCGAGCATCCGTCATTCGCTATTATTAACAGTACATATCTGCTTTCAAGCTGCCAACAAACGTGCACACACAGGAAAACACAAAGTGAGACAGGAAACGGGTGCAAATCATTTTTCTCTCCTTCTGTAGGGATGATTGTAGCATCTTTGATGGGTTGATGGAAGAAGATGAAAAGGACAAAGCAAAACGGTAAGCTCCATATAAAGATGAACACACTAGAGCGATGCTACTTGTAGTATGTGTTAAATATTAATACACTAATCCTTTTTATAAAACATCACATGGTATTTAAAGGATTGTGTCTTGACACGACCAAGACTTAAAGATTGTAATGAGTACTTGTGTAGCTCCTGTAGAGAATATACTGTGTCGAAACTGACTTCATGATATGCCGTACACAGCAGCCATAGTGTCTTAACTTAAAACATTATAGGGTCACAAGACTAAAAGGTTACACCTGCTTATTTCAGATGTATTTATTATTTCATATTTCAGGGTCGTTGTGTTTTTTTATTTTTCTGTATGTCAAAACGGTGACTCTGGACAAAAAACAAAAACTTCTTTAAAACGTTTGTCAAAATGAAACTATGGTTACATGACATTTAGAATCTAATTTATAACTGTGGTTTTGATTGTAGTGTGTCCCGTAACAAGTCTGAGAAGAAACGGAGAGACCAGTTCAATGTCCTCATCAAGGAACTCGGCACAATGTTGCCGGGCAACACCAGGAAGATGGACAAGTCCACCATCCTGCAGAAAAGCATTGACTTCCTGTGTAAACACAAAGGTCAGGGCACCTCACAGGGCGGACACTTCTTGTTCTATATTTAGTTTTTCTTGTGCACACTTTTGTCTGTGCTTGTTTACTTATTATACTTTTTATGAGAAACAGGTGTAAAGTGTAAATTACTCTTTAATTAGTTTAACCTTTCGACTCTGTATAGTTTTATGTATATATATATATATATATTTTTTTTTTTTTTTCGTGCTGTCAAATGATTAAATTATTGAATCGCGATTAATCGCATTAATGTCATAGTTAACTCGCAATTAATTGCATATTTTTATCTATTCTAAATGTCCCTTGATTTCTTTTTGTCCCATTATTTTTTCCCATTTTAATGCTCTTATCAACAAAGAAAAGTGGATCGGCTTGCTTTGTACTTTTGTCACCTGGCTTTGACGAGGGGCGGAGAATTTGCATCAGCTGTGTGCTTGGCCATCAAGTGGTATTTCAGACTGGACGTGCTGCAATGATAGCTCAGTTCACAACGACAAAACGCACAGATCACTTTGGTCTTGTCAATGGAATCATTTGCCAACTTTTTAAAAGTAAACTTTCCATTCAGAATCTTATTGGCATCCATTTCGGCATCTCGCGCTCGCCATTCACTCAAAACGTAACGTTAGCCTACTACCAAAGCTGGCCTACGGATTCTTTGCTACTACTCTTTGGCAGGTTCACAAGCCCAAATAAATGTGTGCGGCGTGCCTGTTGTTTTGTTTCCGGTCTAGCTAGATCCAGTGTGGTGTTGTAGTTTTTCTAACGTTACTAGTTGTTGCAACAGCATGTGAAAAAAACTACAAAGTTTGCTGGGCCAAAAAGAACATTAATCTCGCAATAAAAAAATTGACGCCGTTTAAATGGGTTTGCGTTAACACCGTTAATAACGCGTTTAACTGACAGCACTTATATATATATATATATATATATATATATATATATATATAGTTAACAATTATGCCATACTTAATGACTGCTTTTTCTGTGATTGAGCTACTTTACACCTCCATTATGATCTAAGTTGAACACCACTTGAATACTGTGATTATCTTTCGCTGAAATATTCAATTACTGCTCAGCTACTATTGTATTTAATCCTAGCTCTTATCATTGCCGTGCATGATAATTAACTCAGCTGCCATTTCACTGGTGCACTGTGTTATCTCTTGGTCTGTTTATGGTAACTGCCTAATTGTCACTCTGAGCTTTGTACTATCAATATATGTTTGTACTATGTTATTCTGCATTATTGCGTTCTTTTTTTTGTGTTGTCTCTTGTATATCCGGTCGCCTCATCGTGTTTTCCTTACTTGACTTTTTCCCAAAAGACTTGATTTTTCTTGTTACAAATTCCATGTTTCCTCCACCAGAAATCGCAGCCCAGTCGGAGTCGAGTGAGATCAGGCAGGACTGGAAGCCTCCATTTCTTAGCAATGAGGAGTTCACCCAGCTCATGCTGGAGGTCAGAAATCTCAATTCTTTTTTTACTGTAATTCTGTTGTTTAGGTGTTAAATCCACCAATGTTTTTACTCTTGTGGCAGGTTTTTTATGACCAGGGTCATTAATTATATTCTCTAGATTAATTCTAATTTACCTCAACAAATCCAATCGGATTATAATTGTATTTCTAAAGGTATCATTTCTACAGATTTGACTCATTATTTTTGCTGATACTTAACAAAAGACAAATTGATGACAGTCTGTTACTTCTACTGCTGTAAATTGCTGTGTTCTCTTTATCTGGTTTTGTATTATCAGGCTCTGGATGGGTTCTTTATAGCAATAATGACTGATGGGAACATCCTCTACGTCTCTGAGAATGTCACCTCACTACTAGAACATCTACCGGTGAGTAACATTGGTTCGTTCTTATGCCTATGTATTAGTCATCCACTGTATTGTAGAACAAGCTTTAACCAGATTGTGTGTGTGCGCGCACTGAAAAAAGGTTTTGGCCATTGTTCTGATGTTTGTGTGTGTGTATGTATGTGGGTGTGTGTGTTTCTCAGACGGACTTGGTGGACCAGAACATGTTAAACTTCCTGCCAATCGGGGAACACTCTGATGTGTACAAGGCTCTGTCCACTCACCCCACCGACCACGAGAACATCAGCACTGATTACCTGAAGAGTCAGTAACACAACAAGTCTTATTACACCCTACTTTCTTTTTTGTTTCATTATCCAATAATGCAGTACTGTCTTCTGTGTTCGGTGATTAAATAGGAATATCGTTCAGTTTAACATAT
This sequence comes from Perca fluviatilis, assembly GCF_010015445.1. Classification (NCBI taxonomy): domain Eukaryota; kingdom Metazoa; phylum Chordata; class Actinopteri; order Perciformes; family Percidae; genus Perca; species Perca fluviatilis. The sequence continues at coordinate 24,906,993 of NC_053112.1, read as the reverse complement.
ACTTATGTACTTCACGATGCACAGCTTGCGGCTGTTATCGGATTTTTAAAGTCATATAAATGTGTTTTTGGGCCCTCACATCCAAAGAAAATTAGACAGAAAGAAAATAAGACAAACTAGAAACCCAGGCTTATCCCATTGACTCTAATAAAACATATAGAATATATCTCTGAAAATATTAAATAAAAGAGAATTTAAAGTTTATATAACTCTGTAGCTAATTTTGTTAGTTTATGAAACATTTTTAAACACATTAACAATGTAATTACTGGATGTTACAACAATTGTATTTCTGACTTAACCTGACTTAGTATTTTTTTGTCTCCAGCTAAGAACCACCTGGAGTTCTGCTGCCATTTGCTGCGAGGCGCCATTGACCCCAATGAACCACCCGTCTACGAATATGTGAAGTTCATTGGCAACTTCAAGTCACTCAACAATGGTATGTCACTTAGTTCAGTGTTTCTCAGAAGGGTTACGGGTACTCCTAGGAACTACAGGGGGTACGTGAGATTTGTTTTAAATGTTCATTAAAAAAGCATCTATTGATATCACCATATATCTGTCATGCGTAAACTAATAATGTAATTTAATAAAAGTGTTTTTCAGTTACAATATTGTTTAGTAAATCAGACAGATGGCGCAGCGCTGTATTGTGCCTCTTTATAAAATATATTATTATTTTTCTACCAAAAATATTTTGTGCTGGTCAGATGTACTTAGATTTAAAAATATTTCTGGGTGGTTTGAAAAACGTTTAAAAACCACTGACTTAGATAGCATTCAACACAGCAATATGTGTAATCTCTGCTCTGTGTTGTGCAGTTCCCAATGTGACGAGGAATGGTCTAGCAGGGGTGTTACAGCGGTCACTACAACCTGCGTTCGATGACCAGGTGTGCTTTGTAGCCACTGTTCGGCTGGCCAAACCTCAGTTCATCAAGGTAGCCTTAGACACATACACACACTCACACATCAAAATAAAATACCACCGAGGCATTCATTAATAAATGTATCAAATATGCCTTCTCTCTTCTGTTGTTTTTATATTCATAGGAAATGTGTACAGTGGAGGAGCCCAATGAAGAATTCACCTCGAGGCACAGTCTAGAATGGAAGTTCCTCTTCTTAGACCATAGGTAACAGTGTTTCCCACAGATTAGGAAGCAACTTGTGGCGGTGGGTGGGTGTCGCCCCGTGTCACGGGGGGAAGGGGGGGGAGAGAGAGAGCGAGAGAGAGAGCGAGAGAGAGAGAGAGAGAGAGAGAGAGGGAGAGAGACGCAGTTGGATGCTCTTCTCATCTCCTACTTTAATGCCTAACAAATCTATCTCTTTCTCTCCCCTGTCTTTCACTGGTTGAAGCCTGAAAATACTGTAAAACAAATGAATAACCTAACTAATTACACTGGTTGGACTGTTCAGTTCTGTTTCAGACTGATACCTCCGGTTCAGGCTGGTCCTCATCCTAAATACGTGCCTTTTTCAGTCGCGGAAAATACTTTTCAATACTCCTCTGGATTGAAGCAGAAAACATTCAGTGTAAGAGTAAAAAATGACATAACATTATTTATAATAAGATTATTTGATTCACAGCTGCTACATATAGTGTTTTGACCTCGACAACCCAACTGCATTTTACCGCAAACTTGCGACTAGTTAACTTTCTAAAGCGGGCACAATTGCTTGTTTGCTAAGAGTCGGGTCGGTGATTGTGAATGTGTGATTGTGTGAAGGTGTTCACGAGATAGATACCAACCTTTCGTGAACTTGTGAATTTCGCCAGCCATCTTCTCTCCTTATGGAGACAGACGCTGTGTGCACAGTGGGATCGATGGTGTTTTAAGCCTCCAACATCGCCTTACAGGCACTAACCCTCACCGTAACCTTAAACATAACCATTGCCACGGTGCCTGGAAGGTGACGTTTGGGGGCTTAAAAAAAACCAACACCGCACAGTGGGAGGAGCTGTGTGTGTGTGTATGTGAGCGAGACACAATGACAGAGAGACGGAGGAGAGCAGGGAAAGGAAATGCAGAAGAACATATTTTAAATAGCGTTTTAAAAAATAATAACGAAACGCAATGTGCGACGGCCGGTGTTGATAGTGAGACGGACCGCCACACATTAGTCTACGTGTGGGAAACACTGGGTAAACACACAAACACACACATTTCATTTACATTATGGTTGCTCCTGAAGTTGCCAGTATACGCTGTCAGAAATGCTTGTCGGGTGGTCGCAGTTTTTGGTGGAAAATGACAATCTGACATTCACACCCGCTTCACGCTGTGATTCGCCAGCTGTGTGGAAGTGAGAAAGGAGCCAGGGTTTGACCTTTCTCTTTTTTCATTTTTCACAAAACTTTTTTTTGTTGTCACTTTTCATGTTCACATGAACACATGAAGTGCAACACTATAAGTGACTTTCAGGAGAGACTTTCTAAAAAATATGCGCCGTTATCCCCATATTTAAACAATACCACGTCTCCCCCCTCTCTATGGCAGCCAGCTTTTCACTCCACCCTCCGGTGTGGCCGTTCAGAACAAATTACACTTTTATTTTCCAATGTGGCTGGACATCACGTCGTACAAACTAGTTCTCTTCAAGCATAACTCGACCATTGCATTTACATAATACTAGTTTGTTTGAGATATGTACTTTTGAGCCGCATCAAGTTTCTCCTCTTTGAATACCCTTTACTGAAAGCATTTAATACCCAGTTTGTCTAGGTCACTTAAACCTTTGAGCTCTCAGACTTCGTAAAGCCTACCTTTTTGTTTTTTTGTGTCAGCATGATTTCTAAGAATACCATTTCTCCTTTTTAGAGCTCCACCAATCATAGGCTACCTGCCTTTCGAGGTTCTGGGAACATCTGGGTACGACTATTACCATGTGGACGACCTGGAGACACTAGCCAAGTGTCACGAACACTGTGAGGGCTCATATTTATACACTATCAGTTGAGATCTGTTTTAAAAGGCTTTCTTTGCTTGTTGATTCAAACAACTCTGCTCTTGTCTGCCTCTGTCTCTCTCCTGTTCAGTAATGCAGTACGGTAAAGGAAAGTCTTGCTACTATCGTTTCCTGACTAAAGGTCAACAATGGATCTGGCTTCAGACGCACTACTACATCACCTATCATCAGTGGAACTCTCGACCTGAGTTTATTGTCTGTAGCCACACAGTAGTCAGGTACTGCAGCTTCCCTGTACCTTTTCAGTGATGTTACAATTATCAATGCTATATTTTTGTTCTGATCATCCAAATCATTGTTAAGAGTCTGTGATAATAAACGGCTCCTGGTCGCCCGGGTGTGTTCAGTTGGTGGAGCGCGCACCCATGTGTGGAGGTTTACTCCTCGACGCAGCGGCCGCGGGTTCGACTCCGACTTGCGGCCCTTTGCTGCATGTTGTTCCCCCTGTCTCTCCCCTTTCATGTCTTCAGCTGTCCTGTCAGAGTAGAGGCCTAAAATGCCCCAAAAATAATCTTTCAAAATAAACGGCTCCTATGCACCTTTTATGATCTATTTTTGGTGACACAGAATTTTACAAACTTTTCTTCACATCTCTTATGCACACAACTTTCCTGCTTCTTCACGAGGTTGTCTCTAAAAACCTTCATTATTGTCTTAAATGCAGCTATGCAGAGGTGAGGGCAGAACACCGCAGAGAGCTTGGCATTGAGGAGTCTAACCCAGAAGTTACTGCGAATAAGGTGAGAAATTTGTTTTCATCAATGCATGAGCTGAATAATTAAAGGTATCACAATATATCAAGTATGGAGGAGAAATTGTAAAAAACAAACAAACATATTATGGTTGAATTTGTAGTTTAAGCCTGATTGACAAAATTTGTGTAACAACTTTTATTAATTCGACTGAAATTCTCTAGTGACATCTAGATATATATTCCGCTTTATTAAATCATATTGTCAAATATGTCGAAAGGCTCACAAAATAAAGCCCAAAAACTTACTAATGTAAACTGTCTCATACAACAGGAAGCCAGAAGCCTATTTTTTTCCACGTGTGTTAACCATTAACTTCTGTCAGTGAGTTGCTACTGCCAGTTAATATTTCTCACACTATCTACAAAACTCTTGACAAATTGACTGTTGTTTTCTGATATTATCTCAATCCCTTTGGTCAGTGATTACATCAAGATGACAGCAACAGATGTATCATAAATCAAACTTCGGATGGAATTCACAAACAGATAGCACACCAGAATAATGGTTGTTAATCTCACATTGATTCAGATATTTTTTGTTAATAAATTACCCTTTTGGGTTGTCTTTCTAATGGCCGGTAATTAGTATCTATTGGTAGGATAGCAGGCTAAAGCACATGCAGTGTATTTTATCCTGAATGATCCTTTGCCACTTACCGATCAGCCTTGTCGTTTTCACCTGTTTGGAGTCTGACTTTTTTTTTTTTGAAAGGATTGGCTGTCAAGTGTATTTTTCCTCTGCTTATTTTTAGAGTCAGGACTCTGGCTCAGAGTCGCAGCTGAATACGTCCAGCCTCAAGGAGGCTCTGGAGCGATTTGACCGCAGCCGAACGCCCTCGACCTCCTCACGGAGTTCTCGCAAGTCCTCATCACATGTCTCTGACAACACCTGTACTTGTAAGGACACACACACAGTTGCATGTACATACAGTACTTAATATTAATCCATTATACCCTGATGTAATACTCTAGCGATGAGTCAGTGACACATCAGTTCTGGAGTTTAATGGGATGGGAAGCCCTGCAGTAAGATGATACGATATCATCAGCACGGTCCGAATATGACTCCTACTCATCAATGATTCTCTCTCTCTCTGCAGCAACAGCCTCCAAGCTACACATGGACATGGCCACACCTCCTCGGCAGTCACTGGGCTCCACCATGGAGATGACATCACAGCGTCGCTCATCCATCAGCAGTCAGGTGAGACTTGATTGGTCGACGCCAAGCAACTAGGGCTTCTTGTTTTGACAGATTCTGATTTCTGTGGCCACAAGTAATGCAAATAGAGATTGAATTTTATTCACTCAATGCTGTTTTATAATACAGTTTAAACAAATTCTTACACATCTGGGGCCTGTTGCACAAAACCAGGATAAGGGATTAAGCTGGGATATTCCAGTTATCCTGGATGAATTTAGCCTTGACTTGGTTGCACAAAAGCAGAGGCACCTAAGTTACCATGGACATTTATTCTTTATTCCCGACCAGGCTAACAGCCAGGATTTATTAATCCTGGAGCCCTTTCTGTTCACTCAGCAGTGCTTCTACCTTATTATTATTATTATTATTATTATTATTATTATTATGTGCATATTGCTGTTCAGTAAAGCACTGTTATATAAAGTTGTGACCATTTTTTTTTGTAATTATTCATGTGACAGTAAGTGTTACTGTTATATTGCTTTATGAAAACTACTGTTCATATTGTTGTTAGAAGTTTGATGAATATATTATGGCAGTTGTTGAGATAATTAGAAAAGGCTGATACAGTTGCAAATGTGTTTTAAATGAAGACAGTGATGAAGGATAATATATAAAGTGCTATGCACGTGTTAGTGGTTCCAACAATGGCAGACTGGTCAGGGACAAATACTATTACTTTTTTAGTTGATTTATTTCTTTTAGTATTCTTTAACAAAGGACCATGTATGTTCCTCTTCCATGTGCACTGTATTTGGCATTCTTAGCACACAATTTGGGTTCTCTCCAGTGAACTGGGACTATAATTTGGGAGGATTGAACGCTTCACAGCATTGTAGATTAGTGGTTGTAATTGATCTTTATGGTATATTTCCTGCCTAACATTAGTCTTCTGCTCACTTTTAAGGCAAAGAGTACAACTGCTCATTTGTGCAAATAATTAGCCTAACTTCTTGAATGGTATGGCAGTTTCAATTCAGAGCAGTGGTCAGTAAATTTATATTTTTAGGCTACTTATGGATTTAGTCGGTCCATGATCATCTGCCTTGCTTTCTCTCCCTGTTTTATTACAGCGGCCGTGTTTCTTTTTTTCATATGTGTTTCACGTTGTCATAATTTCATATGAAGCTGCTGCTCACTCTGTGTAAAGAATACACAATGCGTATTCTCCATTTTAGTATCAGTAAATCTGTGATCGATACCGTGGTCTATTTTAGAAAGCTGTTAACATGCACTTATCCCAACTATGTACACCGGAGGCCTGTACTACGAAGCAGGATTTGGCGTTAACGAGCTAATTTAAGGTTCAACCCAGGGTTTTCTGTACCACGACGGTGGTTCAGTTGTTACCGTGTTCAATCGCCGTGGTAACTTATGCTGAACACCTAACTTGGTCGGAAGCAGGTTAAGTTGGAGATCAGAGATCAACCGGTGTACTGACCAATCAATACTCGATTGATAACGGTGTCACCGTTGGCGGAGCTCGGTGTGCAGAGAGAGAGAGATAGAGAGCGAGAGAGAGAGAGAGGGGGGGCGGGGGGGAGAGGGGTGCGCTCATAAAAGTGGGTATTTTTATGAAATATATATATATATTTTAATGGGAGGGAATTACATATCGGCTATTTGTCGGCTTCTTGAGCCGTGTGTCGCCAATGCGCACATCGGTTTGAATTATGTTTTTATATGTTTTATTTGCGCTCACGATCGCTTCCAACTGCCAAGGTTGCAACTGAAATAATAGGCTAAAGCAACAACAGTTTGTGGAAAGCACAAGTGTAATTATGGTCAGATCTTGTTCCTGACTGATGAGGAAGTGATATTGATAAGTGTTGTGATTTACGCATCTACAGCGTCCGCTATTTTTTTTGCCAGCTTTCCTTCCTGTTTTAGGAAGCAGCGACTGTATTGCGTTTTCCCTGTAAAACCGAGTCTGTGTTCTTCATATTTATGTAGAATTATAATTTGCTCTTCTTATATAAAACATGCGGCTCTGGTAGATGTTTGTGATTGGTCATGCTGTGCAAACACCGCCTCTTTTATGTGAACGCGCGCGCCGCTGGATTGGGAAACCCTGGGTTGATTGACCTAGTTGTTAACCACCATCGTGACACGGGTTATGCGGGACCGCGGTGGTTAGGTTAGGTGAAGCCGGGTAACTGAAAGGAATCCAGGCCCTGTTGATCTTGCTTCGTAGTACAGGCCTCTGGCTTGACATAGCTTCACCTTCTTATCCTGGCTCGGCAAACGTGCAACCGATTAAGCCATGATGAGCGGATCACACTAAGTCAAGCTGCGCTTTTTCAGTTATCCTGGATTTCTTCATTCTACTTTTCTACATTCTACATTCTACATTCTACAGGCCCCAGTTGTCATAATTCTCTTGATTATCTGTATATTTGCAGTCTATGAGCTCTCAGACCACAGGCCAGAGTGTAACTCCAGGTATGATCACTCAGCAACAACAACAGCAACAACAACAGCAACAACAACAGCAACAGCAACAGCAACAACAACAGCAACAGCAACAGCAACAACAACAACAACAACAACAGCAACAGCAACAGCAACAGCAGCAGCAACAACAACAACAACAACAACAACAACAACAACAGCAACAACAACAACAACAACAACAACAGCTACAGACAAACGTACAGGTTAGAATGGTGCCACTATACTTGGTCATTTCATCACATCACAATGTGCTGTGAAGTAGAGCTGAAACGGGTTGTCGGTTATTTCTCAGTCGATCGACAATAGATTCATTAGTGTTGTTGTTTTTTTTGGAAAATTGGTCAGACAAAAAAAAAAAAAGATATTTGAAGATGTAACAATGGGTTCTGCAGCACCACTGTTGACTTTGTGATGTTCATTTGCCAGTGTTTCGTTTTGAGCATTAGGACATCTGTTTCTGCTAACTGCACGTACACGTGAACACTTGAAGTAAGTGACCGGTTCTTTTTCTCTCTGCCCACAGCCGGTGATGGAATTCTCAGCGCAGGTGAATGCCATGCAGCATCTAAAGGAGCAGCTAGAACAGAGGACAAGACTGATCCAAGCCAACATCCAGCGGCAGCAGGACGAGCTGAGACACATCCAAGACCAGCTGCAGAAAGTCCAGGGACAGGGCATACAGGTAAGATGTAGACTCACACACATGATAACTTTTAGGGCCCTATTTTAACCATCTAAGCGCATGGCGCAGGCGCGTTTAGGGCATGTCCAAATGGCGGAAAAGAGGGTCTGTGCGCCGGGCGCATTGGTTCAAAAGGGTTGTACATAGTGTCTTCATTAATTCATAGGTGTGTTTTGGGCGTAACATGCAATAAACCAATCAGTACGGTGGCCGGGAAGTGCAATGCAACATTACAAAGAATGAAACACTTTTACATTTTGGAAAACAAAATAACATTTTAGAAAACAAATTTACATTTTGGAAAACAAAATAACATTTTAGAAAACAAATTTACATTTTAGAAAACAAATTTACATTTTGGAAAACAAATTTACATTTTGGAAAACAAAATAACATTTTAGAAAACAAATTTACATTTTGGAAAACAAAATAACATTTTAGAAAACAAATTTACATTTTCGAAAACAAAATAACATTTTCGAAAACAAATTTACATTTTAGAAAACAAATTTACATTTTGGAAAACAAAATAACATTTTAGAAAACAAATTTACATTTTCGAAAACAAATTAACAAGATGCAAAACACTTTTACCAGTCCCGAAACAAATTTACAAATGACAGATTCTTCACGGAAAGGGAATGTACCACATAACCGGAAGTGATGAGGTTTTGTATACATGTCGCCTTGACTACGGCAGTTATGGATCGAATGCGTCAATAGAGCCGCCATCTTGGAACAGGGAGGCACTGCCTTATATACTGTCTATGGGCCGTCCTTAATGCATCAGCGCGTCAATGTAGGCAAAGGTCTAACGGAAATAAAATCACTATAAATCGTCAAAATCTCATGCGATGTTCTAGTTTTTTAAACAAAAAGACAAAGAGACTAATTAATGTGTTAATACAAAGAATATTTATTATAATCAGTTCACAGATATGAGTACAAACGGAAACTTCACCCTTCTGAACTAAGAGGTTCTGCTTCAAAGTGAAGTTTAAACAGACTGAAATGTCCAGGCTCACCCCCCACTAATGATTCATTTATTTCTGCATGTATTTATTTATTTAACGAGACTTTAAGTCGTTGTTTCGGCTCCCCAGTCCGAGTCCCGCCAGACTCCCTTTAGGAAACCTGTGATTTAAACTTCAGCAGGCTGTGACAGTCCGCTCCGTTCAGTCCTGGATCTGATTCTCCCGGCTTCCCTTCCCTCCAGCGGGCCCAGCAATACGGCCTGGGTCTCCAGCTGCGTGGTGTCGGTTTTGGCTCCCAGGAATGGGCAGTGAGCTCCAGGTCCTGCAGCTGCAGACGGACTCAGCTGCCCCCTGCTGTAGCCCGATCGCGGCCGCTGTCGATACGTTCCCTGTGTTTCCGTCAGGTCCGCGTCATATAAAAACTCCAAACACCGACACACGTAAAGTCACCATAAACTTCATTCACGCCATATACTCACTCACAACAACACAAATTGACTGCGCTCACCAACAACACCTCATCACTTCCGGTATGTGGTACATTCCCTTTCCGTGAAGAATCTGTCATTTGTAAATTTGTTTTGCGGACTGGTAAAAGTGTTTTGCATCTTGTTAATTTGTTTTCTAAAATGTAAATTTGTTTTCGAAAATGTAAATTTGTTTTCTAAAATGTTATTTTGTTTTCCAAAATGTAAATTTGTTTTCTAAAATGTAAATTTGTTTTCGAAAATGTTATTTTGTTTTCCAAAATGTAAATTTGTTTTCTAAAATGTTATTTTGTTTTCCAAAATGTAAATTTGTTTTCTAAAATGTTATTTTGTTTTCTAAAATGTAAATTTGTTTTCTAAAATGTAAATTTGTTTTCCAAAATGTAAATTTGTTTTCTAAAATGTTATTTTGTTTTCCAAAATGTTATTTTGTTTTCCAAAATGTAAATTTGTTTTCCAAAATGTAAATTTGTTTTCCAAAATGTAAATTTGTTTTCCAAAATGTAAATTTGTTTTCCAAAATGTAAAAGTGTTTCATTCTTTGTAATGTTGCATTGCACTTCCCGGCCACCGTAAATCAGAGTATCATCTCCCATTCCCTTAAAAAGCCAGGTGCGTTGGTACCTTGGCGCATTGCTATTATGATGGCGGATTTGCACAGTAATATTTTTATTTGTAATCTTTTGCATGTTTGTGTGCTGCTGCGCTTCCCTGTGTGTGTGTGTGTGTGTGTGTGTGTGTGTGTGTGTGTGTGTGTGTGTGTGTGTGTGTGTAACAAGCATAGTGTGTGTGCGCTGTGCATAAGCCTAGGCTCATTTTACTAATTTGCTGTTAAAATAACAAAGAAATGCTACACTATTGACTTTAGACCAGGTTTTTGTTGGTCAATGGCGCGATCACTTCCCGCTGCCTCAAGATAGCAATACACCAAGAATTCACCTGAACACACCTCCCTGTAAGCCCATGGGCGCAAAGATGGGCGCACAGATGGGCGCAGGTGCATTCGCTATTTAAACGACGCGGGCGCTGGACGGGAAATTGACAACTGTGAAGGTCTTAAACTAGCAAAGACACTTGCGTCGGGGCTTTGCGCTGTGCCTTAGAATTTTAAAATGTAGCCTTTTTATATAAATGGGCGTTAAATTGATAGGGCCAGTTTGCTCATTGTGTATTTATTCAATTTTGTCTATAGTTTATTGTCTTGTATTGTTAATGTGACAACAGTTTTTATTTTGCTGTGTTGTACCTGTTACAGCAAAATAAAACAAATTATATTCAAACAACAAACCAGAGAGCTACTTCAGTTTACTAAGAGGGTTTATTTTACTTACAGAATAATTCCAAACTTAGCATTTAGGTTTCTCCCCATGATGTTTTCCAAATTTTAAAAGTTGCTTATTTGAAGAAGAAAAAACTAGCATGCAACCTCTCTTGTTTTTACCATAATCAGTAGGTGTATTGTGTTTTGTTTTTTCCTGTTGTCTTGTACCTGGCTGTGCCTGACCTAGATCAGAACGAGAATCATGCATTATGTATTAATTTTGTTCTATTCAGAGGAAACAGCTATTTCACTAGATGAGTGTGTACCCTAGAAAGATACTTTACTCTCATTAAATCATTCTGTTCTGTTATAACAATATTGCTATTGTGTGCTTTATGTGCAAATATAACTGCATGTAGTGTAAACCTAGACACACAGACCACTGAGGCCTGACATTTAGTTAAAAATGAGAGTTCTCTGCACTTCTGCAGACCACAACAATCCGGTGCAACCAAGGCAGGACACAACAGTATAAAATAACAAAAAATTGCCAGTGCAACACAGATGTCTTCTTACTTGATGGTTTTATTTCTTAAGGTGCATAATGTTTCCCTCCCGACAGATGTTGCTGCAGCAGGCAGGTGGAGCAATGAGCGTGCAGCTCCCCCAGGTGGGGTCGGTCCCACAAGCAACTACTTTGAACAGTCAGGTCCAGCAAACAACAATTAACCCCATCCATTCAGGAACTCAGCAGCTCACCATCCAGCAGCAGGCTTCTCCCCCCCAGCAAAACCTACAGCAGCAGCAGACCAACACCCTCACACAGGTGGGACACATACACACACACACACACACACACACACACACACACACACACACACACACACACACACACAAAACCTTTGTTCTTTTAATTGTGGATAAGCTGGCAGTATCTGTAACTTCAGGTCCAACAATAATTATGTACTCTATATTCGCGGTCCTGTGAGAACGCTAAGCTCGTGTGAACTTTTGACATTATTGGTCATTCATGTGGAGAATTTCACCAACTACACAAACACAGTACTGTTCTGTGACGTAGTAATGTTTACATCTCATTCAGGAGACCGGAAGAGCCACAGGGCATGCTGTTAGTGGTAATCACGTGAGAGGCTTCACAGAAAACTCAGTGACAGTGGGGTACTGTCAAACACACAAACCATCATCTTTACTTCCAAAGACACCCTCCACACTCGACTATTGAGTAACGCTGGTCTCAGTTATCTTGTCATGTACTAATAAAGTCAATTTAAAACAGCCAAGGCAACAAAAGCAACACATTTCACTTCATGTTTGTATCAAAAGTAAGCATACTGTAACCCAACACTGTCTATTTGGGGCTTTTTCCAAGTCTTGAAGTAGCTTTATTACAACCTCCCAGTCTACTAACCTTTTTATGTAGACACTGAATGAAAATGTGCATATTGTGCTTTAAGTTTAAAATCTTCAATTTTTTTTCTTCTATGTATATATTTACATATTCATTAGGAGTGTGCAAAAATTCAAGCTCAACCGATTCAAAATCGATTCATAGAATTCCAAAAATGTATTCATATTTTTTAATTATGTAATTTTTTTTAATTTTAAATTGTATGTCTACTGCAATCACATGGGGAAAGTAACTACATTTACATACTGTGAATTGTTTTTTGAATCGAGAATCGTTTTTAAATGGAAAATCGATTTTGAATCGAATCTTGAGCCTGGAAATCGAATCGTGACATTTTCTGAATCGTGCACCCCTAATATTCATGATCTGTTAAATTTATTTTTGGCATGTTCAAATTTGACGTACCGGAAATAATGAAATTAATTAAATGGAAACACTGGAGAAAAAAGGAGACAAATGAAAAGAAAGACCCTGAGTCCGTTTGCTCTGTTTTTAAAGGAGTTCATATCATGTCCCTCCCTCCTTCCCCACATTACCACTCTCCAGCCCCAGCGTCAACCCCAGCAACCTCCCCAGGCTCAGACCCAGGGCTCTGTATCTGCTCCACTATACAACACCATGATGATTTCCCAGCCAGGGCAGCCCAACGTGCTGCAGATCAGCACCAGCCTGCCGCAGACCAACACACAGCAAGGCACCGCAGTGGCCACCTTCACACAGGACCGACAGATCCGGTAGGTAGACAACAACCAAACCTGATACCTATACTACCCTCAGTCCCACTAAACTAAAGTCCCTCTGGGTATACTGTATACGGATTTGTATAAGTAACTGTATATTGTTTTGTTTTATTTCATTCTATTATAATTTAAATATTTGTATAAATGTTCTATGTGTGTGTAGCGTGACAGGCTTTCAATTCAATTCAATTTTATTTATAGTATAAAATCATAACAAAGTTATCTCAAGACACTTTACAGATGGAGTAGGTCTAGACCACACTATATAATTTACAAAGACCCAACAATTCCAATAATTCCCCCCAAGAGCAAACATTTAGTGCGACAGTGGCTAGGAAAAACTTCCTTTTAGGGAGAAACCTCGGACAGACCCAGGCTCTTGGTAGGCAGTGTCTGATGGTGCTAGTTGGGGGTGTGATGAACATTGGCAATAATAGTCACAATAAAGATAATGGAACTATGACTAGGAATAGTAGTTGTAGTAGTTCATGGTATAGCAGGGCACTGCAGAACTTATATTTAATTGTACAAACCTGGGTTGTAGAATGGCAAATAAATGAACCTTGTAACTAACTTGTAAAGTACTGCTACTTAAAGCGCCCATACAATGCTCATTTTCATGTTCATAACTGTATTTTAAGGTTGTACCAGAATAGGTTTACATGTTTTTTTTGTGCAGTACAACAATTTTTTTGTTGTACTGCACAGCTCTCTCTCACTGCTGCAGATCCTCTTTTCACCTGGTTTCTGTTTTAGCTACAGAGTGAGACCTCTTTTCTTCTTCTTCTTCTGTACTATCTTTGATTGCACTCGCACATGCGCAGTAGCTCAGATGTAGAGCATGTCAGCTAGCTAACTCTAGAGACAGTAAAAGAAAGGCTGTTTCTCCAACTTCGGTCAGTTACAAGGCAGGATTAGCTGGGAGACCTCTAAATGAGGGGCGCATGTAAGTAGTTCTTTTGTAGATTATGGTGAACTTGTGTGTGTTGTAGCAATGCTTTGCTATTGAGAACGAGGTAGCATGCTAGCGTTAGCATGCTAACAAATGCATGTTAGCTCGTTAGCTACCGTTAGCTAACGGTAACGCTACGTGCTAACGGTTCTATTTTGTATAGGCTTCGCCCTCTAAGGCTACGCTATTGGGGTTATCCCTTCGCGCATGCGCAGTCGTGAAGATTTTCTTTCCCACCCTTGCGTACACTAAGGGCTTCAACTACGTCCGCAGATACTGTATATATCCCACTTTTTCTTCAAGCTAGCAGTATGAAGACAAACTCGACTTCCAGCGGTGTTCGCCTCTGCCCCACAGTCTGCCGGACCGGCTACATCCCGCCGCCAGATCATCAAAAGGCGGCAGACCAGAGAGGCATAGCGCTCCCGGCTGAGCTTCCAGCCCGCGCTCTTGGCCTCTTGAGCGGGGATGTTTACGCTCAGGAGACGCCCTTCTCACGGGCCCCACTCTGGCCGCGCTTCACACAGCATTCAGCCGTTCGTGGAGGAGGCTCTCTCTCTCTCCCAGCCCAGGAAACTGAAGGCTCCCGTCTCTCGCTCCGCTATGGCTCTGCTATGGCTCCGCTATGGCTCCGCTAGGGCTCTGCTATGGCCACCACTCCAGGAGCTCTTCCTCCGGAGCTAGCCACGGAGATTAGCAAGGCCATGACCGCCACCCCACTCTGACCATGGCGTCCACGGTGGCGTTGTCCAGAGTCATGACGTGGCAGACTGTGGCCCAGCGAAACATCTGGCCCCATATGTCGCAGCTACCCACTGACGTCAGTCGGGAGCTTCTGTACGGCCCCATAGCTCCCGATGGACTATTTGGGCCCCGTCATCAGACAGCCACGTCCCTCCTTCACCAAGCGGCCGAAGACGCGGAGCGGCTCCGAAGGATCGGCTCTTGGAAGCCCGTTCCTCCAGAGCAGCGCCGTCGCCATGACAACCGACATAAAATGCTCCGCGGCACATTACCGGCACATTACCGGCAGGCTTCATGGAGCCGGAGGACCATGAAGGTGTCCCCCACCTGGTCTAACCCGACCCCCGAGCCACAACGGCGTGGCTATGTCAGGGCGCGGGTAACGTCTGTCCCTCTACGGTTAAGTGCCGGAGACACAACAGCCCTTGTTCCCACTGAACAATGCGCTGACAACATGACGTCGTTCCCCATACAAGCACACACCAGCCCACCGCAGCACGCGGAGCTCCACCGCTCTCTCACTATGCAGACAGCGGGAGCCAACGCTCACGTGCTATGAGCGGTACCGCTCAGTCATTCTTCTCCCCCCGGCTATGCCAGCGGGATGAGGACGACAGTGACCCGGTGGCCGCTCTCCCGCACGCGGTGACCGGCCGCCGCCCTTTCAACAGAGCCCTACCATGGGCTGGGCGACACGATCACACATCTCGCTCAGCGGCGGAACGGGCTCTGCGCTCCTTGCTGGCCATGTCTGTAAACACACAAACATGCGCGCGCACGCCCGCTTTCGGAGCACAGCGCGGCATGGATGAGTGTGACACACAAAAGAAAGGCGGGTTGCGTCCTATTCTCGACCTGCCCCAATTTAACCGGAGCATTATGGGGCGCCAATTCCACATATTGACGGTCAAGCACGTGTTGGAATGTGGGCGCCACCACGAATGGTTCACGTCTGTGGATCTGAAAGACGTATACTTTTACATCCAATTATTCCCAGACACAGGAAATTCCTGCGCTTCTTTTTCCAAGGGGCCCATTTCTGTACAACCGGCTGCTGGTCGGGTACTCACTGCCCCACCGCACTTTTTCCTAGTGCATGGAGACGGCACTTCAGCCGTTGCGGACAAAAGGCATCAGGGTCCTGTTTTATCTAGACGATCTGCTCATTCTGGCCCCCTCCCGGGTAAAGGCAGCGCTGCAAACTATGAAAGTTTGCGACATCTGCAAACACTGGCTTCGCCATGAACTGGCAAAAAGCTCACTGCACCCCCGCAATCGATAGTTTATCTGGGCGTGGATATAAACTCGATTGTCTTGAGGGCCAGGCTGTCAATGAGGAAAACCGGGACTCGGGGGAAGCCTCCTTTCGAGCCCCTAGCACAAGCCTCTCTCTCTTGCTGTCATTAAAAAACGGCGCTCCTCCTTGCCTTGACGTCAGCCAAGAGAGTGAGCGACTTATGTGCGCTGTCAGTTCACTGTCCTGCCTCTCCATTAGAGGGGACGGGAGCGTAGCCGCCTTGCAGCCAAACCCCTCATTCACACCGAAAAATTCTAACTAATTATTTTCGGTCGAGGGTGTTTTTCCCTCAAGGGTTTTTCCCCCCGCTTCATGACAATGACGCAGAGGAGGTTTTCCACTGGTTATGCCCGGCGCGTGTGTTATCACGGCACGTTTTACGCACGGCAGACATAAGGCAGACACAGCAGCTGTTTGTACACTATAGGGAACACTCCCAAGGAGCGGCCCTTTCAAAACAGCGTCTGTCTCACTGGCTGTGCGAGGCTATCACCCAGGCCTATAACACGGGCATCCGGGCACACTTTACGAGGGCACTGTCGGCATCGGCGGCTCTGTTCAAGGGCATGAAAGTAGCCGACATCTGCGCAGCGGCATCCTGGGCATCTCCAGGCCCTTTCATCCGTTTCTATCTGCGTGATATGTCTGAGCCCTCTATGACCCACTCGGTTCTAGCCTCACTCAATGTCGAATAATGCTCCGTTGTATGTGTGCTCCGCCTGCCTGCTCCAGATTCTATGAGTATAGGCGTAGCCCTCTAAGATTCGGGCCACCTGCTCCTGTTACATTAGCTAAAGAAAAAGCTGATGTTGGGAGATGAACAACGGGTCCGCTCTGTAAATATACAGTATCTGCGAACGTAGTTGAAGCCTGTACTGTACGAAAGGGCGGGAAAGAAAATCTTCACGACTGTGCATGCGCGAAGGGATAACCCCAATAGCGTAGCCTTAGAGGGCTACGCCTATACTCATAGAATCTGGAGTTACAATAACGTAACTATCGTTGTGGTTAGCCAGCTCGTTTCGGATTGTGACGTCACAATCCGGGCCGATTTTGAACAGCTCACCAGGAGACTGAAGGCAGGACACATTCAGAAACCGTATCTCATTCAAAACAGCATGGATGGATTTTTTTCAAAGTTTGTATGCGTGTGGAAGCACCAGAGACACAAAATAACACCCCAAATCCCAGAAAAAGTGTTTTTTAATATAATATGGGCACTTTAAGCTGCGTTTCGACACAAAGTTCTGAGATCCTATAAGTCCCCAGAACTGTTCAGCCCATTGTTGTCTGCGTTTCCTCCGCGGTACAAAGACCCACGAAGATTAGGCAAACTAGTCCACTGATATATATATAGCAACATGACAGGATGAGGGCTGCTGGTGGTAGCGGGGGTAAACCCACTCTGCAGCCTGCAGTTCAGTGTGGCTGCTGGCTCACCATCTTTTTTTAAATGAGTCGAGAAGCCAACAGCAAAGTCTAAATTTACTTTTAATGTTATCAAACAAAGAGAAATGTTCTCCCTTCGTCCTAAAATGGTCATAAATCGATATGAGAGTACTTCCTTGTTTCATGAAGTGGTCGGCGAGGTGAAGCAGCTTTGTGTGTTTTACCAATCAGCGACGGTCATCGCTGCAAACTCCACCCTGAAGGTTGCTGTACTTTCAGAAAGCACTACGATCAGCTTTTGGGCGGGTAAAAAGGCCCCGGAAAATGTCCCCAGAACTAAATTTAGACTCTGGTCCCTGCGGTCAAAACCCTTCGAGTTCCTCAGAAGCTTCCCAGTTCCTGCGGTCGAAACAAGGTTTTAGTAAGGAGGATTCTCGTCTGAAACCAAGCTGCTTGAAGATTTGAGTAGTAGACATCTAGTAGTAATTCGTGGTTACTGTAATTTATTTTTTTTCCCTTTTCTCCATTTCTCCTTCTCTCCAGGTTCCCAGCAGGGCAGCAGCTGGTGACTAAGCTTGTGACAGCTCCAATGGCATGTGGAGCAGTCATGGTGCCTACTTCCATGTTCATGGGACAGGTGGTCACTGCGTACAACCCCTTTGGCGGGCAACAGGTATGGACAAAGCCCTATGAGTCACAGAGCAGCTAATGAAACTGTATCTACCATAAGAAAAGGAATACTCTTATAGAGTCCATCCAAGCAATCATGAATGAGGCACATAACCACCCAGCTGTTCAGTGCTGACAGTGTGGTTATAGTGTGAAAGTGTTGAATAAAATAGAATAAAAACCATGGCATTGGTGGTTGAAAATTGTCTTGTTTGCTTAGCAAATATCCCCTATTTAAATGAATTAATGAAATAACATTTTGTATTTGATGCTGATATTTTGCAATGAAAAGAAGGCAATGGAAATTGAGTAGTTGTTGTTTGAAGTTAACATTTGTCACGTCCTTGAAGCCTAAAGATGACAAGTAGATTTTTTGTCAATAAAAAAGGTGTTACGTTGTTGTTATATATTCCTTTTTAGTTTTTATCTCCAGTCTAAAAAATATCTTGTAAAGTCCCTTAGAGAATCCATTGAGAGAGACCATAAGGAGTTGTAGATGTGATGCTAATAAAACCTAATGTGAGAGATCTCTCTTAAAGCAGTAAATGGCCTATATAATAATAATACTAATATTGCAAACAAAACTTACTTTCTTCAGTGATTAACTTATATGACTACATCCCTTTGTTCTGTGTCAACTCCTGTGTCTTTTCAGCAGGGAGGGCAAACCCAGACCCTGACATTGCAACCAGCCCAACCACCCCAAGGTCAGCCCGACCAAAACCAGACTGCCGTAGTGTCTCAGGGTGGCCAGCAGGGGCAGCAGCAACAACAGTCATTCATACAGGTATCAATAGAGGGCAGCAAATAGCATTTATTTAAATAGACATCTTCACAAAATATTAAAGCTTTAGTGCGTAACTTTTTTTGTCTGTTACATTCATGCCATTGCCGAATGAGTTGCTACAAAGCTAATTAAGACTATCAGCGCCACAAAACTCTCTCTGTATTTCTCAGTGTGGCTATGTGGTGTCATCCGGCGACTTTTGTGCACAGAAACTCGAGTGAAGATAATGAACTCTTCTGAAAAGTCCATCGTGTTTTTTTAATCCTCTGTGTCCTCCTTGGCTAACTGCGTGGAGGAGGGGTCGGGTCGCGTACGCGGTCACGGAAGGATGTCATTACTTAGAATTCCTCATGGGGGAGACAGAAACTACACACTATAGCTTTAAGTTATTAAATGGGTGATAGAATAATTATACAGGGTATTTCACACTGTTCCTTAAGGTCTCCTAATAGGGTATTTAACATTGGTTGGGCTGAAAATGGCCCAGGTGCTATTTTTTTTGGTCCTTATGCATCCCTGTGTAATGGCTCTATTTGGAACGACAGCTTTTCTTCCAAATATGGTATGATAATGAATATTTAGATGAGCTGCGCACTGATTGGTTGAGGAACCACATACACAATACATTGGAGACGATACAGCAGGTCTCATATTTCAGACACACACACACACACTGCTGCCCTGCGCACACACACAAACACAGACACACACACACACACACACACACACACACTGACACACACACACCGCTGCACAGCGCACACACACAAACACAGACACACTGTCTGTTACGTGCCCAGACATGCCCAGGCGAGAGCCGCAGAGGCTAAAACAGCCAGACAAAATAAAAGAGTTTCGACACTTTCATTATAACTAGTGTTGTTCTAACGTTACTCTTGCGACATAAAAAAAAAACCTCCACCAAAGAATCACAACTCACCTTTTTAGCTAGTAAGTGCGGGGAGAGGAGAGTGAACCCCTACAAGCCTGTCTTCTACCAGTGCCTCTGCAGCGCTGCGTTAGATCCACAACTCCCTCTTGTCCGATATACTCGTTCTAAACCCTTTTCTCTGGACCAGTAGGCTATTCCGTTGTACAGTCTGCAACACTGCATTTATGACCGTGCTTCATTTTCAATATCCTTGCAAAACCTCCAGACTTTCTTCTTTTCTAAAGTACACTGCGCAGCTCGTGTGGGAGATCCTGACAGAGCTCCAGCTCTGCGGGTCTGTGAAGGGGGAGAGGCCGACAGGGAAGGCAGCAAACCCGGCCAGCAGCCGCCGCCTGTCCTAGCAGATTGTGGAGCTCGTAAAGTCCGACACTGTCTTACCAAATTTGCAATTAGCCATCAATTTTCATAAAACGGCCCATATTTGAGCTTTACATAGTTGATTTCTCGCATAAAAAAAGTCTCAGAAGTGAATTTTGTAATGGAATAGCAGAGATCTGCAAGACCTAGATTTAGAAGACTAACTGACCTCAGATCAGTTAGTGGCTTATGTAAATTTTGGGGCGTTACAAAGATAGAAGGTAGAGCCAAATGAGGAGGAATTGAGAAACTGACGTCAACTTTTAGCTTTGTTCAGATTTGCCCGTTTTCAGCAGCAGTTTCAAATTGTGAGATTTGCAGAGGAAAGAGGTGTCGATGGGATTTTGAGGTTCTATGTATGTCCTATTTACCCACCAAACTGTCATTTTTCAACTATGACAGGGTAAAATCGGTTTTGCATTCTATCACACCTTTAATATGTTTTATTTCGGTGAAAAGTGTTGTATTTATCCTGCAGTGAGTCATGAGTGAAATAATATAACTACTGTTAACAGAATCTAATCATTTTAAGTATCAATTTAAACTTCAAGGTGTCCATTTACTTTACTTGTGTGAGTGTGTGAGAAGAGAAAGGCTTTTTTTTTATTGACTAGTTAAAGTGATGGTTCGGAGTAATTCACCCTAGGGTCCTTTGCACCATGACCTCGAGCCAAACACCCCCCAGAAGCTTTTTTTCACCTGGGTCGAACATTGGGAGAGTTAGCTAGAGTAGCGTTATCAGCTGAATAGCTTAGCGCAGGGGCTAACGGACCCACGTTTGTATCTTGTAAGTTACCCCACTAATAATGCCCGAAATGATACCAAACTTCTACAAGTAGTACAAATAGGTTATGCTCTCATAAAACGATGGATTGGAAAGTTTGTAAGTACACCAGAAGCTTATGAATACTTGCCTGCTCTCTTCTGCTCTCTGTTGCTGCTGCTGCTGCTACCTGCAGTTAGACAAGTGCTTAGGGCCGTCTACAAATTACTACACCGAAAAGAGTTACAACAAAAATATTTATTAATTTAATGATTAAATAAGGTAATGTCTCCAAACTTACCTCAATTATTACTTGTCTCCTGCTAGTTATACTACAGCACTTACTTAAAAAAAAAAAGTTAAATTAATAAATATTTTTGTTGCATCTCTTTTCGGTGTTGTAATTTGTAGATGTCCCTAAGCACTCGTCTTACAGCAGCAACAACAACAGCAGAGAGCAGAAGCCAGCAGGCAAGTGTTATTTACATAAACTTCTGGTGTACTTACAAACTTTGTACTGCTTGTAGACGTTTGGTATCATTTCGGGCATTATTAGTGGGGTCATTAACGATATACAAATGTGGGTCCGTTAGCCCCTGCGCTAAGCTATTCAGCTGATAACGCTACTCTACGCTAACTCTCCCAATGTTCGACCCAGGTGAAAAAAGCTTCTGGGGGGGTGTTTGGCTCGAGGTCATGGTTCAAAGGACCCTAGGGTGAATTACTCCGAACCATCACTTTAAAGAACTGCTTCATTTTCTAATGTTCTTGCATTCATTTTCTGTCAGGGCACTCGTCTTCTCCATAGTAACCAGTCCACCCAGCTGATTCTACAGGCTGCTTTCCCACTCCAACAGCAGGGCACCTTCACGCAGGCAACACACCAACAGCAACCGCAGCAACACTCTCACCACCAGAGGCACCAGCAGCAGCTGAAACCACAGCCCCAGAAACAGCCGAAAGCGCCGTCATCGCACAGGACTGACAGTGTCAGCAGCCAACCACAGTAAAGTCTGGAGGAAAACGTGTTAAGCTAGATAACCTGGGGACTTGAAGCTCTAAGGGATGCTGCATACATTTGTTTTGGGCTTGTGGTTGTCACAAACTTCTTTCCCCCAAAATCGTTGCCCTCCATTCTTCCATCTGAAAGAAATGAATCATAGGAAAGAGGAAAGCCTGTGAGTCCTCAAGGAACTCACAAAGGGTTGTCACCATGGCAACAGGATGGATTAAAATCCCCTTTCTCTCACCAGAGGCGGAATTGTGAGGGAGCTGACCTTGTACAGATTTACTGTATGATACAAAAAAAAAACATGTAAATATCCAATATAGTCTAACAGGAAACAGAAATGTTGTATTTTATATGATTGCATGGAAAGAATAACTGTGTAAGCTTTTATTAGTCGCTTTTGAAAAATGAATTTTTACTTTGTTGAAAGTGTTTTCTGGTCAAAAATGGCGTAATGGCGTGCTATCTCAGTCTTCTCTCCCCCTTCTCTAAGAAAAAAAAAAACAGTCCATAATAAGGCTTTACAGTTCTGTCAGTTTGGTTTGGGGCTTGGGTTTTCTTGTGGAATTTGTGTTTTTAAACACTGAAAATAGCTCTTTTTAACTTTGTAAGTACAAATTATGTTTGGCAAGAAACTAGATCACAGTTTAACTGAAATCTTGGCGGAATGATCACTGTACGTATAACGGGTTTAGTGATTCCAAGTGCCAATAACATAGTCAATTATGTTTGTTTTATTTTGAGCAGACTATTCAAAGGCATATATATATATATATAAATATATTTTCCAACAAAATATTACCCCTAATAAAGTTAATGCGTGTGTATATAGTAGGGATTATTTTTTAACAGTCAGAGAGCCCTATAAGTAACAAACAGTATATCCTCAACCTCCTGAAACTTTAGCACTTGATGTGGTTGTGTACAGTAAATCACTGTCAAGACCTAGTTGTTTGTAATCTGTGGTGTGATTCTGTGGGCTAGTGTGTGTTTTTGGGAGTACAATATTTGTGTGCATGAGTGCGCATGAGAGTGTCTGTAATTTGTGTGTGTGTTTGTGTGTATGTGTGCTTGTTGCCCCTTGTGTCTTACAATAATTGACTTAGTAAGGGTTTGAAGTTGCTGGATGGTACTTGTATTCTCAGGAATGTGGAAAGTTTTTTGCTTCTGCCTCAGTCTGGAACCAGACAAGGAAGGATTAGACAGTGATGCTGCAAAGACCAGAGGAAGAAATGTTAGTGTGAAGGGTGTGTGGTTGGTGACTAAATCAAATTTGACCCAGATTTCTTAGAGCCTTCCTTGTTATTTCCTTATCAAAATAGGATGAAGGGAGAAGTCTCCAAAGACAGTGAAAATATGCTGTTATTTTAGTAAAGGGGGGAGGACAAGATGTGATGTGTAGAAATATAGAAAAATAATTTTCAGCTATTTACCCAGATTGGAATAGATTGACTTCATTGTACCAGCGAAGCTGTATTTCTACTCACTTGTCTCATGGTCTTCTGTATCGTCAGTGTTTCATCCTTCTATCTCTTCCTAGGCCTCAGAAAGCCTCATGCAGTTCAGTTCACTCGTCTCTCAGTTCTCAAATAGCAGTTTAAACAAGGGCTGGGCCCAAGTCCATTTCAAATACATAGATGGAAATGGGCTCAACCCCTCTACTACAGTTGTAAGCCATATCAAACAGAAAAGCCTTTGGTTGGAGGAAGCGTAATGGTTGGCAAAGGAGTGTTTAGAATGTGTTGTATTGTCTCAGAGTGTAGTTAAGACTGTGTGCGTGCGTGCGCGTTTGTGTGACTAAAGTGTCTCCTCTTCTTGATCCTACTTGTATCACTCGGGGGTCAGTATTGGTTTCCCCTGGCGATAGCCAATCAGTTCTTGCGTTGCAGTATAAAGAAAAAATTGTAATATTCAAGAAACTTCCTCTCCGGTTGGGCTCAGTAATCTGCAAGCCTGTGTGTGGGACAGCTCAACTTGAATACATGTTTGTGTGAGGTAGTTTGTATGCATGTTAACTGTCACTGTAACCCGTTATATAAAAACAGATGTGCGACTGGAAAAGAATGGATGTTAGGCAATGCAAAGCATTGGTAACCTGGCAGGTTCTAAAGAAGATGGGCAGTGTTATTGTTTTACAATGACAAACTGCTCAACTAACACGTATCACCAACTACACAGACCAGTCTCAAATGGTAACCCTCTGAGATATGTTTTTCATTGAGATTTGACAATTTGTGCTACTAAATGTGGACACATCTTCTTGTGTTTCCACAAATAAGGAAGGGAGGGTCTTACTATTTGGTCTTCCACCCATCACGTAACAAATGTAGATCCTCTAACAGACTAGTTTGTGTATAAGGCATTACTCTAAAGAGTAATGTTAAAATGTTTATAGTTTGTGTCACTGATACCCAGCCCAAAGAATGTAAAGGTGTTTTAAAGAGACTAATGGATGTTGTAACTGTTGATTATGGAGAACCTTTGACAGGCTTTGTGATGAAGGAAAACTACAAAAATCCACATATAGAATCAGAAAATGCAGTCTTTACAAGCTTTGCATTATAAAAGAACTTCCTGAATGTTTCACCATTTCAAAATGTATTTCAGTTTTTTTGGCAACAATCATTTTCTGTTTAGAAAAAGAGTTTAAAGGTGGTGAAAGTTGAGGTGAAGGATATTTGAAATGGGACATCATAGACAAGACAGCGGGCCCCCTCTCCACACAGATCACCTTTCCATTACACAATCTGGTTCTAAAGAGTCCTAGTTCTAGTATAATACTGTACACAAACACAAAGCGAAAAACACCAGTATTCAGTGTAAAACGGTGCTATGCTTCCCTGTACTGTATGTATGTATATTCCTTCTTCTGCTCTTGAACTGTGCTCCTTTTATCTACCCCAAAGTCAAATGTAATAATAATCAATATTTTGAAGCAAAAATGTTTGCTATTATTATAACCCCTTTTCCCTTCTTGGTCAATTTGAAAATAAAAACAGTTGCAAATATTATACGTGACACATGTCTGCAGCAATTGTGTTGTGTATTGGTCTGTTTTTAGCCACACTAGTAGTGTAGCTCCAAGGATGGCAATGTCAGTCCACCACTGAAATATAAAAAAAAAAAAAAAAATGTTTGATGGATTGCAATGAAATTTTGTAGGTATTCATGGTCCCCAGAGGATAAATCCCAATGAGTTTAGTGATCCCCTGACTTTTCCTCTAGCACCACCATGAGGATGACAATTGTGGTTTGACTACCTATTGGATGGATTGCGCAGAAGAAGTTTTGTGCAGACATCCACATCCTGCTAATTGTAATAACTTTGGTGTTCCCCTGCCTTTTCATCTTGTGACATGACTGGACATGATCAGGTGAAAAATGTCAGTTTGTACCATCTAAAGATCTGCAAAACTAATAACATTCCCATCAGGGCCAGCTGTACTTAGGGTTTAGTGCAAATTAACAAATACTAGCATGGTAACATGCTAAACTAAAATGATGAGCATGATAAACATACCTGCAAAACATCATGTTAGCACTGTAACAATGAGCATGTTAGGATTTAGTTCAAAGCACCACGTTGTCTAGGACAGCCTCACAGAGTTGCCTTCTCCTGTTTTACAGAATTAGGAAAATGGACACTTTCCAGTTGGTTTAACCATCACAGGTACTTTCTTTATTATTACAAGTCAACCAACTGTATCAAAACGGTGTGATTCTCAAAACCAGCATACAGAAACTCTCTTCTGACTCTTAACAATAACTATGTCACAATCAAATGCATTCAGTATTTAAAAAAAAATCTAAAGGCACATCTCTATTGAATTTACATTGCATAAATGTTTGACATTTAAATCAAGTAAAAAACAAAACACAATCAGTCCTAAAGGCCTGCCCACAGACTAAGCTAAAGCTAACCCTAAAATACGTACAGCAATACACCATTTAGTCTTTCATAAGTCACAGTATTCAAAGCTACAACGCACAAGTGGGAATAAGTGTTTCTGTAACTTATGGCTTTATGTTTTATTAGGAGTTATCGCTCGCATGCCACCTTGCTATATGGCTCATTTGTTATAATGTAAAAGAGACTTCAGGTCTTTTATCTTTTCAAGCCCTATTACAGTAACACCAGTTTTAAGGTAGGCTTGCTGACAACAACTCAGTATTTGTTAATCTAATGACCTTTGCAGTAAATTAAGATTTTGAATAGTTTGGGAATACACTTATTTGCTTTCTTGCGGAGAGTTAGATGAGAAGAATGACTGTCCATTCAGTATGAAGGTTCAGCTTAGATAAGCATACAGACTAGAAACGATGAAACCGCTAGCCTGGCTTGATTAAGACTTATTGTACATGTAGAAGAACAAGCAAAACAAGTTCAGTTCAAATAAATTCAAATTGTCAGGCAACCCGCAGAGACTCCTGGAAATCATAGCTCCTAGCCATAAAAATAGTCCCACACACAACTCCCCATTAAATCCACAAATTGTACTTTTTTGTAAGAATTAAACTAAAGAGATATAATGTGGTCATTTGTGAACTTTAGAGCTGCTGGTAGACAAAATGTATCACTATTAGACAAAGCCAGGCTAGCTGTTTGCCCCCATTTTAATGCTAAGCTAAGCGGCTTGCTTTACCTCCATCCTTAACGCACATATATAATCGATTTTCTCATCTAACTCTCTGTAAGAAAGCGGTATTTATTTATGCTTCCCAAAAAAGGCAAAAATATTCCTAATAAAAGGGAAACAAATCTTACACAAAAAAGTCCACACATCACGGCACCAACTGTGCTTATCTATTCCTCAGTCAAAGGTCTCTGTTTTCCCCAAAGCATCTTAAGATGCAAGCTAAAGGCTCTGACGCACCAACCCGACGGCCGACCTTCGGCAGAAAAGGCAGTCGGACTGACTGCCTCCCCGAGTTGGTCAAAAAGTGCCTCGGAACACACTGAAGCGACGCCGACTTGAGTGTTCTGCGCATGCGCAGACGTAATATGTCTCCATAACAGCAGGCAGCGCTAATCTGTATTGTCGCCCAAAAAATGAAAACCGGCAGCTGATTGGACGAACGCGTCACTTGGGTCCAAGGGGGTAAGCTTCGCTTCAGAACTTGAACCTCCTATGGCGCCATTTTGATGCTACAAAGCGATCACCTCCCGTTAGCATCCCATTGACTGCCATTCATTTTGACGTCACTTTGACAGCGAATAACTTTACATCTGATGTGTTTAAAGACTCTATTTGTCCGTTGTTTATTTCTAAACAAACACGACAATGTATAAAAGGCTCCATTACCTTGTATCTCACGTTATGGCTCCGTAGCAGACGTTTTTGTAAAAATAGGCTAACGATTGTGTCATAACCACGCGACTTACTGTCGCATAGGAGAGGAATTACCGTATAGTACAGGAGAAGCTGGCAGGCAGTTTCGATTTACATTAGCTGTTTAAGTTTAATTACTAATGTTAACTAGCATTTTAGTTAGCAATAATTAGCCTGTGCCCATGTTATCTCCTTACATATACCTACACTCTCCGTCTCTGCAAGATTGGGAATGATTGAGATTTCTCTTGGCACAGCTACCAGAAGACTTACAACTTTCAGACAGGTTGCTCACGTTGTCTCTCTCAGTTGGAGGCTGCGCAGTAACGCTCAGCGCTCACCAGAAAAATGCTGCTAATATCCTTCACTGGTCTCCGTCCAGAGACACGGGGTCGGTTGGTCCATTATATACTGTCTATGCTTGGGTCTGGCTACTCTGGAATTTCAAAGCCAGGCCATCATGGCGACTCGTTCGGAATGCAATCTCATATTGTACTAAAATAGTTCACCGAAACGTGTTTCTGAAAATATTTTCAGCGAGAAATAGGCCATGCAGTTGCTGAATCTGTCTTTATTTCAGATCGACAAAGGTCAGTTTAAAAGATTTTCATCCGATTTTGAGACTCTAATCATGCTCATCCCGCTCATCATTTCCAGGTTAGCACTCCACCAATCAAATTGGTCATTGAGTCCGACTGCCCGCCTTCCGATTCAACATGTCAAATCGGCCCAAATGAAGGCCGACGGCTCCTCCTCCGACTGACGACAGCACGGAACACACCGAACCACTGACCTCGCCAGACTGTCCGACGGCTGATAATTGGGTTGGTGTGTCAGGGCCTTAAGGCTGAATGTGAGCCAAAACTCCTCCCGGTGCTGATGGGGGATGTTGTATCTGATGGGCGGTTAGTGCTGGAGTCTGCTTTATATAGACGTACACCTGAAATACCTACTGCAGACATCAATACGCCAATAGGGAGATTAGATAGAGGCCAATACTGAGAGCCCAGTGCAGGGTCGTATATATACAGAATGTGTGTGTGTGTGTGTGTGTGTGTGTGTGTTGTGTGTGTGTGTGTGTGTGTGTGTGTGTGTGTGTGTGTGTGAGATGCAGGAAGGCCAGCGTTTGAGAGTTAGTTTAAGTGAATGTGTTGTTAGTAGTCTACAGAGTGTATTTGGCTCTTGAAGTGTGTGTGGTAAAAGGAGAGAATGATCAGGGAGGTAGGGGGGGTTGTATATTATATAGCAGAGGGTGTGCATACTTTTTGTGTGTGTGTGTGTGTGTGTGTGTGTGTGTGTGTGTGTGTGTGTGTGTGTGTGTGTGTGTGTGTCAGACATAGTCCAGGAAGACGTCAGCCGTGCTTTGCAGTAAAGGCTGGGTGGGGGCTGTCGTGCTGCAGACTGAGCTGAGCCTCCGTGACGGCGTCCTCTGATGCTCTGGATGACCTGGAGCGTTGCTCAGTGTCAGGTAGACCTGAAGAACAACACACATTTGTGATTTATGGAAGTTTTAATGACACTTTAAAAAAAAAAAAAAGACATAGTCCGGCAGTGTACTGAGAAATGTAACAAGCCAAATCACAATGTCATATGTACAGTTATTGCATAAATTCAGTGAGACGTTGTGGCACCCAACTTCGTTTTTTCTTTATTAGGTAGTGACAGAAGAGGGCTGATCGAAATGAGGGGACCTTTAGGCCAACAGGACGCCCTGGCAACCTACTTCTATCAACCAATAAAATGTTCCCAAAATGTCTTCAAGGCTGTTGCTGTAGTTATAAGTAGGATGTATATTAAATCATACTCCGGTGATTAAGTATTTCACTTCCATAAAGTTGTGAGACTTGCAAGAGACAAATTAAAACAAATTTGTCAAAATCAATGCAGGCAAGGCCCAGGATCACAAGCAGACATGGCTTTGCATTAAGGTACCACAAGCAATTAAGGTTCAGAACCACTGGTCTGTAATATGGATGACATTTCAAAAATATTGGATCCTACATTTCCCATAATTCAACTTGACAGCGACTTTTGTTAGAACCTCCCTGCCTGATGAATGTCCATTTTCTCTCAAACTTCTTACTCCTGGTTTGTAATGCAGGCTTTCTGTGGTAAATTTGTAATCCCCAAACTCATACTGACTGTGCGTTCCAATACCCATACTAGTATCGTATGTCACATGCAGTATGCCAAAAATACCAGGATGTCCTACTACATCCAGTCGCATTTTGCAGTATGCAAGCCAGCATGCTTTACTGGCTATTCTGTCTAATAAAGACAAAAATTCACACAAAAAATCTTTGAAACATAATAAAATAAAAATGTCAGTCATGTCCTGGTACCATCTACTCACATTCCTGGTATTTTCTGACAGCATTAGCTCAGTCCTCTCCACCAGTTTCCGGAAGGAAGGCCTTTTCAAAGGGTCTTGGTTCCAACAAGACAACATCATGTCATACCTACAGAGGTGAGACTGAGATTAGTTTCAACATGAAGGAGGTGTAAATGAACAATAGATCCTAGTGTATTTATCATCAATATAAAAGAGACACGAGTTATAATTAGAGCTGAAACAATTTGTGGATTGAGGATTTGCTGCTTTTGTCTGATTTTTATGTCTTGTTAACTGAATATTTTTAGATTTTGGACTGTTGGTTGAACAAAACAAGAAATTTTATGACGCCACACCTTTTTCAATAATTTCTGACATTTTATAGACAAAACGATGAATCGATTAATTGAAAAAAATATTGGCAGATTAATCATTAGTTGCAGTCCTAGTTATAATACTACTAATAAGAACATTCACTGTCACAGACACACACTTACATCTCAATGGGAGCAAACTCGGGCCTGCTCATCCTGTGGCCATCTTGAATCATCCTATAAAATACTGAGCCCACTTGCATCCCGGGATACGGGCTGTTACCTGCAACACAGACATATAGGTTGTACACGCTTTGAAACATGTGTGTCATTTGTATCTCATTTTTGCATGGGAAAAAAAATTCATAAAATGATACTGGTTTCTGGACCTACATTGTACATGTATCACAGTCAATATGATTTTGTGAAATTCACCCAGCTATGTGATGTTGCTGCTTGGGAGAGTCATCAGAGCCTCTAATAAGATCCAAGTCAGCTCAAACGGCCGATAATATTGGCTGAAACAGATGCAACAGCACAGCGCTAACTGGAAATCTTACCCAGAGAGAAGATTTCCCAGAGCAGGATGCCGTAGGACCACACGTCACTCTCAAACGTGTAGACACAGTCAAAAATGCTCTCAGGAGACATCCACTTGACTGGCAGACGAGCCTGCAGGAGCAAGAGCCATCATTACAAGAGCGGTATGGACCATGTTCCCTTTTTTTTGCTTCCTTAAAACAAACAATATCTTTTCTCTAAAGTTTTATTATGAGGTGTTGAAGAGTAATTCTGTCTTTTATTTGTAATACTCTAATAAATTTGTTTAATCGATTGCTGTGTTGACAGAAAAATAAACGGCAGCTATTTTTATAACTGATTAATCATTCATTGTAATTTTTCAAGCAAAAATGCCAAACATTACATTAATACCAGGCACTACATTTGTTTTGTCAGCAAGAAAAAGTGAAAAATGACAGACAGACTCACGTTGCCCCGGAGCACATAGCTGGCGTCAGTGGTGATGTCTCGTGCCAACCCAAAGTCACAGATCTTCGCCACCCTGCCGTGAGTCAGCAGAATGTTTCTGGCTGCAAGATCCCTGTGGATACACTATACACACACACACACACACACACACACACCACACACACACACACACACACACACACACACACACACACACACACACACACACAGAAATGAGTATTGACATTGTAACCGGTTTCTGCAGTGACTAACTGACACACAGTACACATGTAAAAATGAGGCGGGGCCAGTTCAACTTGTTACAAACCTCACAAACACAAAAGGCAAAATGACAGTGATTTACACAATACATAAATGCCCTAAAACTATATATTAAATCAATGAAACAAAAAATATAAAAATGAATAATAGTGGTAGTACTGCTTGGGGGCAATTACAGTCCAGACAATAATGCATAAATAGTGCCTGATATAATAAAAGCAACAAAAGTGCAGTAAGAGAAACTGAATCAGGAAAACAAGATTGGCTTTTAATTCAATTTTTAAGTGTCTCAGTTGGAGTTTATTTAAGATTGTGAAAAAGCTGGTTCCTTGTGTATTCAGTACATGAGCTACTGTAAATGCAGCTTCAACATAACGTTTAGCTGTGATTGTACGGGCACTATTAGTTGACAGCAATGCACACCATGTTGGCCCAAAGCCATAACATGATTTATAAACTAGCAGCAGCACTTTTAAATCTATTTTATCGACTCTATAAATAAGCACACGGTCTGTAAAGCCTTACGTTCTTGGAAGTAATGTATTCCATTCCTTTGGCCACCTGGTAGGAAAAGCTGAGGAGATCTTCGGTGTCCAGAGACAGCTCCTCTACATCAGCTGGATAAAGATTGCATTGTCAGACTTCTACAGTAGGTGAGTCAGTGTGTATGATAAGAAAAGTAGACGGAGAGACCTTCTACCTGACTGGGAAGACCTTTCTTTCTCAGAGGGAAGCATGGGCACATACCCTGGACGAGTCACCTCTCTGCTGCACACACACACACACACACACACACACACACACACACACACACACACACACACACACACACACACACACACACACACACACACACCACACACACACACACACACACACACACACACACACAAAAACACAAAAAAAAAAAAAAAAACACACACACACACACACACACACACACACACAAAAAAAAAAAAAAAAAAAAAAAAAAAAAAAAAAACACACAAGCATTAAATGATGACAAGGTAACCATTTTGCAATCACAATTTTAATACATGCACACATACACACCTTGTTGTAGGCTCTGTTTGGTTCGAGACGTTGCGATGGTAACCATCACCAACTTGGGAGTTTAAAAAGGACTCTCTTTTTCTGCGCAGGAAGTTGAGGAGGTCGCCATAGCAACAGTACTCTGTGATCACCAAAATTGGGCCTGGCAGGATGCAGAGATGAAAAGAAACCTCACTCTCTGATTTTGAAACCATATGACAGCATATAACAATGAAAAGAGAAACAGAAACCCAATGCTCTAATAATGACCCAATAAGAAGATGGTGTCAGGTGGATACTTTAGGAATTTGTTTTCATATGACTGTTTCAAGGCAGGAAGTGAAGTGCATCCAGACAGATTTGAAAAATGTTTGTGTTTAAAAGCCAAAATCAATATTTATCTATTCAAACAAAGTGAACAAATATGTATCAATATCTTAAAATTTGTATTTTTCGTGCGTAAGTATTCAGCACTTCTTTCCCTAATAACATACTTGTGCATACTTGTCTGGAATCCAATCTAAATGATGCATTATAATCAATGTTGATGTCTAGACGGGTAGATAATATTGATCGACTGAATAGTAAATTTGTGACAAGTCAAGCTGCATCAGGTTTTCATATCGGAGCAGGCTGGTACCGACTGTCCAATATCTGATTTTTAATAAGCGGTCAATAATGGCTGGACAATATTGACCTCTTAAAACAAAATCAGTCAATAAATATATTTAAACATGCAAATGCAAACGGCTTATAGTGTCCGCACCCAACAACATCCAGACCAAAGTTAGCCCAAAATCTCTCACATTTAAATTTCCTAAGAGTGAACTAAGTGTGGTGTCCATGGTGAAGCTGCTCCTCTCACCTCCGACAGTGCAGGCCCCCAGCAGGTTAACAATGTTCACGTGGTTTCCAAGGTAACTGAGCACCTTCAGCTCTGACATCAGTGCCTCCTTCTCCGTAGCATGAGCGTTGGCTGCGATGACATCATCAGGACATTTATAACCTCTTTTACAGCGTCTTATGTTGCTACAACACGCCAACTGTGTCAGAAATCACTCCCTATTTACTATGTTTACTATATCTGTTGTCCACCGTTTTATGTGAGTGTCCAAGTAATTTAAGTAATATATCAGTAATATAAATGTTATTTTCCCTATTTATAGAAATGTATACCATGTAGCAAATAATGAATTATTATGGTTATGATACTGTTAATGACAATGCTAGTTATACCAAAAAAAGACAGAAATTGCTGCATTATAATGCACTAACCCAATATTCACCCAATATATCCTTGATAGAGACATCTATTGTTATTAGTTTTATAAAAAAAAATTACCTTTAAACTATATGTTGTTTCATTTCTATCATTACTACTAAGAGCCCTGTCCTTTACTGCATTATCTTTGATTGATGTTCACTTGTATAGTCTATTTAGGAGAATTATCTGTAAATAAAAACAGCAAAAAAAAAAAAAAAATGTTACTCGAAAAATGCAAAGGAGTTGGGGGACCTTTATTAGCCCTGAGTACTGTATGTCTTATGACGATGTCTGCAGACATCCGTACCTCATACGTACATGGGTTAGAAGTTAGTCTTCATGACTTTCTATCATTCTGCCAGACAGCCCTTCTAACATGTGGTTAACAGTGTGAAAGGGTCGTTTTTACCCAAACCATGATCTTTTCCTAAGCCTAACCTAACCCAAACTGTGACTGGAAACTGAAAATAATAAAAAAGAAGTTTGCACATCACTCGCTACTGCTTGTAAAGCTTAAATGCTGTGAGACATCAGGTCAACTACACGTGTACTGCTTCATTCACAAAACAAGCACTGGGGGACTCTAGTATTAATATTAAGACAAGGTTATGTAGTTATACAGGGAATAAGGAACGAGAGAACAAGGAGTGGTTTTGGACACAGCCACAGAAAAAGAGATAAAAAAACACATGCTTACGTTTGAGCATCTTAACAGCGACAGTTGTAATGGTATCTGCAGAGCAGAGTCCATATGCTGTGGCCCTAACTACCTTTCCAAAAGCCCCAGAGCCCAACGTTTTACCTGTGAAAACACACACACACACACACACACACACACACACACACACACACACACACACACACACACACACACACACACACACACACACACACACACACACACACACACACACACACACATAGCATTTAAATGTGTTGCTAATACTCTGCTTTGAATAATATCTGTCATACATTTTTTTCACAGAAACGTTTACAAACGTACTTCAAATTACATCTTTTCCTTTTTTCAACAGATGAATGAGAAAACAATCTTCTACTGCACAGTGAAGCTCAGACAGCCAAGTGAAATAACAATAAGAAAGTGGAGGGCGGCTTTAAATGAAAACACAATAATCACCACATTGGCATCATGCCCTGTAGATGTGCTTTCTCACAAATGTAAACATACAGTATATATAGCTACACAAACATGGACGCCGTCATACCGAAACGTAGTTTCTGTCGAGGAAACTCCCATTTGGAGTCATATGGCAGCTGGGTGGGGTCAATATATATGTAGTTGTTGCCATGGATGCTCTCAATGACCTTCCACTGGATTTGGAACTTTGGTTTCTGTTAAAAGTTTTGAAATGAAAGAGGGCATTTAAACAGAGAGTAACTCTGTTCAATTTTATATTACTCAATGCACTTTAGTTGTCAGCCCATGTCAAGACGGATGATCTCACTGCAAATTCATGAGCTACTTCTCAAGGAGTCTGACTCATCTTAGTGCAATAATAGCAGCATGCTGTGGGGGGCACATTACTGTAATGGCTTGATCAGAGTGTCAAAAAGCCTTTAATCACAGCATGTTTGTACTCTGAATGGTTGATTGATTCATTTCAAATTGATTAGGACACATTCATAACGATTAAAAGGACGTACTTCCACTCTTATCTGCTGAATATCATAACCAAATGCAGTAAGAAAACTAGTCTGATCTCAGAAAGATGCTTCTAACTTTTACGTACAATAAGATGAATTTATTTTTCCGTGATGCAAACTGCATATCAATGGTGGTAGACAAACTTGATTTCGCATTGAAGTCTTTTAATTTCAAATAGGGTTCGAATGGCTGTGATGGCGATAGATTTATGTGATTTACGAGAGATTTTTGACCCTACTCCCACCAGATTAATTAATTCAATTGCAGTAATGGTATTGCAATGTATGATTTATTTCCCATCTTACCTGCATGTATTTATAGAGCAGCACCACTAGAGTGAGGCAGAGGAAGACCCCAGTGGCCACCATGCCAGTTAGAAGAGGAGTGAAGAGTCTATGGGGGACGATGCGTTCTGAGAGGAAACACACACCAGGGTAATCAGAAATTACACGAGGCATTGAAGTATACATTTTACCAGTAGTAATGCACAAATCATCTTCCTTGGTGTTACGTAAGACAGACAGCTGTAGCAATGGTGTTTATTTATGTGACAAGTGTAAGTGATTCTACACTATATCATCCCAGCCTGCATAATCAGCATACACTAATCTTATTCCATCTGCACCCAGTAACCACACAACTGGCCTCTGCTGCAGGGTCAATATGTGTGTGTGTGTGTGTGTGTGTGTGTGTGTGTGTGTGTGTGTGTGTGTGTGTGTGTGTGTGTGTGCGTGTGTGTGTGTTTGTGAGGTTTGTAACAAGTTGAACTGGCCCTGCCTCAGTTTTACATGTGTACTGTGCGTCAGTTATTCACTGCAGAAACTGGTTACAATGTCAATACTCATTTCCGTGTATGTGTTTGTGTGTGTGTGTGTGTGTGTGTGTGTGTGTGTGTGTGTGTCTGTGTGTCTGTGTGTGTGTGTGCGTGTGTGCGTGTGTGTTGTACCACTGATGGAGAACAGCGTGTAGGCCTCTTCCCCCACCGTACTCGCTACACACTCCAGGGTGTGATAGTGTGCGTGCTCCTTGCTCACATTCAGTCGGCTCACTACCTCGCTCCTACCGAAGGTAGACTCTGTCACCATGGAAACATCCGTAGTCTCCCATTGGGTGGCGTTGGGCAGGTGTGAGCACCTGTTGAGGGGTTATAAAGTTGTTCAAGGTTACATTTTCCTTTCTTAGTTCTACGTCAGAGCAAGTTTTAGCACAATGATAACATTATCGCAACTATGGCCATTCTCAGCTTCTGTACTACTTATTTTGGCAATAAATCAATTCATGTTTTAGCTTATAAAATGTCAGATTTTACCAGAGCTCTAATTGTTGTAAAATGCTTATATTGTCTTGACCAACAGTAAAAATCCAGCTGTCTGATTTGTCTGAATATTACTGAGACTATGAGAGGACATAAACTAACTTCTTTAGCTCCCATGAGCCTCTCCTGCTCTCAGAAGAACTGCTAGACAAAACAACAGAAGGTGTTGGAGATTATTGTGTGTAAAATGATCTAGAAGTCACACTGCTATCCGATTACAGCTTTTAATATGAGCAGGATAAAAACCAAGGAGTCCCTAGTTTTTAATTATATATTGATTTGTAAATTTAAATGCATAAAACATAATTTCTTATTCCTATATCTTATTGTTTATATTACAAAATTGAGATGAAACTGAACGGAATTAACTATGAAAATTGAAGCTAATAAAAAAATCTAAATTTGTCTATCAGTCTCTCCATAGATAAATAAAATAAGGAAACAGTGCTGCTGGTGGAACAGCAAGATAAAACATTAAATATGTCACATCCAGATCATGATAATACACTTGCTGTGTCTTATTCCAATGTAAGCAATCTCATAAAGTAAACAATAAAGTCACAGAAACACTATTTGGATGAAAATATTGCAATACATTTTAGGAATACCTCGTGTGGGGCAGCTCACAGAAGTACCAGCTTATTTTAGGGACCGGGTAACCAGCAGCAATGCACCGCACCTGTCCATCAACAGGGCCTTCCTGGGCGATGATAACCGGCTTGCCTTGTAGAGAAAAGGTGAACAGATTGATAGAAAAGAGACACGTAACACACTGTGGGAGACCTTTAAGTCCTATAAATGGGAAAGTTATGTCTTTTGTATCCTACTTTAAGAAGTACGAGCAAACAAAATTAAGACAATATCCAAAGACTTGACATTCAATATTCTGCCAATCCCTCTGCTGTACATTATAAAAAGTGGCTCCAGCTTCAATCTGAATATAATTTATTATCAACGGGTAAGATTGAGAGGCAACTCCTGCAGACGAAACAGCAATTTTTTGAACAGGGGGACAAGGCGGGCAGACTGCTTGCATATCACGCTTGAGCGGCCAGTGCTTCTAGACTAGTCCCTAGCATTAAATCTCCTTCAGGAGACATTTAGACAGATCCTACACGTTTTCTGATAATTTTGCCAACCTTTACTCTTCTGAGTCCTCCTTTCAAGACTGGGAAGGTCCCCCCTTGATCATATAATATATCCCCAGGTTAATGAAGAGCTTGCTGCTACTGTTGGTGCACCCTTAACTGTTTCCGAAATAAAAGAAGTTATTAAATCCTTACAAAGTAACAAATCGCCCGGACCCGATGGCTACACTACAGAATTGTGCAAAGTTTTTTCTTCTGTACTTGCCCCTTACTTGGTCAGAGTTTTCAATGAAGCGGTATTGAAGGGTCACCTACCACCCATGTTGTCGGAGGCCTCTATTTCTTTATTGTTAAAAAAGGACAAAGACCCTATTCTTTGTAGCAGTTACAGGCCTATTTCACTATTGAATGTAGACTTCAAGATTTTAGCTAAATCTCTGGCCTGCCGCCTTGAACAAATCACGCCAGCTCTGGTAGACCCTGATCAGACCGGTTTTATTTCAGGAAGGCACTCCTTTTCAAATACCAGGAGGTTGCTTAATATAATCGTTTCTCCTCTCACCGATTCGCCAGAAATTGTCCTCTCTCTGGACGCTGAAAAAGCTTTTGATAGTGTTGAATGGAATTACCTGTTTTATATACTTAATAAAGCCCTGTCTCATCCCTGATTTTATAGCTTGGATTAGGCTCCTTTACACCTCCCCTGTTGCTTCAATCAATGTTAATAATAATAATATTTCAAATCCTGCATCCTCTCTCCCTGTAATTTTCGTCATTTTAGAGAGATTTGGGAAATACTCCGGTTACAAGCTAAACTTCGGGAAAAGTGAGTACCTCCCAATTAAGCCCCCTGCTGAGCAGCTTCCTCAAGATCTCTTTCCTGCTAAAAGGGCTACTGAAGGTTTTAAATATCTGGGAATCCTTGTCATCAACTCATTCCAAGAGCTATTGGCCAAAAATGTCAGCCCGCTTTTAAACGGGTGTTTGTTTGTTTGTTTTATTTGGATCCCCATTAGCTTCAGCATCAGCTAAAAAGCTATTAAAATATGTATGTAAATCAGATTTTGCTAGATGGTCCTCCCTCCCTCTTTCACTAGTGGGGAGGGTCAACCTGGTGAAAATGGTAGTACTGCCCAAGTTTCTTTATGCCTTCCAACACATTCCCATACTTATAAGTAAGTCCTTTTTCTCTTCCCTAGACCAGTTAACACACGCTTTTTTATGGTGTGGTGGGCGTGCGCGCATTAGGAGAACAGTTCTCCAGCTCCCTAGGTCTAATGGAGGGCCTGCAACATTAGTAGACTTACATTCTGGAACACAAATAAAGTTCAGAGCACTCAGCCTCAGTGGGCCCATATAGAAACTTCCTCCTCGCATTTCTTGCTTTGGTCGGTGGTCTGCTCCCAACTGCTACCTCCAATTAAGCAATTCCCCTCGAATCCAATAGTGAGAAACAGACTTAAAGCCTAGAATCAGTTTAGGAGACAGTTTGGCCTACATACTTCATTAGGTCTGGCTCCAGTCCTTCATAACCATTCCTTTCTTCCTTCTTGCTCAGACCCAGCTTTCCAGATCTGGTCAAACAAGGGTCTGCTAACTATCAACGACCTCTATGCTGATGGCGTTTTCTATTCTTTTTCAGATTTATCAGCAAAGTTTGACCTTCCAAATAGCCACTTATTCTGCTACTTTCAAATTCGACACTATTTACGTTCTCAATCACCTAACTTTCCTAACCAACCTCCAGGTTCTATGATTGATAAACATCACAAAACTCAAGTCAACGGGGCCTCGTATCTACAGTTTATAATCTCATTTCAAACATAAATTCAAACTGTTTGGACGCCCTAAGGACTACTTGGAGTCAGGATCTTGGTGTCACTTTAGCAGATGAGCAATGGGAACAGATATTAAACTGTGTACACTCCTTTTCGATATGCGCAAGACGCAGCCTTATACAGTGCAAGATTCTA
This sequence comes from Perca fluviatilis, assembly GCF_010015445.1. Taxonomy (NCBI): domain Eukaryota; kingdom Metazoa; phylum Chordata; class Actinopteri; order Perciformes; family Percidae; genus Perca; species Perca fluviatilis. Next base: position 24,867,550 of record NC_053112.1, on the reverse strand, counting down.
CACAGAGCCCACCTTACAAACGCAAGATTAGCTAGAATATACCCCGATAGAACTGATAAATGCAAGAGGTGTAATCAATCGCCTTCCGACTACATGCACATGTTTTTGCTCTGTCCCAAGTTATCAGCTTTCTGGTCTGCAGTATTTGGTACAATTCGCACAGTCCTAGACAAACCTGTACACCTCAACCTCAACCCCCTCTCCGCCCTCTTCGGAATCTCTCCCTCACTCATCACGTCCGAAACCGCAAAGCAGGTGATTGCATTTACCACACTTCTCGCTAGGAGGTTCATCCTTCTTAAATGGACTCAATCTTCCCTTCTCACACATACAGTAACAAATGGATTGTTGAGGTACTGCAATGTGTAAGGCTTGAAAAGATCAGGTATTCTTTAACAGGTTCCCTTAAGACATTCCGTAAACTCTGGCATCCCTTTTAAGTCCATGTCAACACATTAGATATCAATGAAGAAACTAATAGAAACTGACCTGTCTTAACTGAGCCCTGAGCCAATCCCCTCCCTTATTTATGTTATTTAATTTATTTTTATTTTTGGGATTTGTCTATTCTGTCTCTTTTGTCCTGGTGTGTGTGTGGGGGTGTGTTCGTGTGTGAGTGCTGGGTTCTCGTTTTCTTTTTTGTGGGTGGGCTATATAGGGACCTGAAGACAGGTGTGTGGAAGGTCCAGTAAATGGGTGTGAAGCTCCTTTTTGTTATCACCTATCTGTACAACACTTTGTTTATGCAAATGTCGCTAACTGGGAAAAAACAATAAAGAGATTGGGGAAAGAAAAGAAAAGAGACACGTATATTTAAAATAAAAACATATAGATACAAAGGTACTTCAGTGCAATATAACAATAGTGAGAGAAACTTACTGATGACGTAGATGTGGAATGAATGCTCCTCAGATGCATCCTCGTGGCTGGCTGAGAACTTATAGATCCCGCCCTCCGAGCTGAGGACCCTCACTAGTCTGAGCTTGCTGATGAGTCTGATAAAACAAACATACGTTCTCTGCATGTGGACATGCACATGTACTCGCAGTGAACTACATACTGTAAACTTACTTTACCTGTATTTGTGGCGGTGGATGGTGATAACGTGCTCTGTGGTGTTGAGGATCTGTATGCCGTTGTAAGACCAGAACATGGAGCTGGGTGCAGGATAGGCATCAAATTCTACTCTGAGGCCCAGGCTCTCCCCCTCTTTAACATCAGCCTGGACTGGACCTGGGGGGCCTAAAATGGTGATGAACCCCTGATCTGGAGGACAGCAGAAACATACATAGTTAAAGGAAAAGTCCACCTGTATACTTTAAACTGTAGTCCATCTATGTGTCGTGGTAGTAGTTTTGCAGATAAGCAAAGGTTATACTGTAAATGCTATATGTCATCAGTGTATTCAGTAAGTATTCAATATCTGCATTGAAATAAACATATAGTTAATATATAATTTGATGTTTAATGCCTTGCAGATACCTCCTTGTGTTTCTCCAACCTGCTGTCTACCTTCATTTCAGTTAGTGATTTCCTAAATCTTCCAAAATGCCCGATGAAAATGTGCCTTAACCTTTTTCCACCAATCTGTAGATATGTATGCAGGTAAGAGCAACAATGTTGTTGAGCATTTGAGTAAACCATGGCAAAAGTCTACCCAAGATACATATTTTACCGTTCGATTACATTATTATTACATTTCATTTAGCTGACGCTTTTATCTAAAGTGACTTACAATTGCTATACTGTATGTCAGAGGTTGCACACTCTGGAGTAACTAGGGGTTAAGTGTCTTGCTCAAGGATACGTTGGTTGATTCGCAGTGGGAATCGAACCCAGATCTCCACCAAAGGCATGTGTAACATCTACTGCACCATCACCACTGCGCCATCACCACCCCCCACCCATTTATTCAGGGACGTTTCACTGAGGGCCAAGCTCTCTTTTGGCAGCTGGAGGCAACCACAGTCTGATCTGCCATCCACTGGGAAACTCCCGTTGGATGGGGTCTTGCTTGAATGCAATTTTCCACCCAGATTCCTCTCCAGTTTTTAACAAAGTGGTTAGAGCCAGTTGGTAGCGTTGGGTGTGTCTGTACTGACTGTCTGTAGGCACCAATGCATGCACGAAAACCAGTAAACTATCTTTAACACTCACCTCGGACATCAAGCTGCACTGCTGTGGCACTGGTGCCTCTCTCGTTCTGAGCGTGGCAGCGGTAAGTGCCCGAGTCTGATTGGTTGACAGCTGTGATCAAGAGTGAGGTGGCACGCTGGTAACCGCGGGCACCGGACAGGATGTGGGAGGTTTGGGATTTATCAGGATGCTGCAGGGCATCAGGGGCAAAGGTGAGCAGTGCACTATCAGCAGGTGTAACGTCACACAGATCCACTGTTTTCAAGGTGTCATGCTTCAGATAGGTAAATTTTTTGGTGTGTGAGTGAGTGTACAAACAGATGTGTTTTAATATTTATCTCAAGCAGATAACTTAACTTAAAAATCCTAGCAGTAGCCCAAAAAAATACTCCTGCCAACAATCAAACTCAATATAATGTTCAGAATATTTAAAGAAATTACAATATGTCACATATAACTTATTCATTAAACTATTCAATTACATTTTATGTAAAGTATATCTCCTAAAATGTTTCAAAGCCTTCTCTGCACTGCCAGGTATTATTTATATACTATCATTTGCTTAACATTTGTAAGCATTAAGCATTAAGCATTGTAAGAAGTTTAAGAATCAGTTTTACAAACCCCAAAATGTGTAAAATGTAAACTCCTTTTTGTGTCATTAACCCCCTAATTCCCATAAATATTACTAAGGATATGACTTCAGTGTCATCTATGGTAGCTATAGCCCTGGAAAAGTAAATGTCTGGCTGTTTCTTGGTTTGGTAAGGGTAAATGTCCTTTAAAGAAAGCCAGTCAGCCAGATGGAAATAGAGAGTTTCACAACCTGACAGTCAGTCGCTCGGTCATAGAGACAGGAGAAGCCAGTTAATCCCTTTATCAATCTCACCGCTGTTGAAGGGAAATTCCACTTGACACTAAAGTCTGGGTTGATGTTGACAGAGCTACAGGTAATCTCAAACTGCTCTCCTTTCCTCAGAATAACGGGGTCTTTCCGGGACAGTGTGATCACTGGAGGAACCTCCGGCACTGGATCAAGAGATGCAAATACAATATTATCATGACTGAGCTCATGTACACTCACTATTGGTTGCATGTCTGATATTATTTTATATGTATTCTATCATAAAAGACCATTTAGGGTGCGTGACTCCTGTTTGCATATGCAGACACTTAATTTACAACATTAACCGCCTGCTGACGTCACTTCAGTGGCTGTGTTTGATGAAGACTGCGGTACTTTTATTTACCCCAAACATTACATTACATTACATTACATGTAATTTAGCTGACACTTTTATCCAAAGCGACTTACAATTGCTATATATCAGAGGTCGCACACCTCTGGTGAAACTAGGGGTTAAGTGTCTTGCTCAGGGACACAATGGTTGATGTATCGCAGTGGGAAAAGAACCCGGATATCCCACACCAAACATATGGGTCATATCCATTGCGCCATCACCACCCACAAACAAACACAGCCTTCATGCACAGTTACAAAGCTTTGTTCAGTGTGGGACTCTAATCCCTCTGCTCCTCCCTCCCTCACATCTCTCTCTCTATCAGTCATAAGGACACTACGCCCCGGCTCCTCCCAGCTCGTCGTGGTTTAGACTTATTTCCACTGCAGACCAGACTGAAAATGCTGATTCAGTGCAGGGATGAATCGAACATGATCAGATTCCACTGACGTACACTTAAAAAAGCTTTTATGGTACATTGTCTATTAATATAGCTCATAAGAAAAATGATGAGCTTATCGTATTTTGCCAAAACACATCTACAATGTGGATAGTTGCTGTGACTACCACTGATCTCTGCCAGGATGCATTATGGTCTCTTATGTTATTTGTAGCCATACTAGCAGCTCTGCTGGTATACTAGGCCACCACTTTGGTCCAGAATGAAATATCTTAACAACTATTAATGGTCCCCAGAGGATGAATCCTACTGACTTTGATGACTAATTTTGAAATTGACCAATATTTTGTTTTATAACCAAACACATGCAAAACAAATGCCATTCTTTCCTCTTTACTTTGTGTATACTACTAATTTAGTCTTGTTAACGGATATCATTTGTCTATGAATCACAGGTCTAGCACTACAAAGCAACTACTCTTTAGAGTTCTGCTGTGCAATAAACATCAAGAAGCCAACTTCACACATGATTTTCCCTTTCTTAACTCATGATCTGTCTTCTGATATCGGCAGAAGATAACCTATTAACAATTAGGCTATATGTTGACTACTTCTTCCTCACAATGACCAGCAATTTTTTTAAACATTTGTGTTTTCTTCACTGTTTACTTTGAGTATTGGGACATGTATTTACATTATGGTTCCCCAAGGTATTAGCAAAGGCAAATGCTTTGGCTTTACCTTCCACTGACTAGTTACTGGACTACAAGAGGGTTAACTTGATTATCCCTTTTACAAGCTAGTGACTTTTACTTGACTTTGTAGATCAGCATTGAGAGAATTTCTGTCAAGATGATAGGAGCGTCTCCCTTACTACTTTCCTGTCAACAGCTGCACACACAGCATTCACTTTTTCCTCTATTTACCCTTTTAGTTTAATTATCACCCAAATGACGAATCTAGTAAAGCTATGCCACATGGAGAACCATTAAACACTGGTATGAAACCCTTTTACCGACATGAACATGGAAACAAGAAAATTACAAATCGCCCTTGTCCATCATATCTCTCACTTACCAAGTCGTACATCCACAGTGTATTGGCTCGACTTCACTTTGACTCCAGCGAGCTGTCCCACGCATACGAAACAGCCATCATATTCCTTTCTCACATTGCTGATGATGACACCTCGCTGGAGGTTGCTGTGGTAACTCATACTGGAGGGCAAAGGTTGTCCATCGCAGCTCTCCAATGCCACGAGGGTGACATCTGGGTCTGTCACAAGACAGGGGATGGTGCAGTTCTCACCTGAACGCACCAGGATGTTGTTCACCATGGTGCGCTGGAACACATTCTGGGGGTCTGAGGAGATGCAAGGGATTGGATTGACAGATGTTATTAGAGGGATACACATGTGCAAACACATGCCTTTCCCCCCACACCTCAAACACCCACCTTTCACATATACATAGATGGAGCTGTGTTCCTGTGTGCTGTTGTTGACACACACATAACGACCCATGTGGTAGGCCTGCGCTGCTGCCACCTTGACATAAGCCACTCCACCCTCCTCCACCTCTCCCTCCAGCCTGCGAGCCCTCTCCCACTGCCACCTCAACTTGGACAGGGCACCAGACGTCGTGGCATTGTCCCGGCAACGCAGCTCCAGCTTTCCCGTCTTGGGAACTACTATGTAAGGCCCGTTGGGGGAGATGACTGGCTGGCACCTAACTGAAACAGAGCACATATAATATGATTGACGTATGGTGGACCTGCTTTTTTGAAGGCTGTACAGCATCAGTAAAGAAAAAATAAAAGAAAAAAAAACTGCTACTTTTAGTAACACTGATAAATTACCAGCTCTGGGAAGAATTGCAAGTAAGAGATATAAATCTATGAAAAGAGCAAAAACAGGACAGAGCAACTAAAGATTAGCCTACTTTCATTACTGATTAGTATTCAGATTAACGTGTTGATTAATTCATTAATTGTCTAGTCTATAAGATGTCAGAACATTGTGAAAAATTCCCACCACAATTTCTTAAAACCAAAGATGTTCCTAATGTGTGACGTCAAATGGGACCTTATGATTGGCACAGAGCCCCTTAAGACATAAACCACCATGGCTCTATTGAACAATCAATAATTATGTGCTGTCTACACGCTGAGTAATCATGCATTAAGGCCCCTACATTCATTCCCTTAAGATGAGTAAACGAAACTCTAAAATTCTATCCTCAGTTTAACCCCCCAAAGCCGACCCCCTCCAACTTTTCTTTTCTTTTCAGATTTCTACGATAGGCACCCTTTGAAGTACAGGCTCTTAATGTGACTGTTGTGCCTTCAGGCAGCAGGGCTGAGAAAGCAAGGAGAAGCATATGGATGCAAATAGGCTCCCCTTCAAAAAATGCCAATATCTGTGTGTTTGCAGGCTGTACATGCATGTTTTATATCAGATATCTGTTAGAAGTGGTGCTCTGCAGTTGGTGTTTAGGGTAAGCGAAAGGTTTAAATGAATCCTGAGGCTGATATATGACTAAAAACAAAGCTATCATCACAGCAGTCAGAGCGGTTGAATGTCAAGATGCTGCTGGGTGTGCTTGTGTATTTTTGTTAAAAGATGCGTTTCTGGCTCTTCTTTGTTCCTTCTTCTGCCGTGCTAAAGGCGCACAACCTAATCCCTTTTATTTCGGGGCAATAAATAATGAATCGTCCTCAAACAGTGGTCGGAACTCTCTCGGTCACACACAGGTCACATATACAGGTGTCACACACACACACACACACACACACACACACACACACACACACACACACACACACACACACACATACACACCTGTTGTCTGGCCGACACAGGTCACACAGTTACGCAAATGATGGATGTGATCTGCATCGTTAAACGCCACTTGTGTATATAACGTCAAACTCGTTTCCAGAAACAATGTGGAGACAGTAGCCTATTAAATACGCTCTTCGTATCCGGAACACGTAAGATGAGCGCAACTATAAACACCCGCAATGATACAGCTTGTCTCGGCTGTTCACACCTTAATTAGTCTAATTAAGATGGGCGAAAAGACCTTAAATAGTGACACTAAAACAACGTGGGGCAATAATTTGTAGACAGAACAGTACTTCAGTGATCTGAAAAGACAGAGTCTACAAATGCGAGAAAGAATAGGGAATATCGATACGCATAAAGTAGGCTACAATACGATTATTAACTCTTTACTAAAGGCATCCCATGTCCTTTGGAATATGGTGGCATTGCAATATAATCATTTATGAAAATATTGTGAGGTGAAGAGATAAAATGAGGTCACTAAAGTAATTATTAAGGACACACCATGAGTCACTAAAGCAAATTTGAAGCAACATTTCAATGGTTTTCTTACCTGTTAGTGGCAGCAAAACAAAATGTGAGACAAAAACAACCCAGTGGCATTTCATGATTATGCGGGGTTGAAGCTTTTTACTCTACTCCATGCGTTTCAAGTGCAGGAATAACCCTGTAAAAACACCAGATCCGATCCACCGTAACAACACAGCTAGAGCAGCAGGTCTCTCCACTGTAGTTTATGGGCGCACAGACACAATGATCCTGTAGACTGCCCCTGATGGATTTCACTGGAGCTTAAAGACACAGTGCAGCGCCTCTCCTCCCTGCTCTGGATCCCTGCCACTCCTTTCTATCCCGCATTGGCTGGAGACCGGCCAAGGTGATTACTGGAAGAAAACACACACACACACACACGGCTCTTTAACGTTTCTTACAGTCGTTATGATTGAAATACGTCAACAACAACAAAAAACTCTCCAGTAATGGAAGAGCTGGCTGATATACAAAAAATTATATTTTCAATATGATGACTGCAAATGTTTATCTCAGACATAAATATAGGATCATTATGGTGACGGCCTCTTCACACACTTCTTGGTCTGCTGTGATGAGGACAGCTCTCACTTGGCAGGAGTTTCCCTACAGAATCCCATTCAGTTTGTAATGCACTTCAGTCTCACGTTTCCTAGCTCTAATCAGCATGGTCTCACTTTTCCCCAGATGTATTATATCCCACTATAGGAGTCAATAAACGCTCATAATGTGGGGGTGTGCAGGACCAAACATTTTCAAGCCCCTATATAATTCTTTAAAATGTGTGGTATCAGTCTTAATGTCAGCCTGTTTAATACATGTTTTGGACAGTGTACTTCTTATGGAAAGTGAAGATTTAAAAAAGTAGATATAGCATAAAAACGCTAACTGATTTTGTTGCAGTGCCCCCAGTTAATCAAAATTAAACAAGTTGGACTTTATTTGGTTACTCTGGTCACACAAGATTAACCTGTGAGGGGTCCTCCCAGGAAAAAATGCTTTTACCATTTTATTGCTTAATTGTGCAGCATTACTGGTGCATATAACCAAATCGTACTTAATCAAACAAATTGCCGCACAAACAACCTGGGGCCTTCAGGGGTCCCAGGGCAGTTAGGCTACCTGTGTTGCCCAGTTTGGTAATCCAGTTTTAACATTGTGATGTAAATTAAAAGACAATTCTAGCGCAAAATGAACCTAGGGGTTAATAACAAATGTGTACCGAGTCGACCGTTCTCTGGGATATGTTTTCATGCTAATCGAATGTGTCTCTAGCTTGAAACAAGCTAGCGCAAACCGCTAGCCTTCGGGGCACAGGGTAAATCACTATTTCTTAACCACTAACAAGGCTCAAAATAGCACCACACTTCAACGGTAGCATAATGATGGTCTCTACATGTAAACCGAAGCATTGAAAACTTTGTAAGTGTACAGACAGTTTATTAAAAAGATAGATTATAAAGACAGTAGTTTTCATGTATACATGCGGGCGCCATCTTGGAAAAAAGTAATGACCAGTCAAACCACAAACGCCGTGTTTGAGCTATGCTACTGGTTACTGGTTGCACGGCGTTCGTTGTTCGACTGGTCATGACTATTTTCCCAAGATGGCGCTTGCCTGTATACCCGAAGGTAATGTCTTTATAAACTATCTTTTTAATAAACTGTCTGTACACTTACAAAGTTCTCAATGCTTCGGTTTACATGTAGGGACCCTCATTATGCTACTGTTGAAGTGTGGTGCTATTTTGAGCCTTGTTAGTGGTTTAGAAATAGCAATTTATCCTCTGCCCCCAAGGCTAGCGTTAGAGCTAATCACCGGTTTGCGCTAGCTTGTTTCAAGCTAGAGACACAGCATAAAAACATATCCCAGAGAACGGTCGACTCGGTACACATGTTATTAACCCCTAGGTTCATTTTGCGCCGGAATTTTCCTTTAAGTGGTTACGACTACAGAACAGCAGTGAGCAGAATTTCTCATTCCTTCTTTGTCATAATCCCAAATGCTCCATCAAAAAACAGATTAAGATGGAAAATTGGAATCATTTTAATCTCATATAACAACAAAAAACGTTTTTCAGAGAAACACTTTATTTTCAGGGCCTCGTGGTGTCTGAGCCACTTCATTCACTACATGCCTTAGGGCTGGCTCTGCATATGTGTGTGTTTATTTGGTAATGTGTGTTTTTATCTTTTGGTCTGCATTTGTGTGTTTCCTTTTGCTCTAGAGGAATATGTGAGAGGACACTGGGACCGTTGTGTTTTCTTACACACATGATTAATGTCTAACTTCATCGCCCCATGGCTAATAATGCCTTTCTCAGCACATGATGGCAGGATGAGGCTAAACAAACTAGAACAGAAGCAGAACTTCACTTTAATTGATTTTTTACTTCATTAGTTTGTCTTTTTAAGCATAATTCTCTGGAAAATTGACAAGTAGTGGTTTTAGTTAGAATATCACCAGAAATAAAACTGTGTGGGAATTAAACTTCTGCAAACACACACCAACTGGGGCTCAGCTTTACAATTTTTGGAAAGTTTTTCTTCCTGATGTCTATGCAAAAAAGAACAACTGCCTGCTTTTTAATTAAGATAAGTGGAACCACAGTCCCATTAGATCCTGTCTTTGGGTCGTTGAGCTATAGCACTATTTTTCAAATGGAAATTGTGCCAAATAGATTTGTGCAGGACATTAGAAACTGGGATTATGATTAAATAATCTGAGACATGCACCCTTTGGGGAGCAAGGATGGCAGAGGGAGGGGAGGAGGGTTTTGACTGAAAAGCCTGGGGTGAGAGAGAGCAGTCACAGCCCAACCATGTGCTTGACAAAAATGTTTTGGCAGACAGTGCTGCCTCAAAGGGGTATTTCACATTTGCACCACAAAACGTTTAGTTGTTTCTCCCCCAAAATTGGGTCGCACAGCTCATAAGAACATGCAGCCTGAGAGCATAACACAAATATTTGTCATACTGGTCTTGGCCTCATTAAAATGAACATTAAAAGGATAGTTTAATATTTTTGGAAAGGGCCTTTTTTTTTATTCTGGTGGAGGGTCAGATGAGAAGATTGTGTTAATAGTAAACTTTATACCTGATGGTAGGTGAATTTTGTTAACTTTAGCCAGCCTAGCTGTTTCCCCCTGTTTTCTTTTTTTTTTTTGCTAACCAGCTGCAATCTTTTTTTTTATCAACCTACCAAAAGTGAATAAGCCCATTTCCCAAAATGTTGAACTTCTGCTTCAATTACAGATTTTCTCAGCAACAGACCTTCTGCTGAATATCCTGACAAAGGAAACCTGCACCTCAAGGTGCCAAAGTACAATCCACCTGTTCACTCATAGTCCAGCTGCCCATAAGCTCTATGAAGATGTCACTTGTTTGTTTGTGCGTAAGTGTGCAGGATCATCCATATGTCTACTGTCCACTGAGTTCACATGTCATTTGAGCAGTTTATATGCCTTTCCCTATTACATTATTCATCATTGAGGTGAGCGTGTATAGAAGATCTTGGCTGACTCACTATGACTTGGTGTGTGTGTGTGTGTGTGTGTGTGTGTGTGTGTGTGGACCCACAGCATGACTCACTCAGTGCTTTTAGACAGATGAGGACAGCGGTCTCATAGAGGGCAACAGAGGTTTTATTAAAGAAAAATAGCCACTTAGATTAGATTACGTAATGAAAAACATTCCTCTCTCTCTCTCTCCTCATTCCCTCTCTTGTTCTCATTCTCTTTCACCTTCCCCTTTCTCCCCTCTTTCTCTTTCTCTGTCTCCCTTCTCCTTTTTAATGACGCACACAAACACACACACACACACACACACACACACACACACACACACACACACACACACACACACACACACACATCCTAACTCAATCACCTGCAAATGGATCTTCACACCCTCAGGCAGGCACGTACACCTTGTTTGGCTGTTTCAACAAACCCACAGGAGACAGACATGAAAATGCACACTAACACTTTGGCACACACACACACACACACACACACACACACACACACACACACACACACACACACACACACACACACACACACACACACACACACACACACACACACACACACACACACACACACACATTTAAACTCAAAGAATACCTCATCGTTTCTCGTTTCAATGATTGGCCAAAAGCTCAGCATAACCTTTTTTTTTTCCTGATGCAATCCAACACTGTACTCTATCTGCTGACTGGGCATTATAAACCTGATATCTGTGTCCATTTGTCTTCCCTCTCCTTTAATACAGTCAAGTGCAGAGTTGTTGTTTTTTTTTACCCACTCTGTGTGGTTGTTAAGTGTCCATCTATGGTTCAATTGTGGTGTTTAAATTATGACCATTGAACAGATCGGTCTAAGAGGTGGGTCAAAAAAATAAAAAGAATTTCTTCAGAGAAACAGGGTATGGCCCGAGATTCCCTTTGATATAATTTACTTTGATTGAATCCAGTGATGTATATTTATAACCTGAAGAATAGTTCTACATTTGGTGAAATATGCTTCTCTGCTTTCTGTTAGAGTTAGATGGAAGATTTATACCACGGTATCACCATATCTTTCTATTTTTGTAATCTGTACAAAAAACGTAAGTAAAGAAAAAAGACAATTTGACATACAGATAGTGGTATCTGGATAGAGTGGTATCAGCCTTCTTATCTAAATCTGCATAAATTAAATAAGCATAACTTTTGCTTTAAACATTATCATAGAGGAAAATTATAAGCTTGCTGGTTTAAATTGCTGTTTTGGAGTGAACTTTCTGATGCAAAACAACAGAGCAAAACCAGTTATTTTTAAATGCACATCAATAGAAATATTACAGTTTCTGTAATCATATTTGCAACAATGATCTCATATTCTGCAGCCTTTGCATTAAACAAACATGCATTTATTCTCACAACAGGTGTTTCTTTGTGTTGCCAAACAAAAGAGTATAAACTGCCGTGTTAAGCTGCCATGTATGGCGTCACACTGTTGAGATAACCATATGTCTGATCCAAAGAGATGATGTGGATGGATTGAAAATGTGCCAGGGCACATATCTGAGTAAGCTAATATCAGTGTGTGTAATTACTGCCCAATGATCGCCCTCTGTCTGGATAAATCTGATTAGCATTGACTAGGCTGTAAAATGTCCACTGTAAGGAGAGAGGGATGGACACTGGGGTGGAGGGAGCACAGAGCCAACTAGAGACAGGATCATACGGAGGGTGAAGGAGAAAAGAATGAGTAAGGGGAAATAAAGGCAAACATGGTGCAAGAGGATGGAGAGCAGAGGACTAAAAGACAGGAGTGGAGTAAGAGAGGAGGGAGGAAAAGGCAGCAAACTACGTCAGAGCAGGTCACAGCCTGAGGGAAAACCAGAGGAACACATGAAACTCTACTGCCTCCTCTTTTGATTTTATCTCTTTTCTTGTATAGTTATCACCATTAGATAGATAGATAGATAGATAGATAGATAGATAGATAGATAGATAAATAGATACATTTTTATTGATCCCAAAAAAATGGGAAATTCCAGTGTTGTAGCAGCAAAATATCAGACACAAAGCACACATACAGAATATACCTGAAATAATAGGATACAATATACATGAAATAATAATTTGTTGGGAAATAAAAATGTACAATTGCTAAAGCTGTAGATTGTGCAAGGTGCACTTAGTGCAGTTGTGTCAATGAGTCTTATCTAACACTGATGAAGTGTTAAAAAGTTGTATTGCCTGTGGTAGGAATGATTTCTTGTAGCGATCCGTGCGACATCGAAGCTGTGACATGACATTAAATTGTTGTAATGTAGACTTAGTTTACAGTTTATTAGGTACACCTTGCTAAAACTACTACAGTCTATTCCAAAAGAGTTTTTATTCTTTAACCGGTAATTTATTTCAACGATTTCTTTGCAGTTATACTTTGCGACGAATGTTGTATAATATTGTGTGTGTAGTGTTGCTGTCCTGTGAAAAACATGTATCTCATATGTCAACTTTTCACCAGCTAATAATCCAATTTCCATATTCCAATGGGTTTTTACTGTAAATGGTTTATTTTGTTTAGGATGTATAAATGTTTCTGAACCCATGAAGGAACACGTAATCCTTCAGTTTATTTGATTAACTCAAAATGTGGAGAAACCGTAAATGGTCTAATGTGTTGTCTAAATTATAATAGTTACATAAACCTTGTACAAAATGTTTTTACCAAAAAGCCATTTGCAATTATGCCAACCAAGCCAATTTGAATTTGAAACAACACAGAATGAAAGAGTGTGGATGGCATGATCAAATAGAGAGATGGAGGAAAGAAATATAAATTATGTGTAAATGTATGTTTTTCTAAACTAGCCTTTTGGCTAAATCTAGCATATTTACAGAAATGTTTATTACTGTAATATGCACTGACCCTGTCAAATAAAATAAAGATAAAGATAAGGGAAAAGACGTGCAGAAAAAAGGGGAGGGACTGCGATCAGAAAGCAGATGGGGTGAAAGACAGGGAGGAGTAAAATGTGTTCAATGGAGACAGAGATAAATGTATAATTTCCATGCTCATTTTCTGTGCATGGAGGTTTATCTGCATTTGTGTGTGTTTCGTGTGTGTGTGTGTGTGAGTGTGTGTGTGCGCGCGCTGTGAACTTACAAATGTATGATGTGGTACGGTAGATACTTGTGATATTAACCCCTGTGTGCTTCTAGGAAAAAAATAATATTCTCCCAAACATAAAATTACCACTGTGCGTGCATGCTTGTGTCTATATCCATGGGCTACTGTATGTGCACATTTCCTTATTGATTTCATTTAAGCATCAGAGTATGTGTAATTGTTGTCCACGCCTCTGTATAATCACCACTGTAAAGAAATGATGATAGCTAAAGTAGTGGTGGTGAGAGAATCCACAGATTTCCTTCCTTTGTCACTTATTGACAAATCTAATGTGGCTTCCACTTAACTGGTCAAAGGCCATAAATGCATTAACAGTCCTCTTTGCATTAACAGAGGGCAACTTCTTGTGCAAACAGAACCTGAACAACAATCAGTTTGCTGATGATGAGCCTGCAGCTGCTGCTTGATTTCATAAATGTAGAAAATGATGCAGAACTTCTCACTCTCTGTGAGTGACAACAAAATAAACATCAGGCAGGGTGGTAGAATGTTTGGATTTTGTGGAAAAACTGGTGGAAAAGTTCAAAGAAATGAAATTGAGAATCACTCATAAGGCAATAAATGGATTGGTTCCAAGGTCCATGACCTACCAAGCCGATACATGCAAGAACGGGTAGAAACAGCTCCTCTCACAAGTCTGGGATTGCGACCAGAGGTGACCGTGCATTTCTTGTCGTGACACCTAAACTTCCGCTCACAAGCCAACCTGTTCTATTTTCTTTTAAAATACAGCTAAAAAATATACATTTTTAAGCTGGCTTTTAGTTGACTTGCATTATTTTATATCTCTTGCATTTATATTTATTATTTCATCTCAGTCAATCTTGCATTTTTTGTCATTGTATAATCGTATTACTGTCCATCTCTGCTTAATCACCTTGTTAGTGTGTTATAGAGAAGTTGTATACAAAAAATGTAATTAAAAGCTATTTATTATATATTGAGGATGTTTTCTCTTTTCCAGCAATGCCCTACTTTAAATCAACACAGCTATAGTTATACAGTTACAGGGTATATAGGTTACTACACCCTATTGCTGCTCAATAAAACCAACAACCACAGTCTTAATGCTGGCCACTGGAGCAGGGTGGAGTGCCTTGTTCATTTCCTTGGCAGTCCAACGATTTAACCCTGTAACTTTTCACTCACAACTGCACTTCTCTAACTCTGTTATATTTTCAACTTCATTGCATATTTCTACACTTTATAGCCAAACGTGTGTGGACACAACCGTGCACATACTTTTGTCTTCTTCTGATCTGGGACTGCTTTTTATAATTTGTGCAAGGCCCCTTAGTTCTATATAAAGGATGCTACATATATGATAGCCTGCAGACAGCCCTGACCTCAACCCCATTCAACACCTTTGGGATGAATTGGATTGCACTGCAAGTATTATTGCTCAACATCAGTGCCCGATCTCACTCTCGTGGCCATGGCCAGATTAAATTCACTTAGGGGCCATGGGGGAATAATGAGCTGTGGGCCCCTACTCCAGTACTTTAAGTAAAATGTTAAGGTACTTTACTTGAGTATTTCCATTTTATGCTACATTTTACTTTTACTCCACTACATTTTAGAGGGAAATATTGTACTTTTTACTCCACTACATTTAGTTGACAGCTTTAGTTACTAATTACTTTGCAGATTTAGATTATAATATACATTTAAATCAACAAATACATTTCCATATTGAGCTACCCAGCAGTAGCCTGTATAAAGTAATTATCAATAGCTCCCCCTTTACCAGCTGCAACATTAAAGTTATGAACACATTAATGCATCAATAATTATAGTCCGGTAATATAATATGCAAGATTCTGAAATGGGCCATTCTGCATAATGAGTACTTTTACTTTTGGTGCTTGAAGTATATTTTTATGCTAATACTTTTGTACTACTGTAAAGATTTTCATTTAAATAAATGTCTGAAGGAAGTAACACAATGGTGATTGAGCCTATGGCCCACTGATGTTAGTATTGCAATAATTAGGCTATTTATTTGCAGTATTACAAAATGGGTGTGTGTCTTGATCTATGGGCTTGACATCTCCCAGAGAAAATACTGTATTACAGTTTTTCTCCATTATATACGCACACAAAAATTGGAAATGTGCATACATTTCTGAAAACTTGAAGCTCAAGTATCAACAACAAGACTGCAGACCATGGAATTGTGCTGA
The DNA here is from genome assembly GCF_010015445.1 of Perca fluviatilis. Taxonomy (NCBI): domain Eukaryota; kingdom Metazoa; phylum Chordata; class Actinopteri; order Perciformes; family Percidae; genus Perca; species Perca fluviatilis. Next base: position 24,851,525 of record NC_053112.1, on the reverse strand, counting down.
GAATTTAGCAGTCTGAAGCATAGCCTGCTAAACCATAGAAATACAATGGATGGATGGGTGGATTGTATTTCTATGTGCTAAACACTCAGCACAATTCCATTGTTTTCACTCAAATAGAAATTCTAAATTAAACAGGAAACAGTCACATTTGTAATGCACTTTTACTTGTAACAGAGTATTTGTGCACTGTTATCACAGTATTATTGGCCCAAGAAGCACCACCTGAATAAAGCGTGATGTGTCTCGGCCGCCTGGGGGCGCTGTGGTATCTGCACTGAGGCACTAACACGTTCACCTTAGCGGGATGTCAACAATTTCTTCCGGGTTCACACACTCACTCGCAGAGGTTGAAGATGAATCTAATGAAGGCATAATTTTGTACATAACTGCGTTTCCCCGGTGAAATTGTACGTGTATTTCTGCATTCAGAAGGTTTGTTATACGTTATTTCTGTGACGCTGCTGTTGGTTTAGCTAGTAGCTCCGTGTTAGCTGAACATGTCTGCGGAGGAAGCGGACAAAACAACCACCACTGACGCCAGCGCTGGAGATGAGGAGGAGGAATGGTTATATGGAGGTAAAAAAACAACAACCACATGCTGTCCGCAAACGTAACTCCTCTTGACCGAAATAGTTAATTACTGTGTGTGCCGCTCTGTTAATGAACTGCTAACCAACAACACTGTCTGCTAGTATGAGAAGATGGATGTAACGTTTAGCTACGTTATATGGTATAAGAAGATTAAAGAGTTAGCTAGCCTGAAAGCTAAGCTAGCAGCGACGGTTTGCTTTTCCCGGCCTTTTGCAGCCGTATTATTTTAGAAATAAAGCGATTACATGTGTCTCTGTCACATATTAGGCTAGTATTTAACCTAAAAATGAATAAATGTCACTCTGTTGGATTCTGTTCATAGGTTAAACCTAATGAATGGCCGTTTGAGCTAGTTGAGCTATTTTTCATCTTTCAGATGAGTCTGAGAGCAAAGATGAGGACGAAGAAGGCAAACTGAATGCTGCAGTCAGGTATTTAACATCCATGTTCACCCATACAAACACCTTGGATTTGTGTAAGTGATTATAAAACTCAAAATACTTCTGTTTACATACAGAGGAGGATGTGCTATTTACAGCAGCACAAAGAGAAACCTCAAATAAGCATAAAAACCTCTTCTTTGTATCCACATCTATAGGTATGCATTTATAGGTTTCAAAGAAAAATGCACACATTTAGATGAAGGTTTTATTAGCCATTTTTCAGGGCATTTATAAACTAATTTGCCTTATTTGAGGATTTTTGGAATATTGGGTTGTTATGTCCTGCTATCTGTAATTTAAAATAAAATTTAAATAAACGTTATGTTTAATTTAATATTTTATCTACAGTGCACCTGCTGATGCTTCAACAGAGGATGATGCTGCTGCACACGCTACAGGAAATGGAGTGGCCTCCGAGGTAGGTAGCGTGCATGCACTCAATCACAGTATGTGCTGTGACGTGTGCCATGCTATTTGTCTGTTTTTGAATATTTGATCACCTCACAGTTTTGATTCTTTTCACAGCTGTTTTTTTGTCCTTCTAAGAAATGTTCTTGTCTCATCCTTCTTTTGTCCGTGGTCTGTCAGGCGACAGGTGAAGCTGCAGGTGAGGACGTTGACAGTGACAGCGACAGTGATGATGATGATGATGATGTCCGCGTCACCATTGGAGACATTAAAACTGGAGCACCACAGTACACGTAGGTTTTGGTCAAAGTGTGGTGTTTTGCAGATTATTTAAACAGTCATTGGCTACTTTAAACAAACTTATGTTTTTAATGTTAGTTGTAACGAAACAGAAATTTCCTTCCTACCTGATTGTACTTAATAAGCTTGTTTGTGCTTTGACACGAAAAATAGCTTGTCTGGTACACAAACAAACTGAGGATGCTAAAGCTTTGGAGTACCACATATAAAAGGAACTGAAACAGGCATTGATCTTGTCATTGTACACTATCAGCAGATCAAGAAGCTTATTTACCACAGAATTGACTGTTCCTATTGATTACTTGCATATGGTATTATATAAGGTGTATATGGCAGCTAATTAAAAGGAGACCTTGGGATGTAAATAACCGGATTTATTTATTTTTCCTCCCAGAACTTATGGAGCTCCACCTGTCAATCTCAACATAAAGACGACAGGCTCCAGACCTTATGGACAAGGTTTGATTTTTCTTTTCTGTACAATTCTACACTGTTCTGTTCAAAACTCAGACAGCATAGATATTATACACAGAGAGTAAAGTGTTTGAACAGAATGTCTGTGTCCAGTTAACATGTTATGTTGTTTATTTTCTGTAGCCTCCAAGATGAAGGGAGTGGATCTGGATGCTCCTGGAAACATTAACGGGGTTCCAGTGCTGGAGGCAGACATGGAGTCCTTTGAGGAGAAACCCTGGAGGAAGCCAGGTCTGTGTGTGTGGGTGGGTGGGTGGGTAAGTGGGTGGTTTCTTTTAGTACTGCAGTTATGTGCATTTTCAGGATGTTTGGCGTCATTGACAATGGCATTTTATGCCTAGCATGTACAGTTTTTCACAAGTTTTGTTTGTGTGTGTAGGAGCGGATCTGTCAGACTACTTTAACTACGGCTTCAATGAAGACACATGGAAGGCTTACTGTGAAAAACAGAAGAGACTGCGGATGGGCCTGGAGGTCTCTACTGTCGGCTCGGTGACGAGCAAGATCACTGTAATAGACCAGTGCTTACTCTGTTTTTTTTTTGTTTGTTTTTTCTGTCAACGCCCTCTTCATTTCACCGCCTTTCTGTTTTCTTCATAAGCCTCTCCTTGTCAGTTAGTTGGAATCAGAGCAGTTCCCTGCGTGGTTTAACTGGAAACTTAACATTATGAGATTATGAATTATAGAAATGCTTTGTCCCTTTTCTTGAAGTCAGAGAGAACGTATATATAAACATTATAGTTTCATAACATACATGCCTATCACCTATATTTCTAAATGTTGTAAAGAGACTGCCTTCAATATGAAGTAGACAAAATGCTTTAAAATCAAGACTCTCTACTATGATTAACACAGAAAATATATTAACAAGCGTATTGTGGCTCTTTCTCAGGTTCAGCAAGGCAGGACAGGTAATGAGAAGGACATATCCACTTTGCCTGTTCACACCTCCAAGCCAGACTTCACATCTCCTGTCAGCATGTACAAGCCTGCTGTCAGTCAGGTCCCCAGGTAACACTTCTGCTTTTATCTTCACTTATTAAGATATCTGGTAATAAAACGCATGTGGAGTTTCCACTTGAAGTGATGTGTGCAGAAAAGTTGATAAGCTGGGAAACTAAGTGTGCTTCCATCCACCTGTTTTGTGTGCATTTTAAGTTAAAAAGTAGAAAGGTTGGTATATCGATAAAACCTATATCCCAACGTACATAAAGCATGTCACTTAAAGCTACATTGTGTAAGAATTTCTCCCATCTAGCGGTGAAATTGTATATGACAACCAACTCAATATTACTTTCTAGCCCTTGCTAAGGTGGCCGAACCCGAAATTATCTCTCTCCATCGTTTACATCGTTGGCTGTTCTAGCCACTCCAACATTAACTTTGGTCTTGTTGCTTTGCCTGTCGCGTTGTCGTTTTAATTCTCTTTTTCGCTTCCCTGGCGAGTAATCTCCCCCTTGCATTCGTCACAGTGCCAATAGGTGTAAGAGGGCGGAGGTATGTCCCTCTTTGGCTAATGTATTTTAAAGATGGAGGCGCTACAGGGCTGCCGTCATTCAAGCGAGTCGCTCGTAAGTATTCTGAATGATTCTGAATGTCAGATTCTACACTTACGAGAATATTTTGATTAGTTGTTGGAAGTAATTACACATGAATGAGTACATATTTGTGAAAGAACAAAGGATTTTTTGTTAAGAATCAACTAAACAAAATTACACAATGTAGGTTTAAACGTCCACTGAGGCTTCCGCCCCACTGTAGAGACTAAAATGGCAGCAGACGAAAGCATCAGACCTGTGTGAAGTAGGGCTGCACGATATTTAGTTTCATCGTCTACATCGCGATGTGCACATAGTCACATCGCAATGTGCCCAACTCCTAATATTCGCATAGCAGTAGTGGATGGTTCCATGCATTAATTCACATTGTCTTTTGCTGATTTTCAAGAAATTGGTTTAAAATTTGCACTACATTTGGATGGAAACTTGGCTTATGTGAATAGACAAGGGATGGCTGGAAGAGGAGACTTAATACAAGAGTAAAGGGAAACTGCACAGTGAAAATATTTCTTGTAGGGATGCGACTTATATCGGCAATCATATCGGTATCGGCTGATGTTAGTCTTTTTTTTTTTTGTATACATCGGCAAAGGTCCGATGTGAACAAACAATAATTTATTGCGTCTAGCTGCCGATACAGTATACAATCCTTGCCATGTCAAAATAATGTGAGGAGAATGCCATGTCAAATCCTTCAACACCAATAACACTCAAATAAATAACCGCCATCCAGAAATTCATAAACAATATCAGGAGCAAGCTTCTAGCAAGCAGCCTAAACTCAAACAGCGGCAGCTGCAACCCACTTGTTAGTGAGTGTGCGGTGGAAAGAGAGAAAAGGAGACAGGGAGGTGTGTGTGTGTTGGTGAGTATGAAGAAAGCTGTTACATTATAGCTGGGAATGTAGCAGTGCAGTCTGTACAGTCAGCGAAAAAATGCTACAACTCCTCAAGACCCAAGCCAAGCTCCCGTGTCTTGCTTGCTACCTGCTGGTTAAAGAAAGTGAAGAGGGTTAGTATCAGCCACGGAGCTAGCGAGAACTTTAGCACAGGCTCACTAACTTAAGGTGTGCTGGCTTTAAGGTGGCCTAGCTATTTTCATTTTAGTGACGAGCCCCTCCAAGTTTTGCTTTAATGATCTCGCCGTTGACAACCCTGATTAGTCCTAAAACCTAAACAGGATATTTAGTTTTGTGACCCAAGTTAATGATTTAAGGATGTAACTGGACTTAGGTGATACACTTGCTACAAGTTATAAAAGTAGCCTAAAACTAACACTGTTGATCACTGTTCAGAGAAAACAATGCAGTAAATCTATGATTTATGGGCTTTTCCAAATGTTTTCCAAATAAAAAAATACATTACTTTTTCAAATTCAGTGTTTACACATGTCTTTCAGTATGTACAAAATATGATTATCATAGAAACTGTTTTTATACAGATCATATCTGTATATATCATTATCGACCATAACCGCAATTTTAATATTGGTAATCGTATCGGCCAAACTTTTCGTATCAGTGCATCCCTAATTTCTTGTGTTCAACTTTTCAAATTCAACATGCCCTGTGGTTAGAATAGGTCTTCCCGTGGGCTGTACGTTTGTGTCTAGGCCGATGTTACTCTCCTCTACTTTACCACTGTCCTTTGTTTCAAAATGTTAGGATCTCTCCCCCTCAATGGCCTGGCCCGCCTCTTCAGGACATGTCCTATTATACGTAAGTTGGCATGGCCTTGTCCGTACAAGGTTAATGGGCCTGATGGGAAATGTGTAAAAGTGTTACATGTTAATGTTTTTAAAGGGGGCCTTGCGTTTTTCTTAACCATGAAAGTGACTACAGAAAAATTGCTGGTGCTACTTCCAAGGCCCCAAAGATACTTTCTTTCTTTTGGGGTGGTTGATGTGCATGTGTCAAAGTGAACATAAGTTAGTGCTTTAGAAAGAGACCATAGAATGTAGTCATTTTCACTGAATCCACAGCTCATTTCTTTGGGGGCCTGTTAATAATGAGAATTACTTGCTCCAAATTAAAAGGTTTTTTTTTTTTTGAGATTAGACAGATCATTAATTAATCATCACAATTTTTTCTTAAAGTTGCAACCTTAACAGTAGGTTCGTAATTTTTTTGTTAAAGGTAAAACCCTTTAAAGGCCACCGACTGGGGCAACATGAAGTCTTTTGAAGATTCATAGTTGCTAAAGTAGGTTTGAGATAATTTAGAAACCGTGACACCATTACATAATTTGTCAACCATAGAGCTCTGACAAGTTGAGAAGTAATTACACTGAAAAATGCCCCACTCAGTGTATATACAGTCACCTAAAGGATTATTAGGAACACCATACTAATACCGTGTTTGACCCTATCAATATTTAAAGAATACTTCCAGCACCTTGTTGAATCAATGACACAAATAATTAAGGCAGTTCTGAAGGCGAAAGGGGTCCCCCACACCATTACACCTCCACCACCAGCCTGCCCAGTGGTAACAAGGCATGATGGATCCATGTTCTCATTCTGTTTATGCCAAATTCTGACTCTACCATCTGAATGTCTCAACAGAAATCGAGACTCATCAGACCAGGCAACATTTTTCCCGTCTTCAACTGTCCAATTTTGGTGAGCTCGTGCAAATTGTAGCCTCATTTTCCTATTTTTAGTGGAGATGAGCGGTACCTGGTGGGGTCTTCTGCTGGTGTAGCCCATCCGCCTCAAGGTTGGGCGTGTTGTGGCATCACAAATGCTTTGCTGCATACCTCGGTTGTAACAAGTGGTTATTTCAGTCAAATTTGATTTTCTATCAGCTTTAATCACTCAACCCATTCTCCTCTGACCTCTAGCATCAACAAGGCATTTTCGCCCCCCAGGACTGCAGCATCCTGGATGTTTTTCCTTTTTCAGACCATTCTTTGTAAACATTAGAAATGGTTGTGTGTGAAAATCCCAGTAACTGAGCAGATTGTGAAATACTCAGACCAGCCCGTCTGGCACCAATAACCATGCCACGCTGAAAGTTGCTTAGATCACCTTTCTTTCCCATTCTGACATTTTTTGTTTGGAGTTCAGGAGATTGTCTAAACCAGGACCACACCCCTAAATGCATTGAAGCAGCTGCCATGTGATTGGTTGATTAGATAATTGCATTAACGAGAAATTTAACAGGTATTCCTAATAATCCTTTAGGTCAGTGTATGTTGTTCAGTTCTTTAAAACAAAAACAAATGTAAGCGATCTGTATGAATCTTTTTTTAAGCATTGCAGGAAATGAGTTAGGACTGCATTGTGACTTTTAATGTAAATTAGATATTTAGTTAATGGATATTGCTTATTATGTAGACGGTGTGTATGTTCAGTGCCTTGATAATTTTTTTTTTTTTATATTCTCCTCCCAGGAAGACGAGTGGTACTATAGACGTGATAGGTGGAGGGACGGCCACCATCAGCAGGGTCGAAGGTCGACGCAGACACAATCTAGAAGGCAACAATATCCAGGTACACAGAAGCAATACAGACAGTCACTCTGAATCAAAAAACACATTGTCTTTTCTGTTTGAATGTGTTTTTTTATTTTTCCTGGTGAAAATGTTGCGTTAGCTGAGCTCTGACTAAACTAGAGTTAGAAGTTAAAAGACGTTAAAAAAGTGTGCTGAGTGTGTGTTGTCATCTCAACCTCCTCCTGTCTGTTGTGCAGGTGATCGCTGAACAATCAGACGCTGAGCCGACTCCAGCTAAGATTCCCACCTTCTTCCCTCCTGGACCACTTCCTCCAAACATACCCCCGCCTCCTTTCCTCCCTCCACCACCCAATGTCAACACTGCACCCCCACTCATCCCCCCACCCAGTAAGTTTATTATCGTCATCTTTCATTTTAGCTGGTCTCTTGTGTGTATTTAATTTTAAGCAGCCATCCTATTTTAACCTGTATTTGCTCGGTTTTATTGTGTTCACTGTGTTTATTCTCTCTTTCTCCCTCGTAGGGTTGCCCATTACTGTCCCTCCCCCTGGTTTTCCTCCTCCACCTAGCGGGCCCCCTCCTGCTATCATCCCCACAATGGACAGGTAACACACACATGAAAACACACACACACACACACACACACACACACACACACACACACACACACACACACACACACACACACACACACACACACACACACACACACACACACTCTCTCTCTCACACAATCACTAGCTGCTGTTAGTCAACCACAAACACCAACATGCCCCTCCAGCCAACTGAGACAAAAAGAAGCAATTACTGATATTTGAGACCCTGTTGACATTATTTCTGACTGCAAAAGGGGCTAAATATGACAAACTAGTGATACAATTAGTTTGCATGCTTTTGGGGTTTTAACATTTTACACACTGGCATCATTGTAGATATTTTGAACATGAGGACATGGCTTAGCAAGTCTGTTAAGTTCTTTATTTATCTTATTGGAGAAAAAAAAATGTGTACCTTGCAATGATAGAAGATCAAGAGCATATGGACACACGCACACTGTAACATTTTGCCTTTCCTCTGTTTCCGCAGTGGCCACCCTGGAGGTTATGATGGACGCTCTGTCCCTCCCTACCCTTTCCCTCAAGGTATGAAGATTTACAATGTAATCTGTCTGTGTAATCAGCAGCATATTCTGGATCAGCGGAAATACATTTTCAGGATAATTGCCTGTCATCCTGCGGCCGTTCTTAAACTCTGTTTGCTTTAGGAAACAAGGCAGGCCTCCTTGGTTCTTTAGGGGAATGATTTACAAAGAATATGTTTACGGCATTCACTCTTTAAAGTGTCATTTTCAGGTTCATAATTGTATTTAGAGGTTGTACCAGAATAGGTTTATATGGTTTAATTTTCAAAAAACACCATATTTGTGTTGTACTGCACATTGCTGCAGCTCCTCTTTTCACCCTATGTGTTGAGCTCTATGTTTTAGCTACAGAGTGAGGCATCTCACTTCTGTTCCATCTTTGTTGGGAGTCGCACATGCGCAGTAGCTAGGTAAGGTCTACTAGCTCGTCAGTTGCAGAGTATGAGGGCGTGCCGTGCTAGCAGCTAGGCGAGCATTATAACGTGTGTTACAAAGTGACGCACGTTCGTCACAGAAGTAAAGGCTGGACTACAACAGAGCTGATTGGAGCAGTTTGTGAACACTGTTTTCTGTTGGAGATGGTAAGTCCGTTTTGGAGTGGACTTTGGGCTTTTTCACTTTGTAAACCTATAATGTGCACAAAAATATATTTAACACAAAGGAAAGGGGGAATAAGCCAAAAAGCATAATATGAGCACTTTAACTGGGACATTTTGGAAAGATTGGAGTGGATTGCTGTGGACGAAGTACACACTGTGATACAAATAAGAGCAAATTACGTTTAACCATGTATCCAGCTAATTTAAATAGATTAAGTTACTGTATTGTGTGAACAGTTAATTTAATTTAATATTTTATGTGGCGTTTACTTTTGTGGGATGCCAATGTTCCACCAAAACAAGTTCCTTCCCGATACTATTTTGCAGAGCCACCGTAGCTGCGTCCGGAGCTTAGTGCCGCCTAAGACGATTGTGATTGGTTTAAATAAATGCAAACAACCCAGAGTGTGTGGTGTAACCAGATCTTACTCCACAGTGCAGTGGAGATAGGTATGGTAATGCGAGACTGTCAGCAACACATCAAATGTCAGAACTTGCTTTCAGTCCATCTGAATAAGAGATCTGTTGTGGTGTACATGAAAAAGAGTCCCAGAAATGTTTTACAGTAAAAACAACAGTATTTGAACAGATGCAAATGTGTATTCCTAGATATTCATCTCATTGGTTTTAATGTTGTTGGAAATACAGGTATATTTAAATAGTTTAATATGCACTACCTATTTTCAAGTCTTGAATTCAAATTTCAAAGTAATAAGTCTTCTTCTCCCCTCCTTTCTTACCTGTTCAGGTGCATACCCTCCACCCATGGCTGGAGGGGTGCCTCCTCCTTGGCCCCCCATGATGGACAACTCTAAACCCTGGGACTACTATTCCCGTCGAGATGACAAGAGAGAGAAGGAAAGAGAGAGGCCCAGAGAGAGAGAGAGGACACATGAACGGGAGAGAGAGAGGGAACACAGCCCTTCAGCTATGGGCTACACCAGGTGAGGGGGACAAAAACAAACACACTTTCACAGGCGCAGTTTTTGTCCAGGGGTGCACCAATCTGATATGCCAGATAGGTATCGGCACTGATCCTAGTAAGTCGATAGGGTATCGGCCATGATGTGACAGGTTCATTTTAAAGCTGGGAGGAGGCAGAAATTTAAAAAATTGCTAGAATTTAAACTAGAGTGAGACCTCCTCCGGCAGCTCTCCCGCTCCCCTCTCTGTCCAGCCCCTCCATCTGGCGAGCACGGGCATGCACCGGCTTCATACAGCAACATTTAACAGTACTCATGCCGTTATATAGTGGCAATTCTACGAGATTGACCGTCCTGTTTTCTTTGTAAAGCCCTTTGAGATGACATACTGTAATTTGAGGCTCTGGTATGCTAAATAAAAATGGAATTAGCCGCAGCTTTGCTAGGGTTAGCAGAAAGCTAAACGTTTACATTTCCTCTCACACCGCCTACAGTGTCCTCGTTGGGATGTCAGCAGTAGGTGCTGCTGCTTTGGCCAGCTCTCTCGACTGTTTTCACCGCAAATGTCCGCTCCATAGACAATAAACTGGACTACATTTTTACACAATTTCATTCATCTATGTACTGTATATAGATGGATAACAATAAAGTATCTTATCTAATAGTTGAATTAGCTGCAGCCCTTAGCCTTACGGTGAACAGAACTTTCACTGAAGGGACGTGCCTGTGATTGGCCAAAGTCTCACAGATAGATAGATTGACTGAAACCTGAAAACGGAGCCAAGAAGGAGATGCAGAAGTCTAGTTTTCTCTCAGACCACTTGAATTACAATATGCTGAAAGATTATTATGAATGTTTTGCCCAATGATGCCAAAAATAAACTACCTACTGAAGCTTTAAATATAGTTTGTTAGTGTCATTATCCAATTCAGTGCTTAGGATGCAATTTAGACATTATGAGGTTCTGATGTTTGCTAGGAGGAAATTATAGAAACTGGACCCCCTTGAATTGTAATTGAATACCCCTGTTTTAGGCAAACAGGATATGTTCATGCACTCATAGACACAGACTTCAATATTAATGGTGTACTCGGAAGACAGATTTCCGAGTTGGGAAGTTCGAGAAACTCACAGTACCCCGAGCTCAAAATCCAACATGGCTGCTCTGTGCATCAACAGTAGTGAAAGCTGTAGTGATATACAGTTTACTAGCACTTCTGTCTTATTTGTGTGTCATTACTTCAGTCTTAAACACAGTACTGTCCAACTTCTATCTGTGGACATGTTGTTATGTTGATTGTATGCACGAAAAACTACCTAACGCATTAACTGATATTGCTAACCATGGTTAACCTGGTTAGAGCAAACCCCTCAATGAAATCCGACTTGTTTTAATGGAATGTGGTCAACTCATGTGTGACGTCTTTCCCAGCTCCATCTTCCGAGTTCTGAAGTAAATGGAACGCACTACAATAATCTGTATTTCAATCAGAGAATGGGCTTGTTTGATATGCAAAGATAACCCAGTAAAGGGAAAGCTCTTGTTCTTTCAACCTTCCTAGTGAAGAGGAGCGGTATCGTTACCGCGAGTACCAGGAGCGTGGTTATGCAGAGCGACATCGTGAGCGGTCGAGCCGAGAGAAAGAAGAAAGACACAGAGAGAGACGGCACCGAGAGAAAGAGGAGGGTCGCCACAAGTCCTCTCGCAGGTACGTAAACACACACACACAAGTTGTAGGAAAGAAATCTAGTTTGCTAAATCCCTCCCCCGAAGTTATTGTCCAATCATAGCTTAGAAACTGTAACAAAGCACAGCAGGCCTGTCAAAATGTGGATTTCTCCAATAGTCATACTCGGCATGTAAAGAGTTTAAAGTGTAGTCTTAAAGAAAAGTAAAAATTCCACTGTGTAGTATTTCCCCACTGAGAAGAAGTAGACGCTATTGGAGTGTAGGCTAATGGCAGCAGGTCTGTCTTGCTCTTTATTGAATTTAGGGAAAATTTCAACTCCAATGCTACCTGAGCTAATGTTGGGTTAGCAAAACACATCAGTTAGCCTTTTCCCTTGTAACTCTTAAAGTGAGAATATACTTTTATTTTTAAATATGAACTAACTTGTGAACTAAGTCGCTGAACAGGGTTATATTTTAATAAGAGTCTGATCTCACATTTCATTTTGTCATACTAAATACTGTAGCTCTATAATGCAATACAAGAACAATGCAGTTTTTTATTTCCATGTCTTTAGGGTGACATTGTGTAGGTAGACATAAAGTGTAATTACTAAATCCTTTTTTATATTCTTGTTTCAAAAAACAAATCAAATCAAAAAATGACCAAGTCAGCTGGAGACGGAGTTGTCAACCAACTCATAGAGCTAAGTTTAGCTCGCTACAGCTCATAAAATCTGCCAGCGACGGGTACAAAAGCAGGCTTCTGCTTTCTGGCCAGTGGACATGTGCTTTTGTCTTCCTCTAAAATCATTCTGCTGTTATCGTTGTAAACTGCATGCGTGCAATGGGTGAACGGGAAGATCGACAGCCTTAACAACAGCAGCTGAGTGGGCTAAGGGCTTAGCAAATGGTCAGTTGACAAACTGTATTGACCGTTGTCTCATGGCTGATTTATGGTTCTGCGTCGAATCGACAGCGTACCCCCGCAGACCCCTCTGCGTCGCCGCGGACCCCCCTCCGAGCCCTTTGCCGTTGCACCGCGGCGACACAGACCGCAAAGATTGTGATTGGTCAACTCGTCCAGTGTGTTGATAGTCTGTGTTTCAAGCAGCCTACTGTGGGGAGTAGCAACATGCTAGTTCACTGACATAAGCTTTGCAAATAAACTCAGACATATTTTGGTTACAATGACGGGGTTATCCGTTTTGTAAAGTGTTTAAATGTCAGTAATGTTTTGAAATTAGCACTTCGCCAACAAGCAGTACATTTTTGGGCAGTTGTGCTAAAGTTTGCTTGCTAACATAACATAAACTGGCTGGCAGACACCTCGCAAATAACCTGGGACTTATTTTCTGGTTACAGTAACTAGGTCAATGGATTTTTACTGTGTCTATTTCTCGATACTTTACGGCGTAGCTACAGCATGGAGTTGACGCAGAAGCATAAAACAGCCTTCAACCTCCTTTATTCCGATTTGGCACCATGCTGCCTCTCTTATTTTCCGTGCCCTTTTGTCCATCTCCATTTCACTTCACCTTTTCTTTCTCTCACCTATTGATCTTCTTGTCTCCATTTATCCCTTTCTCCTACCTACCTAATCTTTTATCTCCCTTCCCCTATTCCCTTACCTCCCTGCCCTTTACTCTCCCTCTAAACTTTCCTCTACCTCTCAAATCTCCCTCCTCTGCCCTTTCTACACTTTGGTCCTTCTCCTTCAATTAGTAGCAGTAGCAGGAGAAGGCACGACAGCGAGGAGGGCGACAGCCACCGGAGGCACAAACACAAGAAGAGCAAGAGGAGCAAGGAGGGCAAAGAGGCCAACGAAGAGATCAGCGCAGACCAAGAGAACCAGGAGGCCATGGAGTAGTGATCACCACCTCCTGTTTTTCCTTTCTCTGTCTGTCTCCGGTCCTGTCTGTCCCTCCGTGTCCGTGTCCCACCAAGATGAGAAAGAAGGAAAGGGAAAAGATGAGCACAGACCAACACAACCATGATGTCGCAGAGTGATCAATGCGTCCTGTCACTCCCCTCTCCATCAATCTCAATCCTCCTCCATCCTGCTGTCGTTCATCCTCACCATCACTTCAGGCAGAGAATGGATGGAGCAGAGGAGGTGGTAAAGGAGGGATGGTCGTCCTTTTTACTTTATCTGTCTTTCCATCACTAGCTGACATCAGACAGGACATCAATCTGTCTTCATCCCCCTCCTGCTCTCCTCTGCTCCTCATCCCTCCTCTCAGAGCACTGTTGTAACAATAAGGTCATGCTCGGAGATTTCACTGTATAGTCATGACGATCTGCAGATTTAGCTCTTTTTTTTGTCATTTGTTTGTTTGTTCTTGTCTCGTATGAAGACATCTATAGACAGCTGTCGGTTTAAGTTCAATTAAAAACCCTTTTGATAAGACATCTTTTTGTGACTTTTTTGGAATAAATAGATCACTAATTTATCACATATATTCGTTTTCTAATAGTAATTCATATTAATCTTTCACAACATTGGTAACTGTATAGTCTACCCATTATGCATTTTTTTTTTTAAATCACTTTCGAGGTCTGCAATATTTAGTTTGTACCTAACATTTGTGTGATTTCAACACATTCTTAAACAGTCCCAGTGGTGATCATTTAGCAGAGCACAGCAGTAGGTGAGGACAAAGTTCAAGTGAACTATTGCAATCCAAATAGTTTACCGAGAGGTGGGGGGGGATTTGGACTTGTGATTAAAGCGCATAGTATTAATATGTTTGATTTAGGCTCTCGCAGCAGCTCATTGAGCTCAGTAGCTGTTGCGATTTCATCCATAACACTTTTAGGTCTTCAGCATGCGTAGTTAATTATTGACCTTAAAGACAGTAGTTTAATTACTATTTTATTTTACTATTTAATATCCAATTGCCAGTACACTTTTATGGTCTTACTTTTTACACAATTTAAAAAGTAACACTCAACTTGCAAAATACTCTATGTAACTTCAAACAGTGTTAGATACTTTTAATACTGATTTATTTTATTACGAAATATGTGTGCAAAGACATTCACATACAGTACAGACACACTTACAACTACATATATACTTGTTCTACAGTAAATGAGCTGAAAACCTCCTCCGTCACTGCTGCTGGCTGAAAGAATAAAATAAACACTGACTATGATGGTGCATTTATTGGCTTTGATTAATAGGAATGCTGCGGTAAAAATGTTTATGAAAGGAAGTTTGAGTTTCAGTGACAGATCAGAGAGGGTTTTCAAAGAAATTACATTTGCATACATATTGTATATAACAGCCTCTACTGTCATATGTGATTGGATCAAGATTCCAATCCATAAGTTCCTCAACTAGGTCAAAGTCTCCCCTCTCTCTCCCCCTCCGGCTGTTTGCTTATTGTTACATCAGCTCACAGAAAGTAAATGTGTGCTGGTGAGATGCATCCAGGAGGGAGACTTGATGGCAGGCAGTAGAGCGACACTTGAAGACAAAATAAAAGATTGAGTGTTGAAGACAAACTGGGAGGCACAGGAGGAAAGCTTGAGAAAAACAACAAAAGAACCATCTAGAGGATGAAGAAGTGTGTTGCTGTAGTTGTGTTGCTGAGTCTCCTCTCACTGGGACACTCTGCTCCTCTGAGCAGCTGTGACAATCTGCTGAAACCGATCACTGTCAGCAATGAAGACGTAAGTCCATGTTTAATTTCAACCCACTTTTTGTCAGCAATAAAAATGACATTCCTGGTTTCATTAGATACAATTCAATGATACATATAATTTCTGCACAAGTACACCTCAACTGTTCAGTTTTGAAGACACGCACACTTATTATCCTTAAACAAATGTGGAAGTGTAACCATAACTTACCTAAACACACAATTGTAATCGCTACAGATCTAGCCATATCAGGGGAAACTTTTTTTTTTTCTTCAATGTGAATCCTGTAACTATGCTTCACATACAGTACAGACCAAAAGTTTGGACACACCTTCTCATTCAATGCATTTCCTTTATTTTCATGACTATTTACATTGTAGATTCTCACTGAAGACATCAAAACTATGAATGAACACATGAAATTATGTACTTAAAAAAGAAATAACTGAAAGCATGTCTTATATTTTAGATTCCTCAAAGTAGCCACCCTTTGCTTTTTTGATAGCGCTGCAAACCCTTGGTGTTCTCTCAATTAGCTTCATGAGGTAGTCACCTGAAATGGTTTTCACTTCACAGGTGTGCCTTGTCAGGGTTAATTAGTGGAATTTATTTCCCTTATTAATGGGGTTGGGACCATCAGTTGTGTTGTGCAGAAGTCAGGTTGATACACAGCCGACAGCCCTATTGGACAACTGTTAGAATTCATATTATGGCAAGAACCAATCAGCTAAGAAAAGAGAAACGAGTGGCCATCATTACTTTAACAAATGAAGGTCAGTCAGTCCGGAAAATTGCGAAAACTTTGAATGTGTCCCCATGTGCAGTCGCAAAAACCATCAAGCGCTACAACGAAACTGGCTCACATGAGGACCGCCCCAGGAAAGGAAGACCAAGAGTCACTTCTGCTGCTGAGGATAAGTTCATCCGAGTCACCAGCCTCAGAAATCGCAAGTTAACAGCAACTCAGATTAGAGACCAGATGAATGCCACACAGTTCTAGCAGAAGACACATCTCTAGAACAACTGTTAAGAGGAGACTGCGCGAATCAGGCCTTCGTGGTCAAGTAGCTGTTAGGAAACCACTGCTAAGGAGAGGCAACAAGCAGAAGAGATTTGTTTGGGCCAAGAAACACAAGGAATGGACATTAGACCAGTGGAAATCTGTGCTTTGGTCTGATGAGTCCAAATTTGAGATCTTTGTGCAATGCAGAAAAGGTGAACGGATGGATTCTACATGCCTGGTTCCCACCGTGAAGCATGGAGGAGGAGGTGTGATGGTGTGGGGGTGCTTTGCTGGTGACACTGTTGGGGATTTATTCAAAATTGAAGGCATACTGAACCAGCATGGCTACCACAGCATCCTGCAGCGACATGCCATCCCATCCGGTTTGCGTTTAGTTGGACCATCATTTATTTGTCAACAGGACAATGACCCCAAACACACCTCCAGGCTGTGTAAGGGCTATTTGACCAAGAAGGAGAGTGATGGAGTGCTGCGCCAGATGACCTGGCCTCCACAGTCACCGGACCTGAACCCAATCGAGATGGTTTGGGGTGAGCTGGACCGCAGAGTGAAGGCAAAAGGGCCAACAAGTGCTAAGCATCTCTGGGAACTCCTTCAAGACTGTTGGAAAACCATTTCAGGTGACTACCTCTTGAAGGTCATCAAGAGAATGCCAAGAGTGTGCAAAGCAGTAATCAGAGGAAAAGGTGGCTACTTTGAGGAATCTAAAATATAAGACATATTTTCAGTTATTTCACACTTTTTTGTTAAGTACATAATTCCACATGTTCATTCATAGTTTTGATGCCTTCAGTGAGAATCTACAATGTAAATAGTCATGAAAATAAAGGAAACGCATTGAATGAGAAGGTGTGTCCAAACTTTTGGCCTGTACTGTATATTAATTTAGTTTGTCAAATCTCCCATGAGCCCAGGTCCCGGCCCCAGAGGTTGAGAAATGTTGACATATATTGTGTGTTCTTTGTATGTGCTTTAGATGTTGGGAAAGTGGCTGTACATCGGGGGGAGCTCTGACCTCCCAGGAAGCCGCTCACTGGGCCATCTGATGACCAGTGTCTGGCTGGACATCACTGCAACCACCCAGAGCAACATCCTCAGTCTCATCCAGACTCAGAGAATGTAAATCCCCCGACACACTTTCACACCACAGGGCTGAAGGCTACATGTTTCTGCTGTTGGGGGGTGGGCGGAGGATTCTTCAACCAATAAGCGTTCCATATAATCTCTAAAGATGAATTCTAATGGTTTCAGGGTTCCATGCGTTTCCTGTTGCTATTGTAAATGTTACAAGAAGAAAACTTGTATTGTTATAACTACATATATAAATATATTATTAATAAGATATTTGTGTACTAAATCGTTTTGCTTTTGTCACATGGCAGCATCGACAGGACACTATTAATTCCAAAATCCAACATGCATCATTAGCAGTTTGCAGAGCTTCAGTTTCAATTAAGCTCTTGGGAATAAACATATTTATGGCCACTTGGGGGCAGTGCAAACAAGCTGTAAACACATCATTAATATGTTATCTGCTTATAAAGTTGTTGTAGGCCTAGTGAACCTGTTAGCAAACAGCTGCTTATTTACACGTCCGATAGATATGGAGCAACATTAGCATTCATTTGGAGTCGCCTTTCTGACCAGCAGGTGAATGTGGGGGAAGATGCTAGATCATACCCACCGAACGAGTCACCGAACAAATCTGGCATACTATGTAAGCGTTAATACTTCTGTGTGTGGACGCTTGCACAGTATGCTGTGTTGTCGTTCAGTGGCTACGATCTAGTATCTACAGTAAATGTCTCTGAAAACAACGCTGATGAGAGCTGTGAGAGTGAATCAAAGCAGTGAAGTTGTGGATCATAAAAACTAAAAAGTCGAAAGACACTAAAACTGCAGTCTTCTCTGTGGGTTCATCACTACAAGCAACACCTTTCACGTTACTTTAAGTTAAAGTAACGTGAAAGGTGTTACTTTTGTAATGTAAAAAAGTACTTTTTTTTACATTACAAAAGTTGTTTGATCCATTGATAATATCAAAATGTTGATTATAGCTGCTTTAAGTGTGCCAAATTTAGGGTGCGGTAATTTATGTATAGCTGTTCGATTATTCTGGCTTACTAGTCTATCATGATATTATGTTCTGATGCAGCCTTTATTTTTTTCTTAACAGATATGGCAAATGTTCCAGCTTAACATACAATGTGACCTTTGAAAACAGCACAATGTTAATTGGTGAGTGAGGAAGAGCCACAATGTATCAGATAGATTCTTTAGAGTGGAAGTGGCATTCAAACACTCACATTAGTGTGTGTGTGTGTGTGTGTGTGTGTGTGTGTGTGTGTGTGTGTGTGTGTGTGTGTGTGTGTGTGTGTGTGTGTGTGTGTGTGTGTGTGTGTGTGTGTGTGTGTGTGTGTGTGTGTGTGTGTGTGTGTGTGTGTGTGTGTGTGTGTGTGTGTGTGCGCGCGCGCCACAGAGCAACCTTTCTACCTCAAGGAAGTCTACCTGACGACTGACTGCTCCGACTGTCTGGTTGTCCATGAAGAAGTTATCTCTGGCAAAGATACTTTCACCAGTCTTATGCTTTTTAGTAAGAAACTCACTTATCCATCCCTAAAACACTGAATTGACCCTTATTGAACATAATTAAGCAACTGACTATCTCTCTAAGTTAATGTTCCTAACTCTGACATCTTTATTTCCAGGCAGGAGACAGAGTGTCTCAGCTGCTGTTGTGGAGATGTTCAAGACACAAGCAGAATGTCTCCGGATGTCGTCGCCCATAATGATGGACACAAACTACGGTACATTTTTTTACTATTAATCTCCACATACTGGGCCTCCATAATGCCAAACTGATTTTTTTTGTTATTTCTAATGTGTATGTACACAGAAATCTGCCCAGACAACATCTCGCCCTCGGAGGGGATCAGCGCCCTCAACTCCTTATTAGAGGCCAAGATGGGACATCGAGTTGCAAGAATCCTGGATGCTTTTTTTGATATATTTGTGAACTGATTTACAATTAGGTTTCAAGGTAATTTTGTATGGGAAAGTGTGAATTTCCGTCCGTGATATACATAATTAGGCCTAACTAAGAAAATGTAATAAAATTAAAATGGAGGAACTGCCTTGTTTTTCTCATTATTATAATTATTGGTAGATACAATAAGGAGACAATGATAAGTAAATAGTTAAACAAACACAATGTGGTAAATATTACTACTACTTAAACGTAGCCATTAACTCTGGAAGCAACTCTGAAACTATGAAAACTGTGTTGGATAAAACACACAACACATGCAATCATAGCGTTTACAAAGAGATAGGCCAAAATGTAAAAATCAATTAATATAGTTACAAGGAAACTGCATTAGCTTTATGGACTGGCTGTCAAATGTATTAAACACCAGTGAAAAATCTACATTAAGTCCCCATAGAAAGTATGACACAGCAATTAATGTAGTGAACATGCAAAGTCCACAAAAGTAAAAATGAACAGAGTAAAATACATGAGAAGTTAGCCAACCAGTAAATTAACAGTTAACTAGCTCACTCAGAATGTTGTACTAGCAACACATTAGCTTTAGCTGGCTAATATAACTTTGTTAGCAGTACATTTACAGCCAAAAAACAATTCTACTAAATCAATCAATCAGAAACAAAAGCAGGTATAATATAAAGAGTAACTATAGATAATGCTCCAACTAGGGCATTTGTGGCATTGATAAAAGATGCCTGTCAGTGTTTGCTCTGTCACAGATCTGACAAAATGGTGGACTACTATGGAATTGTGCCAGTAGGGGTTGCTATAGCAACATAATGGGTGCATTCTGATCACCTAGTAGTTCCCTGAGAAGTGGACTGCAAAGGGTATCCTGCCATGTTAAGTAAGATTCCAAACTGTTCAAAGTGAACTGCAAACTGTGTAGGGAACAACTGAACGGAAAGACATGTATTGAATACATGTCTTTTGATTCATTTAAAAGTGTATGTATGTGTGAATACTATTCACAAGTTACATACATTTCAATAGAATACATTTTATGATGGTATCAGTTTTTGTTTTAATGTTTCAGTTCAGTAGAGTAAAATCTCCACAGTCGCAGCAACGTATCCAAGGTGTTAACGTTACCAGGAAGTGATATCTGCGTTAGTGACATTGCAGGGAATTTTGTCGACTGAAGTTCCCTTAACTGACATTCCCTGATCAGGGAGTAGGGAGAACTGTTTCTGTACTCTGTGGATCAGAACACAGCCATAGTTAAACTGAAACCAACTGCTGGTGGCAGAATAATGCTTCCTTCAAATGGGGTCTTGTTTTCTGTGTTCACAAAGGAGTCAAAATGAACGACGTCGGAAGTGGAAATTTTATGAAAGCTCCGAGTTCACAAGTTGTGATGGTGAACAATGGCCTACCTGAAAGAAGTAGAGGACCTAAACCACTAGTGTCAGGACAACAACCTACTCATGAATGTCAGCAAGACTAAAGAGTTGATAATGGACTTTGGGAAGAAGCATGGAAGGAACGACGCCTCCCTTAAAGGGGCGCCATGGAGTTTTGGCAATTTCTTCGCAGTTTTCTCGCTTTTTGCTCACGTTTCTCTATAGAGCTCCACCTACAGCTTCGGAATAGATACTTGGCAAAGAAGCCGGCGAACGCACGGAGCCATGTCCACTGATGTTTTTCTTGAAATATTACCCTTCGCTCCGGGTCCATAACCTTATTCTTTTTTCCTACAATGGCCTTAGAACGCTGTCGGAGCAGAAGCAACTTGCGTTTGTCAACATCAAGCTGACAAGAAACTCTGTGGCAGATAAAGTTTCTGATCAAAGATACTTACAAGTGCAACAGCAAGAACGCCAGGTCAGCATCGGATTTGCAGGCTTCTGTTTGTCTCAGTTCTCGCCATTCTGAAAACGCAGGTCCGATGTTTACTTGTGTCTGACTCCTCGCTCGGTCAGAGTCTGACTCCTTGCTGCCGTTTCCTCTTTCTCTGTTCCTCCGAGAATGTTTTCCTAGCTTTCTGCTTCTTTTTTAACCCGGCTCAGCCATGACGATAGTGTGAAAAACTCCATCGCTACCTTGTTCCTATAACTAGCCGGTTCCTGGATGGGGGCGTGTAGCGGCGTCTAAGTGTGCAGTGCTATGAAGCAATTTGTTACATCGCGAGACCTGATAGCACGCTATACTTCCTGACACTGCAACTTTGGGCCGGTGGCGCTAGGGGCAGGCAAGATGGCCTCCATTCAACCCAAAAAAAGTCATATAACCATTCCAATGACTCTGAAGCTGTTCAGTTAAGGTAAATTAAGCTAAAACAAAACTGCATAGTTCCCCTTTAATATCAACAGGTCCTCATGGAGAGGGTGGGCAGCTTGCACATGACAAGACAACATGCACAAGTTGAAGAAGCTGATGGGATTAGGCTACATTTCATTGGAATTGTACCTTGTACGATTTCATGTGACAAATAAAATTGATTGATTGATGTCTTTTCTGACGTTTTAAGAAATGGCAAAGGTCATGGAAGTTCATTTTAGGATGGATGGTAAGTTAATAAATTGTAATTTTAGTCGTATAGAATATTTATTTTTTGCAATTTTATGTCTGAGAAAAATGTTGCTATTCCCAACAGTCATTATGCCTTACGTTACCCGCTCACTAGCTTGCTAAATTGTTAACCTTAAGTAGAGTCTTTTGGCATCCATGTTGCAGTTGCCTAGTAGCGCTATTCTCACAAGTTAACCACTTGAATGGCAAGCACGGGTACACGACTTCCCATGTCGTTACATCGAGATCACAAGTTCCATTTGAAGGCATCATTAAAAAATAACTCAAAAGAGATGGAAACCAAAGAGTTGAAGGCATTGTGAGCAGCAACCCCACGATAGGTAACGTCGTAGGACAACTGGGGCAGACTGGGGTATCTTGGTCTCTGGCCCTGAAGGGACACAGAGCAATTTAATCACCGATATGTTGGGTTTTATCGCTCTAATTTCCTTTCCTTGCACAGCTGCTGGATTCTCACTATGTCACGAAATCACACAACACTTGTTAGGCTTCAAGTAATGTGTTTGTCTCCGAACAGCAGCAGACCGAACCAATCAGCGTCCGGTGAGGAGCTACTGGCAGCTTAGGGCGTGGTAGGTGTGTGTGACGGCCGCAACTGTTCATTCAAAACAACATGGTGGACATGATAGACAGATGGTTCATCCAATTATCTGCCAGGTATTTTTTTGAAAGTGCCTGCCCTTTTCCAAAAGTTTCAAATAATGGCTTCTCAGACCATTCTGTGTTAACAAACCAGCTGCAGCGACTGGTTACTAATTTCCAAGTTTTTATTTGTCTTAGAGTAAACATGAAGCATCTGACATCAACACTTTTGTCATGTTCCAAACGTTGGATGCCTTATTCAGTTGTCTGAATAAAAATCAATAAACATTTCCCATCGACCTTTAAACTTGCTTGCAACACATGTAAACAACTCATGACTACACACGTCTGAACTTTAATACGCCAGTATTAGCTTAAAACAGACACAATCCGCTCGAAGCTACGATCAGTGCAAAGACACACAGATTTAGGATCTTTTTGCAAGTAGATGTGGCGAGCCATCATGAATTTTATTCATGTTGCTTTGGCTGTGCTCAGTCTTCTGTCCATTGGACAGTCAGCTCCTGTAAGCAGCTGTGAGAGTCTGATCAAACCTATTGAAATAAACGGAACAGAGAAGGTAAGACACTCTCTCATCTCACTTGTCACCTGTCTCTCACAATCTCACTTTCTGCATGTTGGGTCATTTTTGTTTTTCAAAACGTTGGCACAATCTTTAATGTGACCTTTTGTCATCTTATGCAACTGAGCAAGACACTGTCTGTTTCAGCTGCTGGGCAATTGGACGTATATAGGAGAAAGCACAAACATCCTAGGATCCAAATTGCTGATGAAGATGTTTGTGGAGAGCGCAAGGGTGAAAATCACTGCTGCTGAGGATGCCATCAATGCTTTAATGTCTCAAAAAATGTAATTTCAAGCCTACATTTTATTCAGATTATTTAGGAGCCAGAGTCTTGTATAGAGAGTCCAGCAATTTCAAAAAACATGTCAGTGTGTAATTTCACTTTTAAAATGTCTACTTATGAAAGGTTTGGCCGCTGCTTCACTTTAACAACTAAGATGATCCTGGAAAACAGCACACTGTCTTTTGGTGAGTAGTTTTGATGAAACATGCTGTACATACATTTTGACTGACCATGTACTTGAACAAACAAATTTGGACTTTGTGTCCAACGCTGCAACTGCACTTTGTGTATGTGTTGATGTGTGTTTATGTACGCGTGTACCTCCAGTGCAACCTTTCAATGGTTCAGAGGTTCTACTGACTACCGGCTGCCCTGACTGCCTTGCTAACTACATAAAGTACGATATTGGAGGACGAACATACAGCAGCCTCCAACTCCTGAGTAAGATTTATGACATACAGACTGATCAAATTAATTAATTATATCACTTTAATTCCTAAAACAGGTCTAAGATGTTCTTAGGGAACACTGTTGAAATGGGTTAAACTGGGGGTGGATGTTTTGTTGTACAATATGTTTCTGTAGTCATTTGAAAACAAATATCTGACAAATCAGTACTTTATCAAGCTGATGCAAAAATCCAATCCAATGTAAATCCAATAGTGTCATCAAGCAATCAATGGTGGTCTAATACAACCGTAGATATTAAGCTACCTGGTTGGCAATTTTCTATAATTTTACATGTAAATTTTTTACTCCACTGCATTTATCTGACAGCTGTTACTTTTCAGATTACGATTTGACATAAAAAACACATGATAACATTCTGAAACACAACACATTGGTACATTTTAAAACCAATGGTTCCCAAACGTTTTGGCCCTTTAAACCTTACAAGAGATGACTGTTTTGTTGGGGTCAAATTGTGTCCAACATTTCACAAAAAATATACAGTATGTATGTATGTACGTGTATGTATGTATGTATGTATGTATGTATGTATGTATAGCTCCTTAGCTTGCACTTGTTCTGTCTCTCAGGCAGGAGAAATAAGGTGACTGCTGCTGAGCTGGAAGAGTTTACCAAGCAGGTAGAATGTCTGAATTTACCAGCACCTGCTTTCCTGGACCCAGAAAAAGGTATGAACTTTCACACATATAAACTGGCTGCAAGGCTTTAAAGCCATATGTTGTTTTTCTACAGTATATCCCCTGAGGTTGTGAATATGCTCCGTTTTCACTTTTTCATAATGGCATGTTTAATGCTTAATGTTTTTAACGTGAGTGAATACAGAATGCACCTGCACTTTTAATAGTCAAAAGAAACTTTGTACAGCAGCTGCAGCAATATTTTACTTGTGGTGTAACTAGGCACAAACACAATATAGTATAGCCAGTAGTGAAATGCATACGTGGGACAGTCACACACAAGTCAGTTATCCCCGCTTAAACCTCTAACCCTCTATTCTTTGTCTCTGCCTTTATACTGTTCAGTTTCATGGTTGATAAGGTTGCGCATTCATGAAATCCTCTCTTCCCTGGAATACATGAAATTGATTCATAATTGTTTACCTCACAGGGTTTTGCCCAGATGAGTCTCAATCCCAAGAAACAGAGGTCATTGATCTAACCAATTTAATGAATGACCTGGGCTCTGACGTTTTCAGCCATTTTGACAGAATTGTCAACAGTGAAGGTGGAATGCAGGCACTTTTCAAAATGATCTCCAATGGCCTAGCTGGATTAAAAGAAAATTAACATTGTCAACAATGTTATGCCATGCTTTACATAATGAAGAGGCCATGTCTGTCTACAGAGAATTCTGCAAATAAAATAAATGAACATGAAATATGACTCTTCTATCTTTTACTACTTGTTTTAGAGTATCTATTATTTAACAAATTCAGATTTAATTTGCATAATGCATCACCAGCTGAATCTTAATTCAAGATGATGTACGCCTATAATATATGGTAAAAGCTACCTCATCCCAATGATGGACAATCAGCGACACTGCAGCAGCTGTGCACTGTTTAGTGCCTTTATGGGAGATTTAAGGGGTTTAGAGTTGTCATTGCACAATGTGCCAAAATTACTGGCCATCAGGGCCCCCTTTTCCCAAAAATGTTTTGGGGCCCCAAACATTTGCCTGGTTTGCCTCTCTTGACGGGGCACCCCTTACTGTACCAGTCTCTCCGCCCAAAGCCAGGTAAGTCCTGCTTATGACCCTTGACTCTACCTCAGGTCGCCCATGGGCAATCGGTGGTCCGTAGGCCCCTGGAAACAGGCATGGCCACCCCAAGGCCAAAAAACTAGAAGTGCCAATGGAAACAAAACTGGCCTTGGCTAGCACAAGCTTAACCATGTTTGGTGTGATGAAAGCAGCTGCGTTCATCGGTGGGGGCTTAATCAAAGCTAGACTAAAACAGCAAATCCAGGCACCTTTTACTTAGTGCTTCTAGATTTCCTGTGACCTTGAATGGCCGATAGTCTTCAAAGAAACTTTGTCAACAAACGGGGGGAAAGAAATCACACTGAGTTAAAGAGGAGGATGCCCATAGCCTTGTTTATTGGTAGTTTATTACTGTACATCTGCACACCTGCTCATGAGTCATATGTACATATATCTTTCTCACCCTCATACACACAAACACACAGACCACTCAAGATTATATAAAAAAAGGACTCAATTTCTGTGCAGGGTTCAATCACAGTCTGAGATCTACGAAGAACATTTGCATCTTCATACACCGTGCACACACACACACAAATATCTGCATATGGCCTTATGCCTTGATTTACATAGAACCGACCACAATCAAAAATATAGAAAAGTCACTGATGAACCAATACACAACCCAGAATTTTTGGGTCTTTTAACATATAAACCAAAACGATTTCTGAGCTTTGTGGGTCCATGGAAGATGTGCTTCCTTTACTAACTCAACAGGAAGACCACAGAAAGGTTATTTTTCTTTAGAGGCATTTTTTCAATTTCATAACATACTCCAATTATTCAAGTAATGTGTGATCTGTGCAGAATACTTGAGCCCCTGGTATAACTTTGGAACATACCTGACAGTGAGATTTTCCAATACTACATTTTGTTGTTGTAAGTATAATCCCCTGAGTGTGACCCATAATCACTGGAGCTGTGTGACCTAAAACAAAGTGGCTTTGTTGAATCTCAGTCTCTGGATGTTTTTATAAATCAAGAGGTGATGCTGACAGTGAAAAGCTACATCTATACCATCCCCTTTTTGCTGGCATTTGGTTGTACGTTTCATTTAAACTGAGATGTGCTTCATGATGTGATCTATAACATGTTGACAGTTTTAAAATTGTCTTAGGCCTTTATAACAAAGCAGGATTGTTAGATAGCTAGATAACTGAAGTAATGAACAACTTGTTAGCAAACTGCAACATTCAATTGGGGTCAGATTTCCAGACACCTGATAAAAGTAAGTCCAAGTTTCATTCACCTTTTAGCTCCATTATTGGTCTCCATTAACTCCTGAGGGAAATATCTTTAGCTGCTAAATGCTCCACAACGTTCACCAGCTAGTCACTGTGTTGTTTGGTGCTGAGCAGCTAGTGTTTATCAGAAGTGTCTCTGAAAACATCTGCCTGCTGCTGCAGGCCAGAAAATCAAAACAATGAGCTGAAAGACGCTAAAACGCTCCGTAGAGCTGAGGGGGACTACAGAGTTGGGTGATAATTATCTGTAGGTAGGTACATCATTACAAGTAACCTCTTTCACATTAGTCATTTTTTATTGTTAATATAAAAACACTGATTAGTGTAGCTTGAAATCCACATTCCTGGTGTGGGTGTAGTCTAGTATTAAGCTAATTTTAGTAATCCTGCTTCATGATACAGAACCCTGCTATTACCTAACCCCTAATAAAAATGATCTAACATTCTTGGTCACTCCAGACCTCTGAATGTAAAGGGTCAGATTATATCTAAAGCAGAGGAACTTTCTCAGAAAAGCCACATCGTTAACTTGAACACTCATATAAGTTAGCCAAGGTCAGCAGATATGGAAGAGAGGCCAAGTGAAGGTGTTAAGGACAAAGCGATTGTGTGTTTTAGTGTTGACACATGACCATAAAGACAAAAAGGAAGCAACCATGGCATACCTTTGCAAAAAAACAACTGAGGCCCCTTTCACGAATGCACAGATTCTATGCGCACTCATGCATTTATATTAAATTACAACAAAAGTAACAAAGATCGATTATGGTAAAGAAATGCGTCAAAGGAAGAACCCTGCTAAAGAGTATCTCTGTGTCTGATTTGCTTATAGTGCTCTCTCTCAGAAAGACACACACACACACACACACACACACACACACACACACACACACACACACACACACACACACACACACACACACACACACACACACACACACACACACACACACACACACACACACACACACACACACACACACACACACCAGTGAAGTAATGATTGCTTCTCTTTCACCAAAACAGTAAACAAAACTTGAGATACTAAAAAAAGAAAAAGAATAAAGGTGTCTCTTCTTCATCACTAGTGGCTTTCCTTCCCAGCTTACTTGTTCCACTGCAACTCAGAAGCAGTTGCTAGGCAGCCAGCCCATCACCTTGACACATAATGTTGAAAACAAAAATGTTCCAGGTAAACTGTGTAGCATAAAGACCCATTCACACTACGGAGAGTACAGTCAGTATGTGATTGTCACTGGGTTTGGGGTGATGCACAGTGAAGTGTGCAGATATGTCAAAGGAGGCGAGAGGATGTTTGGTAGTTGATGAGAAGAGGGACATTATTGAGTTCAGCTGTTCTGGCTGTGGCCCAACATGCTTCTGTAAGACTAATCTGTCCGCTACAGAGTTGATTTGGATAAAGGTTCCTTTGGAGTTCCATGTTAAGTTGCCTCCACAGCCTCTTGTAATGATCTAGAGCACCACACTAACTGTTACAAAAGCACTGGGGTGTATTTTTTGCAGGTGAAGTTGGCGGTGTGACAGTAGGTTACACGTGAAAGTGTTTGTTTTATCATGGTCTGACTGTGCCATGTGCTTAGGTTAGGGGAAATACAAGTGACAAAATTCCAGTCGTAGCTCAGAGAACTCGATCTGAGAGTCCGGTCTCCAGCTCTAGATCCAAAATCCATTAACGCTGCCCATGGCTGGTTCTCCCAACATCCCACAGGCTGGTGCAGGTTAGCATGGCTTAACAGTGTGCCAGCTCGCCCGATGATCGTGGTCGTGATTCAATGGTGAATTCACTCCAAAAACGAGTGTTGGGATGCCGGGTTTGTAAACAAGGGTGAAGAGAAGGTATGTGTGGGAGAACAGGTTAAAGAGAAAAGAGCGAGGATCAATGCTACCCTGTAAACAAAAAGATTGGGGTATTCTTTCAGGAGCTTGACAGCCATTGTGGTTCAGAGCTGGGCAGCAGTGGAGGTTTAAGATCAGCTGCAACTGGGCTAGTCTGGTCTGAAGATGGGGATCTTAGGTAAGAACTCTATTAAGATTACCTGCAGGAGATAAGAAAGAAAGCTGTTAGTACAAGACCATTTTTCAAGATGTAGGGATTTTGCATCAGTGTTTCTACCAAAGTATTAAGATAAGATAGTATACGTTATCACCAACCCCTATGGTGATTGTGTAAGGCCATGTTCAAACCAACATTAATACAGTGTGGAAAAACTGCTCATTCTTTACTTCTGCCAAGGAAGTTATGTTTTCAGATCTATTTGGATCTAGTTTGTTGTCAGCAGGATTATGGAAAAACTACTGGCCCAATTTTTATTAAACTTGGTGGAACGGTGTAGCATGAGCCAAAGTAGAACACATTACATTTTGGAACAGAATAGGGCATTTGTGCTGCATTCATGTGGTGTCAGAATAATCGGAAAAAATTAGTTCCCAACTGGGAAAATTCACACTGCATTAAGATTGTAAGATAGGGCATGCCTTGGCGAAGGTCTGCGCTCTCTGAGTGTCCTTCTAGTTCTACTAAAGTTAAATTTAGCTTAAATTTTACAACAATGCAATGGGACGTCAATTTGCAGGCCACCATGTAAACAATGAAATACATTCAAGCACACATTCCATTGTAGATTACTATGTCATGTGAACATTGTAATTCTACTATTAACCTTGCAATTGTGATTGTAGCCATGATACATTTCCTGTTGTATCAGGAAATCTACATCTCATCATAGTATGACAAAAGCTCTGTGCAGCATTTTGGTGTCTGATAAGCCTTCAAACTTATCGATCAACTACTCAAACCAACTTTACTGTATTGTATATTATCGTCATCATCTCACCACAACAGATACTTACATATTCCATCATGTTGTTGGTTTCACACTTCCTTTTGCTTAGTATCCAATGCAAACACAACTGAAAACAGAGTGCGATAGAGATCAGATATTTTTATAACGTCCTAACAAGGTACACTATTAATACACACATATCCGTTCATGCTCACCTTGTGGTAAAGTCTGCTGTTCTCCCACTCCAGAAGTTTCTCTAGAGATCGTCTTGTCTGGAAGGCAACAGTGACATTAGATGACATTCTTTTCAACGCCCAAAAATCAAAACATTAGCCTTTTTCTCAATTGCTCGTTGATATGGATTCACTGTAACATTGTAGCAAATGCAACATGGATGGAACTCTTACCCTCTTGCTGAGACAGATGACAGGCCACAAACTGAAGCCCAATGTGCAACAGCAGCAGAGGCAGCCACACAGGAGCCACCGCACGTTCACTGGCAGCGTCTTCCTCAGGCAGCTGTTTACACGGTTGATACTGGCTTTGAATTCCTCTGGTGCCACCTGAGGAAGAGCACATACATGGTATAGTTAAAATAGTAACATTTAATGTTCTTAAATAGTAGGATGGAACAGAGAGAATAAAACATAACTACACTACCGAATATTTAGCCATTCTAATATAAAAATGATATATAACATGTCGGCTGGTGGCTAGAATATAAGGTAAATATTGTAGTGATGCAAATGTGAGAATGTAATTTTGCCATAGTTCATATGCATTATTGAATAACAACAAGACACTCACCTTTCCTGTTAGTGCTGAAGGAAATTCTGACTCAAATTTGTTACTAAGCCCAAAGCTGTGGGGGAAAGGGAAAACAGTAGACTGTTATACATAAGCAGACATACATATTGTATGTGTTTTATCTTGTATCTGTTTGTATTTTGCTATGTTTTTGTATTGTGCTATGGACCATTTGTGTGTGTCCTGAATAAAGAATATGATGATACACTCTGTTTGGATAATTGGCTTAGATAAACAAACGTATGCCAAGTGGCATCAAGTCTACCACAACTTTACATTTCAGGCCACCGGTTTACTCAGATCATCCAAAGGTAAAACTGCTGAGTCCAGCAGGTATCATGGGTAAGTATTACATATTCAATATATATCAGGATAAACCTCCTGAGATCTTCTTGTTTATTATAATACTGAAACACAAAGCATTGATATTTCATATAAAATTATATTAATATATTAATTTATATAGCGCTTTAGGAGGTACTCAAAGGCACTTTACATGGTAAAGACAAAGAAAAACAATAACAAGATCAGTATAATAACAAAACAACTAGAAATAAATATTAAAAATGTGCAGCACAGAAACAAATTAAAATAGCTAGTTTGGTTTAAGGCTAAAAGCAGCTTTAAAGAGATGGGTTTTGAGTGCAGCTTTGAAATTTGCAGGTGATGTGGAAAGTCTGACGGAAAAGGCCCTGTCTCCCCAGGTTCGGTGCTTAGGGTGGGTGAGAGGGGAAAGGATTTTAGGGATGTCAAAGATTACACACTAGACACCCAAAAACCCCATATCCATGTACCTTAGACCAAAATAAAATTACAAGTGCCCCGTAACACTTGGGACTTACATGTCTCAATTTATTCTGGGTTGCTTTAAACAGCCACATGTGCCAACAAGAGTAGTAAAGGAGTGCTAACATTGAATTTAGTATCAAAACCGTGTGAAAAAGAGCAGTGAGGGGAAACAATGTGACAACTCAATACTATTAATTTGAGTGAATCATAGCCTTAGTTTGAACCCCACATTAATGTGTGCTCCTCCCTACCTGACTGGACTAGACACAACATCTAGCAACTTCAGCTCTTATTGCTAACAAAAACTTTGTGTTAATATTTTGCTGGAGATACTTTGCCTGTCAGTAACGTTACAGAGGGTACAATTATGTAATTTCAGAGTAAGAAAAATGAATCAATATCTAATTAATGCACACTGGCTACTAAATGCCAGGGTATAAGTACCAATTTGTGTGCACGGTTTAGCCAAATCGGTACGTTACCCTTTAAACCTACTGACAGGCTCTGTACAAAACGAGTCTGATTCCGCGTTCAAGTCCCGAAATAGTGGAACAAATAACGGGGACAAACTGTATTGACATTAAAATAGCAAACATACCAGCATATCACACTAACATTACGTGGTACATACAGAAACAGTACATACTCATGTATTAGCTAGCTAGGTCATGTATCTAAAGTTACTTCAGCTAAAACGAAAGATCAATCTAATCAACTACTCCTCGCTAGAGTTAGCTCTCTGCTAATTTAGTAGCTTGCTGGCTACGCTAGGTCACCAGCAGGAGCTAACTTAACTAGCTAGCAGCCAGTTATCCACGGAGACCGCGGCTGCTGCTGATTTAACGGTAACGGTGAACTCCTCTCTTGGTGCCCGTAAGTGTCACCAGTTGCTTACACAGTGACGTGGCCGGACCCTCGCACCACCACCGGGTCCGGAGCGTACTTGAGGAGCTGCTCCTCCGCGGCCCTGTCCTCGTCCTCCTCTTCCTCCTCCTCCTCCTCTTCGTAGATCTCATCAAAGTCCTCCATCATCGCACGACTCGGTCTCGCGCTTCCCGGGACAGACACCGGAACAGACACGATGCCGAAGGACAGCGAGCCTTACCGAGAAAAAGAGTACAAATAGAACCGTTAAGACAACCACGAAAAATATCAACCCGTCCCGGAGACGATACAGTTCACATCGTTCTGCCAGCTCTCTGAAACAAAACATAAACATCCGCCGCAGTGACGGTACGTCACCGGAAGAGGGACAAACGTGCTACGTCTTTTTCATGACAAAAATATAATTTACAAAAAAAGTAATGTGTTACTGTTTTAATATAATGTAAGGCTTACTGAGTCAAAATAAAATATTAAAATAAAAAATGTTATGTACTGAAGGATTCTTTTGTAGAATGCAAAATGTGTCATGTTTTTTTTCTTCTTCTTCACTTAAATAGGAAAATTGTTTGTTTTTTCAACCACGGCAGGTACGATAAGGACCAAGGACCTTGCTAGCTAGCTAACGTTAACCGTTATGTACACCCTGTCAATGTGTACACCTGATATGTAGCTAGCTAGCTAACTGCCGAATCGGCTGCTACGAATCGGAAGCTAACTTCGGGATTAGCTGCCGAATCGGAAGCTAACTTCATCGTCGTCTTACTTCCGGGAGCCGCGACTGAACGGTCGTATTAAATTGTTGTCGTCAATAAGTTAATCGATAACTGTAAACCTTTAGCTAAGTTATCCATCATGACCTAGCTAGCTACATCAGCCCGATGGGTTTCCAGTAGACACCGTCTCAAAGCAGTCTTGATATGACATTAACGTTACTTCCTGTTTAGGAAATTGTGTAGAGACCACAGGTAAACTTTTGTATTAGCTTATTCGCCGTGTACATACGTTTTTCTGCAAAATGATACGAACTGAGCACTTCAAAATGATTGTTCAAGTTGTCAAAGAACTGGTTCCTGTCCTCACGAGCGGGATTCTAACCGTGATACTTTCATCGTGTGTTTTGTTTGGCATCGAAACATATTTCAACTTCACTCAGGGGTACTTCAGTATTGGTGCCACTGTTTTTCAAAATGGACACCTCCACAAGCTTTTGGCGTACCCTTTTTACCACAAAACTTCAGCTCAGCTTCTCCTGAACATTACAGCCCTGGTGTTTCTCAGTGGAAGTTTGGAGAAAGGTCTTGGCACTGTCCGCTTCCTGTTCTTGTTCCTCCTGCTGTCGACCACCACAGGCTTGTTTTACAGCTTCCTGGATCTTCTGCAAGAGGACGGCAGCCAGAGTCAAGCCGAGGGGTTGGTTCCTGTGGTCCTGGCATGTGTGGCTGTAACTACCATGCACACCAAAATGACTAAAGGATTCCTGTGTGGACTCAGTTTCCCCACCATGGCTCTCCCTTGGGTGCTCCTCATAATCACCACTGCCCTCATTCCTCGCAGTGTGCTCCCCTGCAACATTATTGGCATCCTGGTAGGATGGATGTATGGGAAAGGATGGTTTTCCTTTCTGGACTTGTCTGAAGCCAGGTCTGGAGCTCTGGAGAAGATGATGCCTTTTAGGTTGTTGAGGAGCATCAGGGGTGTTAAGTTTGTCCCTGCTTCCACAGAGGAGAGGAGGAAGACCCTTCTTCCGCTAATCAATCCAACACCAGGGTCCTACCCGGTCCAGGCTTACGCTCCATTGTCCAGCATTAACAGTCCCAATACTGTGGCCAATAGTTATGAAGGCTGGCTGAATTCGACCAGTGCTGTTACCAGTCCCACACCACCTCTCCATCCTCATGAACACGGCTCTGCACATAGATATGAGCTAAATCATGGACACTGTTCAGAGCAGAGTTTTGGCCAAAGTTGCAACCACAACCATAGTCATGGTCTTAATCATCTTGGTCAATTATAGTCATGGTTATTTGATTGCCTTACAACATTCAAACCATACAGATGAGTCTTATCAGAATAAAGTTGTCTGATTCTGATTATTCTATCAATACTGCAATATATTTCCCTGTTAAACACATGGGCACCTGCAGCATCTCTTGTCATTGGACTGCGTCGTCTAAAATGTAAAATGCTTCGACACGTTAAGCTGATTTTAAAGTACGGTATGTGTGGACTCTGCCTGGCTGTACAATTACATGACATTTTGTACATCAATTTAAAAATACTTTTGTACTATTTTTTACGTATTTCTACAAATAAACAAATTTGTGCAAAACAAAAAGTCTCATTTAACACATGGCAATCTTTTAAAGGTTTGTGTGCACATCCGGTCCTATATTTAGCCTAGAGCATGTGCAGGATAACAAACTAAATGTTATTTCAATGCAATAAATTGTGAGTATATGCAAACTGGACTAAAGCTTCCAAAACTTTATTGAACTAGAAAAAGGAAATATTTTGACCGTACCCTTCATCATGCATAACAATGGACAAGGTACAGTATACCTGTATATGTGTGCACAAAACTATTTACATCCTGCTGATGTTAGGGTCAAGTGAACAAAGAAAGATATATAGACAGATACTTTATTAATCCCCAAAGGTAAATTCAAGAGATCAACAAAGAAATGTTCAATACGGCCCTCAAGATAGAGTACAAATGAACAAATGTTTTGAATGTATTTAAGGACCCCTTCCAGACATGAATTAAGACAAAAATACTCTGCTTGGAATGTGTCAGATAATTTTTCCACTGAAAAATTCAATAACCTTGTAAAAAAATTCTTACATTTACATCTACTCCCCCTCCCACATTTAAAAATCCTGTATATGTAATGAGGATGTAATCAGTTGTGTGTCAATACACTTGGCCATTTCCCCGATTAAGACAAAGGGATGAAAACATTTATTTTAATCACTTTTTTGCCCTTCAAAACCTTAACTGTTATAGTGTTCTTTTCAGTTTTTCCAACAATCAATCTGGTTGGTATACATGCTTCTAAAACCAATGCTTTTCTTTGAGACTAGCAAAAAACAACTCTTCCACAAAAAACTCTTAAGACACCACTGACATTTAGTTGTGCTTATGTTGTAATTAGTGAACACAATAACCAGCACTATCTTGCGTGCATTTAAGTTGTGCTCTAATAGCTGTAAAATGTAGCGTCAATATCATTTTTCCTTTTATTAAATGTGAGAGTGAAGATGAAAAATGAGCACACTATATTCCAAATAATGTCAAATCATAGAGAGAGAGTTTTATTCCTCAGGTACTTTGGTTTAATTGACTTTTTTTCGAAGACATGTATATCAGAAACCGTACAACTCAATGACACCTGAGTCACACTTGAACAAAATTGCCACAGCATCAGGGATGCCAGCGTACGGACTAAATCTTAATTTTAAGGACTCACTCCTCCCAGGCATCTCCATAGATGTTCTTCTTCACTGTAACATAAGAGAGAAAGTCAGTCTTTCCTCATTTTTTTTCATTCATTTAAAGGCAAACGGATGTACTCGAATATCAACCCCTCGACTTTTCCTAACTCAGCAAGTGTTTCACATATCTCTGCAGTAGAAGCTTACCGTCTTTCTTGGGTCTGCCTGGCTCCTTCTCAGGTGATGTTTTGAGCAGTGTCTCGGCCTTCTGAGTGAGTGTGACTTCGTAGTTCTCTCTGTTCTTGAGCCTCAGGTCCTCATAGAGGATGGCCTTCCTCCTGGGCTCTTCATCTTCCACTGAAGGTGGTGGAGACAAGGAAAGGGGCAAAGAGGGTTATAACGTTGACAGAAAAGTTACTTACTGACATAGGAGAACTTGTAGCAGATTCCATAATAGGACAGATTTGGTGAAATGGTAAAGCACCAGAATGAGCTTATTTCAGGCACCCACAGTAAGCATAAATCATCTTTTGAATTAATACAATTAAACATGCAACTCAGGTATGTCTTTCCTCTGTGACGGAGCACATTCTGCTCATATTTTGTCTTTGCATGCATCATAATTGTTGCATAAAAAATTAAAAAAAATAAAAGTTGCATATCCAAATCCATCATAATGATCTTTCCTATGATTAATTCAGTGTCTTTGTTCAGCACTAGTAAGAAGGTTTCAACATAGCTGCACACAGCTCTCTTTTTGTCTTTGGTTGAGTGCCATATTAAGAGATGTATCTACACATTGCCATAGTAGTGACTTTGGCCATCATCTTTAAAAAAGAATTATATATATATATATATATATATATATATATATATATATATATATATATATATATATATATATATATATATATATATATATATAGAGAGAGAGAGAGAGAGAGAGAGAGAGAGAGAGAGAGAGAGAGAGAGAGAGAGAGAGAGAGAGAGTCCAATATTAATTCTACTGCCAATATTCGACTGCAGAACTGGGACAGTATACAATATTTACCTTTATCAACAGTACACACAGTGTATTAAAAGCAAAATATGTTGTGTGCCTGAATTTGAAGATTTATATACAAATATCAGTATCCGTATTGTTCAGTTTGAGTTGAAAAATATCAGATATTGTTATTGGCTTGAAAAAAAAAATATATATATATTGGTGAATTGCTTCATCTTTGCCCTATTGTTTGACATATGAAAGCATAACTAGCAAAGGCTAAGCTTTTATCACAAATGACTGTTTAACAAATAGACAGATCAAAGTATAGATTAGCAAAAGTTATTGTCCAAAATTGTTGGTTTACACCGAGTGGTGGTCCCGAGACACTACTTGATGGTCATTATTACATTGAAAGATGGCCATTATTACATTGTATTTGAAATATTTATACAGTAGCTCTCTGTGGTACCTGGAGCGCTGAAGTCATCTGCTTTGCCCATTGGCACGGGTGACTCTGAATTGTAGCCAAATCCTTGTTCTCTGTTGTTGGTGGGTGTCTGGCCAGGGGCTTCTGCTGTCTGGAACATGGTGTCAAATGTCGGGGAGTCTGGGTCACTCAGCTCAGACTGAGGAACCTTGGAACTTGGGTGGAGATCAGAAAAATAGTCAAGGAGTAGTTGGTGGATGAAAATATATAGTATCACAATCAAGTGTTTGAGGTACTCACGATTGTGGAGGCAGTCCTGTCCTCTGTCTGAGGGCCTCTCCCAGAGGGGAGTTCTCCAACCTCTTGAACTTCTCCTGGCACGTTTTCATGTACGACATTTTCCCTGCCAGGTAGCCACAAAAGCCAGCAACTGCAGAGACAAACACACTCAAAGATATACATTTTTCTTACATTTAATACCCCCTGAAGTGACTATGAGACAATAGTTTACCCATGACCATTTGCTCTTTCATATAATATTTAATTTCAACTAGGGGTAGCTGATCCCTTAAAAAAGTATTGTTAGTGATGTGAATATGAAACTGTAGCTAAACAGGTATAGGGATTGACTGTTCACACACCTAGACTGGCAAATTAGGTTCAGAAGTTTGCATCACTTAACTGTAATGCAACCTTTAAGAGAATGTCTAGTCTTGTATCACACTAATGATACACTCACCTGCCAGTTTATTAGCTACATCTAATCAAATACAATACCTTGATAATAATTATAACCAGAGGTTGAATTGGGCCGGAGCGCAGCTCCGTCTCCTTTAGCACCAAATATTTGGTATTCCACTTGAATTATTTTTCATCTCCTGGCAAATACATGGCATATGAGACTAATTAACAAGACTACACAGAGACACCCAGGCTACATGGAATTAACAGTCATAATAGGCTCGTTCGAGATGAGCTGCGC
The DNA here is from genome assembly GCF_010015445.1 of Perca fluviatilis. Classification (NCBI taxonomy): domain Eukaryota; kingdom Metazoa; phylum Chordata; class Actinopteri; order Perciformes; family Percidae; genus Perca; species Perca fluviatilis. The sequence goes on along the minus strand of NC_053112.1, from coordinate 24,813,671 downwards.
CTCGCCTGTAAAGTGGACGAGAGCAGGCGGCAGCAGCAGGAGGGACGGTGACAAAAAGCCGCTGTCAAGTCGGACAGTTTGCAGCCGTTTCCAACAGCCTTAGGGGCTGAAATAGGCAGTCTCAGAATCACTCAAATCCTGTTAGGTCCGATTCCGATTTAAATAAAATGTTATCAGACCCATATATCAGCTTGTAGGCCACACAGTCTCCAGCTGTTTTATAAAGACAGAGTAGCTGTCAAAATGTTATACCTGCGATCTGGTGCTGATGTTAATACACAACTACTGACTGTAGATGATCTGTAATCTGAACGGATTTAGTTTCTCTGACTTCTCAACGTCTATCAGCACCACTACATAAGCCTTTAAATCAGACAAAAGCAAAACTAAAAGCTTATATAAAACGTCATCATGTTGAGTCGATTCTGAACCAATCAGCTGTTAGATCAGCTGAGAGCCAGGCGTTTAGTTAGAGGGTCCACCACTAGAGTTGTGGAACCCAACTAAGTTTGTTAGGAATTGGGTGATGACAAGGAGGGCAGCAGACCATGGTGCCTGGAGACAAAGGCAGCATAAACCAGAGGAGCCTGCCTTTACTCCTATTTGGAAGATGAATGCATGAATTGTAGTATGTGAATAAGTAAATGTGATGTATTTAAAGTGTAAACTGTTATGTCTGCACACAAGTGCCTCAAGTGTTGTTCGGGTTGTTTTAATGCATTGAGTTGAGTAATTACCTCCCGTGTCGGTGTGATTAAATCAAACATAACATAAATCAACATAATTTTCTTGTTTAAAAAGATGTTACATATTTGCCAGCCAATGTTCAATTTCATACATTTTCCGAGGGTGAAATCCGTTGCCTGCCTGTTAACATTAAAAAGGTAAAAAATAATAATAAAGTAAGTGAATTGTAAAGTATTTCTCTTGAATAACTACTCAACCCTACCTTACAATACTGGGTTTTTACCTTTGATGTAAAAACCCATTAAGTCATTTTACGGTATGATTTTGAATGATGACCACTCACCGTAAATAAGGGCTCCCCCTCCCTACAAAAGCCAATTTAACCACTGATTATAACGTTACGTTTTTGTTTTATGAGAGGTGTTGATTCAGTGTCATAGTCTTCTTATAGGCTGTAGTTTTTGGTGTTGTTGAACGTTATTGCATTATAGTGAGAGATGTTTCTAATATTTAGTCCACTTGTTAATATGAGGCAACTGAGTGTGTCATCTCCTACATTAAACATTCATGAACTTACAGGCCACTTTGGGTAGAGAACCAAATCTTGGAGATGCAGACAGAATCCCTGCAAATAAAGGTCATAAATAAAGGTTGATGTTAAGTTAAAGATGTGTTTATATGTATTTCACAGTTGTGTTGCTGATTCCTGTACATTATGCATAGTATTACCTTTGGCAACTAGGGCTTGAGTGATAGCCACACCGACCACTGAGAAGGGCACAGCTGTGAAGAAAGCATGTTGGTGTCAGACTCAATACAGAGGGCATACATATTTTAGCTGTGGTTTTTACACAACATAAAATCACGACTCTGACCTATATGTGAAAGACAGAAACTTACACCTGTACCAAAAACTCTCCTGGTTGCACTCTCTAAACACCCTCCTCTCCTCTTCTGTGGGGATGTACTCCATGCCCACTGGAGCCTGCAGATTAACACACGCACAAACACCAGCGTTAACTTCAAGTTAGTTAGTTAGCACTAGAACTATTTGCAAGCCACACAGACAGTCCTACTCTACAGAAAAACTAATGACATTTAAACAGCAGACAACACTATTATCTGCAGTTCATTCAGAGTTCATGCTAGCCAGCTAACACGTTAGCATCCAGTTTGATAATGCGTGTTTACCTGTGCTCCTCTCTGCTGCCGCTCCTCTGTAAAACCTGTAGTGGTGGACGTCATGTTGACAGCAATGTCAGTGCTAATTTAAACTTTTAAAGCTTATAAAATAACAATCTGTAAGCCACTCGGCGGTCTGACTTCTTTACTGTCGGGCACAATGTCATTATAGCGCTGACATAACCCGGAAGTAAAATTTAAAAAAGTTGCTATTTGTGGGTTAGCTGAAGCGACAATAGTGCTTTTATAACAATACGCTGGGGAAATTATTTTTAAAAATTATCATACATTACTGTTTCACTAGTGTACCAAATCCTTAGTCAATCAAAATTTAAACTGGGTCTTTTATTTTGAAAGTTAATTTTCATCTACGTACTCCCTCTAGTGGTTGTTAAAATAATAGCATAATAATGTAGCTAATGATTGACTTTATGGTACATGCAGAGTAGTAGTAGTATTATTAGTAGTAAAGTATCAACACTATATTAAATTGCATTACATTAGTTTTATCATTATATAATAATACTATTCTACTAGTCTAATTTTTGTTATTGTATTTTCATATTTATGCTATATTATGGTAGTATTCTTTTCCAGTTTTATTATTTGATAGCATTGTTACAGTATATTGTGTCGGGATAATAACTCACACAAATCAGAGGCTATATATATATATATATATATATATATATATATATATATATATATATATATATATATATATATATAGATATAGATATAAATATATAGATATAGATTTTTATTGTCATTCAACTGTACAGAGTGCACATATGGAACAGAATTTCGTTCCACTGGCTCATAAAAACGGCTTTAACTAAAAAAAAAGTTAAAAAATAAAATAAATAAATACAAATGCTACAGTGTTATTTTAACATTTAAATATGACATTACAAAAAAGTTTGAAAGAAGCATTAATATTATTGCATATACAGTATGTATATAAACTGCCTTCCTACTTTTGATCCTTCTTTTCCACCTCAACCATGATGTGTGTGTTGATTTCCTGTAATGTTTGATTGTCCTTAATACACACAATTTATGTTCTTTTGATTTATTGTTGATAATCTGTTCTCTTGTTGCTGAGTTAAAGGGGTGATAGAATGATTATATAGGGTATTTCACACTGTTCCTTATGGTCTCCTAATGGGATATGTAACATTGGTTGGGCTGAAAATGGCCTGGTTGATATTTTATTGGCCCTTATGCATCCCTGTGTTTTGGCCCTATTTGTAACGAGAGCTTTTCTTCCAAATATGGTATGGTCATGAATATTTAGATGAGCTGCGCGGTGATTGGTTGAGCGACTTGCCATACGCACACATTAGAGACGCGCGCTGATTGGTTGAGCGAATCCCCAATACACATACATTAGAGAAGCGACAGAATCTCATATTCCAGACACTGCAATGTTTCATTACCAAATTCACTTCTGAGACTTTTTTAAGCGAGAAATCAACTATATAAAGCTCAAATATGGGCCGTTTTACAAAAATTGATGGCTAATTGCAAATTTGGGAAGACGTGTCGAACTTTAGGAGCTCCACACAGTCTGACGAGAAAGCGACAGCCTGCTGGGCTCCATACCCAGGGCAAAGTCACCCTTTGTGGATACTGCATACGGGGCTCCGCGGCCAGCTGCCGGCATAACTATATCTATAAATAATACATTTACGGTTTGAATTTCGTCACGCCACTTATATAACATCATTCCCCGATTTGATTTTAAGGCATTTTTATGAACGCGTAGGACAAGCAGCTGCTTGCTATATGTCCCATTCATTACAATGGGGAAATACCGCAGCTAGCTAGCTACACTTTCGCCATAACTAAATTATATTTACAGTTTGAATTTCGGCACGCCACTTATTTAACACCATTCCCCAATGTCTTATAAAGCTAACCGTTGTGTCCGATTTGATTTTAAGGCATTTTTATGAACGCGAGGCGTCTTTGTAGGACGAGCAGCTGCTTGCTATATGTCCCATTCATTACAATGGGGAAATACCGCAGCTTGCTCACTTTCGCATAACTAAAGTATATTTACAGTTTGAATTTCGTCACGGCATGAATATTACAGGTTCCTCAAGGTCTTACAAAGCTTAGCTAACACTTGTCGGATTTCAATTGAATGTATTTTTTCGAATGTCAGAGTTAGGAGGAGGCTAGCTAGCTCTCATTGATGGACTCCATCTCACCGCGGCTCTATCAATGAGACTCGCGGACAAGAGGCGTTTATTTCCCCGATTGTTTGTTTAAATAACTCAACACACATACCCATTATAAGATTTACTGGAACCTGCGGGCTGCAGTAAAAGATTGCGGGCGTAACAAGCTCGCTGACACTGCGGTCAGGGTGGCGATGTACAGTGGTTAAATTGGCTTTTGTAGGGAGGGGGAGCCCTTATTTACGGGGAATGGTCGTCATTCAAAATCGCGCCGTAAAATGACTTAATGTGTTTTTACACCAAAGGGGCACTTTTTCCAGTATTAATGTGTAAGGTAGGGTTGATTAGTTCAAACAAAGAGAAATACTTTACAATTCACTTACTTTATTATTATTTGTTACCTTTTATAGGCTAATGTTAACAGGCAGGCAACGGATTTCACCCTTGGAAAATGTATGAAATTGAACATGTTTGAAAATATTGGTTGGCAAATATGTAAACATCTTTTTAAACAAGAAAATTATGTTGATTTAAGAGAATCAGAAACCACTATTATATAGCCTTTTTAACAGTGATTGGCTTGCCCAGCTTGTTAATAGCCAGTGTATGTTCATTTTAACTTCCAGTTTGTTAGATGGCACCAACATTTGGTCTAATCATAACTGGCCTGGCAACCCAAATGCCAAGGTTTTGCTTACAGATTTGTGTGCTGACTTATGATGTGGGGGTCTGGGGGTCCTCCCCCAGAATTTTTTTTAGCATTAAACACTATATTTCCTGCATTTTGGTGAATTTGTATGCATCTACTTCTACCTTTTTCTGAATAAATATGCCTGAAATATCTTTATGTAAAGGGAAACATTACAATCCAAAAATAAAAACATAATGGAAAATATTGCAGTAAGGCTGTCAGGCATTCTGTATTGCATTCATCTATTTATTCTCCTTTAGATCGACTTTTCTAATTATATCTGAGTCAGCACACATGTAGCTTAGGCCTAATTTATTCTTCCCTCTTTTGCATCTTTTGTTGGGGAAGTAACCTCTGTAAATGTGCATATGACAATTTTTCACCTCAGTGATACATTATTCATTTAATAAATCCCTGGACTGTAATATTTCAGATGTTTGAACAAGATTTCTGCTCATGTCCAAAACTTGAGTTGACTTGTGCACATTCAAAATATAACTCATCCCACCTGTGCTCTCTGAGATTTGGAGGAGTCGTGATATTTTGTGAAAAATAAAGTTATAATAGGCTATTAGCCTACAAGAATAAAGTCACTATATTTCAGAAAATAATGTAGGCTACCTGCACCGTAGTCTGCTGCGCATTACGTGATTGGTCTGCTGATACGGTAGATCTCAGACCGTCTGACAGACATAGAGCGCCGTTTGAGACGTTTAGGGAAGTGGCTGTACACTGCTCTACATCGGAGGTGGAAACCCGAAACTTATAGCAGAAATGCACTGAGCACAAACGCGACACATTTGCCGCAGCATGTCGCCAGCAGAGCGCATCCATAAACCTGAAGCTGCCCAGCTTTTTACAGCGAGAATGGGCACAAAGCGACGTCCAGTTTCATATTTGTCAGTCAACACTTCAAAATACATTTGGGGCTGAAGCCCCGGCAAAATGTTTGATGCTGAAGGAGACGGAGCTGAGCTCCGGCAGGGTGTATAGTGGACCTGAGGAGGCGGAGCTGCGCTCCGGTGCGCTCCGGCCCAATTTAACCTCTGGCGATGTAGCAACCCAGGCAGCACCAACACCGGCACTAAACTCCGACACACAGTCGGAGAAAATTTGCAATTAGCCATCCATTTTCGTAAAGCGGCCCATGTTTGAGCTTTATATGGTTGATTTCTCGCATAAAAAAGTTTCAGAAGTGAATTTTGTAATGGAATAGCAGAGATCTGCGTGACCTAGCTAGATTCAGAAGACTACCTGATCTCAGGTCAGTTGTGTAGCCTATGTAAATGTTGGGGCGTGACTGTTCTCTTAAGGTTCCGGATTTTGAGATGCTTGCGTAAGCAACTCAGCTTTGTTGAGATTCGCCCGTTTTCAGCGGCAGTTTCAAAATATGAGATTTTCATAGTAAAGGGGTGTCAGTGGGATTTTGAGCTTCTATGTATGTCCTATTTACCCACCGAACTGTCGTTATTCAACTATGACAGGGTAAAATCGGTTTTGCATTCTATCACCCCTTTAAAACCACATACACACACACACACACACACACACACACACACACACACACACACACACACACACACACACACACACACACACACACACACACACAAGCAAAGAACCTGAATCTGCCTTCTGTAAATAAATGTTCTGATTTAACTGCCAAACTGCTGACTGCTTCTCAGTCATGCAGACATCAATTAAGTCAACTCCAGTGTTTCCATTCATGAATAATTTCATTAAATATCAATTTTCATTACTTCAAAGCCTGTTGCTGTGATTTACTTTACGTCAGTAGTGTCCACATAGTATTTGCTACAACAATCCCTGTTCTTTTGAGTCCAGAAATACATTTAGGTCATTTATATCTGATTAATGTCAATGAGTTGCAAATAAGAATAAATTAGTATTGTCATGGCATTTTACGGTGCCTAGATGGTTCCATAATACACTTGTGCACTTTTTGGCAAAGAAGACTTTGATTGTAAAAAGTCTTAAAAAGTCTTAAAAGTCTAAACTTTGAAATAAAAAATCTTTGATGCTAGTACTGAAAACTTGGTAAAGAGTACATGTTTTTATCCAGAGCAGGTCTAGTGAGGAAGAGACAGAGGGGAGAAGAGTGACTGGATAAGAATCAATAGGCTAACATTGATATTGATGAAACTAAAAATAGAGGTGTATTCTTTTCCTTTGTTGTCCCAGTTATCATTCATTCAGTTTTACTGGTAACAAAGTCTGGCTTTGCCAGACCATTCACACGCTGCGATCGGAGGAGGGTCTGGCTAGTCAACATTGTATTCCGGGATGGGAGAAAAACGTGCTCTGGTTTACTGGCATTTCTTTAAACCAATCAAAATCATCATGCAAAGCTGCAAGATAGTTGTGCGAGAGAAAACTCAGATTGGACAGATAGTCTAGCTAGCTGTTTTAATTTACCATGCAGAGATCTGAGGAGGAGTTAACATAGTCATAAATCCAGTTTAAAATTCCAACACAAAGAAATCGGGTGGAAACTAAAAATGCATGCATCTGGCGGAATTTCAATCCCGGAAGTGGAACGTCAAGGATATAGACCACTGGCAACATAACATGCTAGGAAGCGCCAGAGCAAAACTCATTTGTGTCTGATCTGTGCTGTTGTGCGTGATAGAGGAGGCTTATGGTTCATTTTAGTCCTAAGGTCACACCAGACTGGCAGGGCCTTGTGCTGATCACAGCAGCACCTGGGGAGCAGTTTAATCATCAGGGCCGATCACATGGTTTATTAACTGCATTGGGCTGGAGAGGGGCACCTGTGACGATCAGTTGGGTCACTATGGGGTCACCTGAACTGAGCTAACCAGATGGGTACTTGGGCCAATCAAGTACGCCTCTGGTGTGTAATCTTGGGCCATGGGTGCAAATTACCAAAGGGCATTTGTGCATTCAGATATAAAAGTGCAGTGGTGGTGACAGGAAGTGTGTGCACCGCTGAGAAAAAAAGAGATAGAAGTTGTTGAAGAGGATGTTACCTCACATAATATTGTTAGGTCACAACTTTCATGGAAATTCAATGCATCAGGAGCAGGTCATTGATGTTGAACAATGGGTAGCTGTATTAAGAGAATCGATAGATTCTTATTGTGTGCCAAAAATAGAACATAGCCACATAGACAAACTCTGTAGTGCACATCCGGCAACCCCCCAACCCCCATGTGGTCAATCTGTTAGCGGGATAAACCTTTGCCACAGGAGCCATTCTATCTCACTACTCCTCTCCAATGGATCCACCGGCTGGAGCTATTATCACTCTGAGGCATGTGAAGTACTTTTGTTAAGGCGATAATTTCTATTTTGAATGAATGGACACATTTGCAAAACAGACAAACACACCAAAGAACCTTATATGAATCTCAGGCAGTAAGGTATTTAGTAAATGTATACAGGTTAACAACAGCAGGTGCAGGTAGACACCACCAACTCAAGACCTATCACTATCAGGAACAATATGAGTTGGATTGCGACACAATTTACAGAGATTACAACAGTGTCAGGTAAGACTAATCAAGGTTTGAAAGGTGTGTTCATCTTATCTATGAGACGGAAGTGTCCCTGGTGATGTGAACACTGCACATCACACTCCCCTCTGCCCTCCAAGGACCCCATCGCCCCCACCTCCCCCAACCTTTCACTCCACCTGCGTGGATGAAGCACTTCTAAACCTGAAGCCCAGGTGAGCTCAGCGCAGACACAGGAAGCATGGACACACTACACCTGCCACAGGTAAGGTCAAGCATGGCTTTTATTGAACTGAATGCTTTATTACTGCTGAAAACTTTGGAATATTAACTATTTATTTAGTTTAGTTAGTTACCAATTTCATTGTTTTTACTTCACTGTACTAACATGTAAGATTTGTAACATTGTTTACTAAAGAGGACAGCACTCCAATTTTACTTTTTAATATTGCCACAAAGACATTTTGAGCAAGACACTTATTCAAAGAGAATTCTGGAAATGTCACCATCAACATACACATAGGTGACCGCAACCAGCAGGACTACTAGTATAGAAACATAAAAAAGGTTAAAAGGTAGCCTATGGTATTTGATGTAAAAAGTCATTTTTAATGCTTAAAGTATATATTCTACAAATGTAGAAAATAGATGAGCTTGTAAGCAGACTGTGTGCCCAGACTCAAGTGACAAAATGGTTTAAGGCCATTGAAAGACTGGTAGAGACATTGTATTAATATTAATATGGAATTGTTTTATTGGATAACATAACACATTACTGAAAGATTTAGCTTGGAAATGATTGCCTGTGGACCACTGAAACAAATTAATGTTCAATACTAATTATATAGTAATACTATTATAGACATAAGTAAGTATAGAATACAGGGCTTTAGTAAATTATACAGAAAAGAGAATAATATGATGTAATAGTACTACATTTATATATAGGATAATTGTAAAAGTATTTAATGAATACATTAAAATAACAAACAAGACATATCTCAGTCAAAGTGTAACACTTTTTTATTATTGATTTAGCTGGTAACTTTCTTTCTGTGTCATACTGTGAATGGAATTTGACTGCAGCTCGACCATGTGATGATAAGATCAATATCCTGGTGTGTGTGTGTGTGTGTGTGTGTGTGTGTGTGTGTGTGTGTGTGTGTGTGTGTGTGTGTGTGTGTGTGTGCGTGTGCGTGTGCGTGTGCATTTGGGTGTGTGCGTGCATGCCTATGTGTGATATTTCTGAACCTTATGTCCTGACAGTCAAACTGAAATGGTGATTTTGGTGGCACATACTTAGACAGACTTGACCAACAGTTAACAAGGGATTAAATACAATTTATTTCTGTCAAAGTTATGACATGATATGATGCCAACCACCATCATGATGTATGTGACAAACATTTTGATTTAAAATTTGATTTAACTGCTATCTCTTGGTTTTCTTGGTGACAAATACAATTTAAGAAGCATTTTCACAATACATATATGGCATTTTGGAATTAAATCCTTACATACTGTTTTCCTTTTTCTTTGTTTTTAGCCAATGGCTGCTCAAATCAATGGTAAGGAAGACCACAATGATAGCCATGGAAAAAAGAGCAAAGGTATTTTTCGTAGCCTATGAAATGCAACAGAAGGGTATTGATAAACACAGTTACATGCAATGTATATAGTTGTACAAAAAAGGACAGTAAATGTATTCAGGGATTTTGTCTGTCTTAGAGGACAAAGCGAGCCACGCACACTGGACTGTGACTCCGATTGAGGAGGAGCAGGAGGCTGCAGACCCATGGGACATGCCAGAGCTGAAGGACACAGGGGTCCCATGGTCAGGTGAAGACTTGTAATGCAACATTATTACTAGGACAAGTACAGTGTTGTCATATCCTTGTATTTTTAAAGGAAAATGTGTGTACATCTGATTGGATATACATGGTCAGTAAGTAATACATTTACATGCCTACTTATGGATAACATATATGCTACTGTAGATGTGCCACAGCACGGTAGGAGTGGTGATGGCACAGTGGATATGACACATGCCTTTGGTGTGGGAGACCTGGGTTCGATACCCGCTGCAATACATTCACCAATGTGTCCCTGAGCAAGACACTTAACCCCAGTTGCTCCAGAGGCGTGTGACCTCTGACCTATATATAGCAATTGTAAGTCCCTTTGGATAAAAGTGTCAGCTAAATGACATGTAATAAAGTGTCCCACATAACATTGTTATGTAACATTACCACACAGTATCTTTCAAGTCAACTGTTTTTGTGCAGTCAAATAAACAAGTGCATAGCTGTACATATTAATACATTCACAGTATATATAGTATAACAAGTATGGAGTAATTCCTTCTTACCGTGCCTATAAAGTATTCACCCCCATTGGAAGTTTAAATTTTTTAACATCTAAAAACAGCAAGACATAGTAGATTTAATTGATTTTTTTTTTTGCAGAATTGCATACCTATGCAAACATGTATTTTATATGCCAGAATTTGAAGCAAAATGAGACGTCTTCCTGCAGCTCTCTCGCTCTCCTTTCTGTCACACAGACAACCAATAGGAACACTCTATCTCTCTCTGAAATGACCTGTGATTGGCAAAAGTACGGTGGCCAACAGGGGCAAACGCACTGCAACTTAAAGGTCCCATGGCATGAAAATTTCACTTTATGAGGTTTTTTTTAACATTAATATGAGTTCCCCCAGCCTGCCTATGGTCCCCAATTGGCTTGAAATGGTGATAGGTGTAAACCGAGCCCTGGGTATCCTGCTCTGCCTTTGAGAAAATGGAAGCTCAGATGGGCCGATCTGGAATCTTGCTTGTTATGCGGTCATAAGGAGCAAGGTTACCTCCCCTTTCTCTGCTTTGCCCACCCAGAGAATTTGGCCAACCCATGAGAGAGAGACATCATGGCTTTCAAATGAGCAAAATGGCAGTTGGTCAAGGCCACACCCCCACCCTCCACCTTGCCCATCCCTCTCTCCTCCTCAATAGCTACAGACAAAGAAATGGCACATCCTAAGGAAAGCTCATTGTGGGACTGGCTCTAGTGGCTGTAATTCTGCACCAAGGCTGAATTTCGGGAAAGAGACTTCAGATACAGTATTAGGGGACCACTAAGGCCTATATAAAAGCATCCAAAGATCACCATGTCATTGGACCTTTAATTAAACATCTTCATAAATTTGACAACACATGCGCATCATTTAGTAAACGCGTTGCAAATACACACAACACAACCAAATACACAAACGTGCTGCAAATACAGAAAAAATGCAAAAAGTAAAGCACACAACCCAAAAAACAGAAACAAGTGCAACAAAAAAAAGTCAGAGCCAAGTCAGTTTGATTTTCGACCCCACGGGGAGAGAGCGCTCTGCCTTTTTATTACCACGAGTTTACAGACACGTCTCTGCTGATTAAGTATCACCTGTGACCTGAGCTAATAAACTAACCCCTCTCTCTCTCTCTCTGTCTCTCTCTCAGAAGGGTTGAAAATCAAGCTATTCCCCCTAGAGGCCTGGAGAACTTCCGTTGTATAATCTGGATGCAGCAGGGTTTTTTCTTGCGTTTGTTTTCGTGGATTGTGTGCTTTTCTTTATGCATCGTTTCTGTTTTTGGAGTTTGTCTGTTTTTCTTTTTGCTCCATTTCTGTATTTGCAGCGCGTTTGTGTATGTGGTTGTGTTGTGTGTATTTGCAGCGCGTTTACTAAATGATGCGCATGTGTTGTCAAATTAATGAAGATGTTTTCTTAATTTGCTTGTGTTTTGTCTATTTGCATGTGTTCCATTAAGATGCAGTGCGTTTGCCCCTGTCGGCAACTGTACAAAAGTCTCCCATCACGGGCTAAATTATCTACAGCCTGAAAACAGAGTCAATAAGAGATGCAGAAGTCTAGTTTTCTCTCAGATCACTTAAATTATAGTCTCGCATTGCCAGACCTTCCTTCACAGCGCTGCGGAGGAGGGTCTGGCTAGTCCACACAGAATTCCTGGTATGGGAGAAAAACGTGCTCTGGTTTATTGGCATGTCTTTCAACCAATCACAATCGTCTTGGCACCACACGGAGCCTTGGTGCTTCTGCAAAATAGCCTCGGGAAGGAACTTGTTTTGGTGGAACATGTGTATCTTCAAAGGTTGTTTTAGTCGTGCAACAGAAAACTCAGATTCGACAGATGTCTGGATTTACCCTGCAGAGATCTGAGGCGCAGTTAACCATAGTCCTCATAAAACCACCGGAGTTTAAAATGCCAACACAAAGAAAGCAGAAGGTACCGGTAGCCGGCCATAAAGAGTGAGAGAGTTATTATGGAATCTTTGCCTAACGCCACCAAAGATAAATTGCCTACCAAAGCTTTAATTCAGATAACTTTGTAGATTTAAGTTTTCCCTTTGACATTAAAGAGTATTTAAAAAGCCACATTTAATCTAATCTAATTTTGATGTTGTTTAACAATAAAACATCTAAACTTCCAAACGCAGTTAATACTTTTCAAAAGCACTCCAGTTTGCTTAACTCCCAAGACATCATTGTTTCATTAGATGGACAACAAATCAGTGTAATTGATCTGGTTATTTAGAAAGCATTGAGGTTATAAATAGTAATGGATGTGATAAAGACAATTGCCAGACAGCCAGCTGAGTATGTGCCAACATACTGTAGGCAGAGAATGTTTCCTTTGACTCTCAAATCTGCGGGCTGTGAAATAGGCTTTTTTCACAGCAGATATTTTGATATGTCATAGCAGAAAAACAACAGCTTTACCAGTTCCAGGGTCTACTTTTCATGCTGGCTCACTGATTAATGTGCGTAATAACAGAGACATTGTTTATGGTATTAATCATAAACTGTTCTGTGTTTTTCCTGCTTTGACAAATGAAAATGTCTGCTGTGAAAAAGGCCCCTAAAGGAAACACTGGATAATTCTTTAAAGAAAGTAATCTTTTCCCTTTTTTATTCTGTTTAATCCCATTCATGTCTTGTCTCTATTCCAGCTCTGGATACCAAGGGGAAAGTGTTGAGAGTGTTGGTGTCGGTGGGGAAGTTCATCCTGCTGCTGGGTTTCCTCTACATGTTCATCTGCTCTCTCGACATCCTCAGCTCCGCTTTCCAGCTTGTTGGAGGTAAACACAGTAACACTTGTCTGAAGCCACGTCCAGGTGTAATAATGACCCATAAACTCACATGCATGCTAATGGCCTTTTTTACAACAGGCATTTGTCTTGTCATAAGAGGAAAGGTAGTTTTTAAATAACATTAACAATGGCTTTTATGGCGTTATATTAGTGCCAAATGAGCTCTCGACATTTGGAACTAATATAACGCCATAGGCTTTTATTTTGTTCTATTCAAATGTCCCAGTAAGTCATGTCAGTTTGACAGTGAGCCAACATCCACCATACCAGGACCCTGACACTGAAGCAGCTAAATTGAATTTAGCCATCATTCATTGTATTATTCATGAATGTGATTTTTCTAATGTAAATGCCTATAACAGTATTAATATGCAGCTGCTTTGTCTTACACTACACATAAAAAAGCACAGTGGTACCATTATTTATATTCTATCACTCTCCACAAATACTTGTTTGAAGGGGGAAAAACATTTTTTTGAATATGCACATTCTGCTCACCTTGCCCAGGTAAAGCAGCAGGTGACATCTTTCAGGACAACACAGTTCTGTCCAACCCTCTGGCTGGTCTGGTCATTGGTGTTCTGGTCACTCTGCTGGTCCAGAGCTCATCCACTTCCTCCTCCATAGTTGTCAGCATGGTGTCCTCTGGATGTGAGTATGAGCATTCACACATTCTGGACACACACACACACACACACACACACACACACACACACACACACACACACACACACACACACACACACACACACACACACACACACACACACACACACAGATAAACCTCCATGCACAGAATGCATGAATGATATTGATGTTGGAGGTGTGGAGGACAACTGATAATAAAGATGACCTGTTTTGCTGTGGCAGTGCTAACGGTCCAGCTGGCTGTTCCTATCATCATGGGCACCAACATCGGCACCTCTGTCACCAACACACTAGTCGCCATGACGCAGGCTGGTGACCGCAGCACCTTTCGCAGGTAATCATTTTTTATTTGATGGATTGCTTCCTCTGACTTCCTTTCTTTAAGTAACACAACTTTAATTGCAGTCTGTGGAAAACATGTACAGCATATCCAAAATGCCAGCTTTTGATGAGCTAAGAAAACACACATTTACAACCCATTACATCTTCAGTCTAATATACACAATACAATCCTTTCCTTTATCTAAAAATGACAAATACTCTATATTAAACATTCATTCCACTCACGTTTCTCTGAAAAATAACAAAATCACTAAATGTGTAAATTGCTATTACTATATAAATAGTTAACCTGCTTACTGACTAGATTACTTATTCCAGGACAGCAATAATATGTAGCTCCCATCAAAGGTCATTTTACTTTGCATAACGTCCTCTCACAATGTACCCAGGGCTTTTGCAGGGGCCACTGTTCACGACTTCTTCAACTGGCTCTCTGTGCTGGTGCTGCTGCCTCTGGAGGTCGCCACTGGTTATTTGTACGTGGTCACCAAGCTCATCATTGACTCTTTCAAAATTGAGAGTGGAGAGGCCCCGGACCTGTTAAATGTGATCACTGATATTCTCACTGAGTCAATTATACAGGTAAGATTTTATTTCTGGTTATGTTACTTTTACTTTATTGATCAAATATGAAGAAAATGTTTGTTATTCGGACATTTTAGCTACCCTGTGGAGTTTTTGAGCTCTAGCAGCTCTACGGAGCAATGTTCTATTTGATTATATACTGATTATATATATATATATCACATTATTATAGTTGGTGGTGGTAATGTGTCAAGAAACACAGCAATGCGTCATCAAAGGCAGGGAGGAAGAACTGCTAGCAATTAGATGGCTAATAATATATGATATGAAAAAAAGCTTTGCAGTTGTTTTATGAGGAAGGAAATTACTTTTGTTTGCTTATAGGAAAACTCCACAGGGCACCTCTGACATAATTTGATGAGACTTTCACACCATAATAATTTAGAAATTTAGCTGACACACTACAATCCAGAGTGAATTTCAATGGGTGGTAATTTGGCAAAATCTGGATAGATATTCTCTAATGCCCAGATCAAACATCTAACCTTTCACTTGCAGATTAAAGATGCAAGATGCAAATCATATTATATATAGGTTTTTGCAAAAGATCAGAACAACATTCTAAATTAACACAATGTAGAAGAACTGCTTCATGCATTGCTGTGTTAAATGCACATTTTACCCATCTGTAAAGAAATTACTGTTAGACCCATTTTAGCCATTCGTTGGTGGAAGAAAACATTGCATTGGATCAAAGACAAAATGAAAGCTGGGGTTTGAGAAACTAATGTCCAGCAAGTACAACTATTTTGGCTATGCCAGTAGTCATTTAGATTTAGGGTTAAGTCTGTTGAACCTGTCACCAACAATGAATGTCAATCGATTCATCACCAGCATGTGTATGAAAGGACCACCTCTGTGTAGTTAGGTGTCTTTTAGCAGCACTAACTGTGTGGTTAACTGATTGTAAACTGTTACGCTCTTTAGTTTGTCCCTGAGCTCAAGACAGATGGTGAACATACTGTAACGGTAGTTGGGCTGATACAGAAGCTACTGTGAAATTGTTAGTGTTATCTATATGGGCCACTGCTGAACTTCCACAGTAGCTTTAGCTTAAACAATACATTGGTAGAAATGTGAACCATGAAGCAGTATTAAACCTGTTTGTTTGGAATTGTGTTGTTTTTACTCTCACCAAAGAAATCACCATGAGTATCAGAGAGATAGATGCCATTATATAACAATATTATCTTTGATGTGGTTCTCTTTCCCTCCAACTTAGTTGGATCAGTCTGTCATTAGTGGGATTGCCACAGGAGACCCAGAAGCCAGGAATAAGAGTCTCATCAAGAAATGGTGCCAAACCTTCACCAACTCAGTAAGAACAAAACATGTCAGCTACGTATCAAATATTTGAAAACATCCAGAAAATTAAAATCTTTATTGTCAAACTGCCACTGTTTCAGACCTTAATGAACGTCACAGTTCCTGGTCCAGAGAACTGCACATCTCCATCTCTCTGCTGGTTCGATGGCAACTACACCTTCACACTGAAGAACATTTCTGAAACGTACAATGTCCAGAGATGTAAGTTTTCACAATATTTATACTTTTTTGTGAATGCAAGAACCGTAATCTGTACATTAAGTAAATCTCACCATAATATACATGGCCTCATTTCACATGGCATGGCAAAAGTGTTTTATCTAACTGAGCAGTTACGGTAACATCCCCCTTGAGCGTTTTAGTTTGTTTTAGTTAAATGTTGCACATGTATTGACCCCATTTCCAACAGCAAAAGACAGCTGGTTTTAGCAAAACAAAAAAGTGAGTTTAGAAAAACATCAACCATAACTATAGTTACGTATTGTAACTCCAGATTCTATGAGTATAAGCATAGCCCTCTAAGAGCTTTGGGTTAATCCCTTCGCGCATTGCGCAGTCGTGAAGATTTCTTTCGCGCCCTTGTGCCCGGCATGGGGTCTCTATTACATCTCCAGTTACTGTATATCACCAAAGAACTGCTCCAAACATCATCATTTTTCTTCAGCCAAGGTTGGTGAAGCAGGAGGCCTGAATATTAGAGGGCTATGCCTATACGCATAGAATCTGGAGTTACAATACGTAACTATTGTTCTATTTCATATAGGCTTCGCCCTCTAAGAGCTGTCGCTATTGGGTCAAGGGCGAAGCTGATGTAGTCAATGCCACCTGCGACACAAGGTCCACAAGCAGAACATAGACTAATTGCTCTTCCTATTCGCACTGCACCAGTTTAATGTATCAAATAATATATTATTTTGATAAAAACCTGTCATGATTATGCATTGGCCTAATACTGATTGTAAGGCCCATGTCTGATCATGACTAATAACTGCAGAACATTCGCATTCCTCACAGCCACCCAAGTGCAGGAGGGATGGGGACAGCAGCAAAAACACATCAACAGCGCCTCATTTTCCGTTGATTGTGGATCGGACCGAGTGAGTCATGGAGGACTCGGACATATCGCGCAGATAAAAGCAGATAAATGGGCACGGGGATGCCCAGGAGGCTGCTGCGCAGATGTCAGCCACCGCCATCCCCCTAAAAATGGCCGTGGATGTCCCTGTGCCACGGCAGTTGCCAAGGGGACCCCAGCAGTAGTTGAACCAGAGTCAGGAATCAGGATGCGTTTGTGCGCTCCAGTGCCACCAGAATGGCCAACATGTTCTCCTACTGGATGCGAGCCAGGAGGCGAGGAATCAGAGGGACTGGGGGGAAGGTGTATAGGAGGGTTCTGGGCCAAGGTTGGTGGGAAAAGGCGTGAGGCAAACAGACCCACTGTCGCTCTCCTGAACCTGCTCCACAGCATCTGAACAATAGTGGGATTCAATTTCCACTCATTGTGAGCCCCCTCCCCCTCAACATTATGTCTGCCGCCCGGTTGCCCCGGGATGTAGACCGCTCTGAAAGAAAAAGTTGTCACAGTTGTCTCCCTGCTACCACTTGGGTGAAGTGCTTTAACACTTTCAGCACCGTGGACAGCTCCAGGCAGTTTATGTGGGGAAGGGGAAAAACTGGCCATCTCCCTCCCACTCTCACCACCTGTGATTCGCACATGCCTCCCCAGCATTCGACAGAACCATCTCTGAATCTTCCTCATGTGGAGGATGGCATACCAAAGCCATCATTAAGTTCGCTGACGACTCGGTAACAGTGTCGCTGCTGACGCACAACGACCCTGAGTATGGCACTACCTTAAATGATTTTACAGAGTGGTGCAAGTCATCTTTTATGAACATTAACGCGGCAAAAACTAAAGAAATGGTGATCGACTTTAGGAAGAATCACCCCACCCTCTCTCCCACCCTTATTAACGACAAACTCACCTTTGAGCCTCAAGTTGACGCTGTCTGTAAAAAATCACACCAACGCATGTTTTTTTATCGGAAACTTCGCAATTTTAATGTCGATAAGACCTTTATGAGGATGTTTTATTGTTGTTTTATTGAAACTATTCTTTCTTTTGCCTTCGTGAGCTGGTTTGGCTGGTTTGGCTCACTCTTAAAAACAAAAACAGGCTGCAATACATAACTAAAGTGTATGGCAAAAATTCCCACAACTCTCTGACTGACTTAAAATCGCTATATGAGACAAAGACCCCGAAGATGGCCCAGTCAGTCCTGGCTGATATAAGCCACCCCTTGAACAGTTACTTTATGTTGTTGCTGGGCTAATGAGTAGTCGAATGGCAGCCAGTTGTACAGGAAAAGATCTCCCTGGAAGGAATAGCGCAGGAATTTCCTGTGTTTTGGGGACAATAGAGATGTGGAAGTACGCCTCTCTCAGATCCACAGAAGTGAACCGTTCGTGGTATCACACACATTCCAACACGTGTCCGATCGTCAGCATGTGGAATGGGGGGCTTCATAATACACCGGTTGAATTGAGGCAGGTCGAGAAGGGTCTCAATCCGCCCGTCTTTTCCGGTGTGACAAAGTAACAGGAACAGAGAGTCGAAGTCACGCCCTTCTACTTCCGGCCAATGGGACCTATCTTTCAAAAAAATATGAACGAGAGTCAATGGAGAGATAATAATTATTTTTTTATCCCGTTTGAATTGAGCCATTGATTATAAATATGATGTTCATCAATTTCCACTCGCCACTCGCCGGTCCGCTAATGGCGGACCAGGTAGGTACTGCCCGTCTGGCCTCATGGCTGCGCCGCCGATAGGTGGAACTGGAGCTGGGGCTTGCAGACCCGCGGGGCGCCGTCTCCTTGAGCCAACATCACGGTGTCGCCGCTGTGTCTGACGCGCTGCTCTCTAGGAGGTGTGTTACCGCATCCCCTCCACTACCTACATGACTTCCCCAGCCTTAGCGAGGAACAGCCAAAGCTTAGCGGTCATGGCAGAGACAGCATAGCTAGCGGTCATGCTAGCATAGCGGTATTGTTCAGCGCTGCGGTCACCTAGGCGGTACGCGCAATCAGTGAAGCGAGCATGGACCTGGTTTCGGGGAGATGGCGGTGTGGGCTTCCGTCGGCCGAAAAAGGGGCCGTCGGAAGCGGAATGGAGGCCAAGCTCTGCCGCCGTGGCGGGAATGCCTTCTATCTCCTGGGAGAGGGGAGTGCTACTCGGCTGCTGTTCTTCAAAGTCTTCAAACTGCTTGTTGCTGAAGAAAAATAGGGAGCAGTTCTACGGTCGCGCAACTGTGATATATAGTAACTGCGGACGTAATAGAGGCCCCGTGCAGGGCACAAGGGCACGAAATAAATCTTCACGACTGTGCATGCGCGAAAGGATTAACCCAATAGCGACAGCTCTTAGAGGGCGAAGCTTATACGAAATAGAACAACTTTAGTAAGTGATACTATATTGAATGTGTGTTTTTAAAGTTGTTGTGGAGATCTTCTGCACCCATGTGGCCAGAAATTGTAGAAACAATATGTATCCATATTGTGTCATTTCTGCAGAACTTTAATGTGTGTGTGTGTGTGTGTGTGTGTGTTTGTGTCCACAGGTAAGCATCTCTTTGTTAATGTGAATCTGCCTGACCTGGCAGTGGGTCTGATCCTGCTGGCTCTTTCTTTGCTGGTGCTCTGCTCCTGCCTGATCCTGATCGTCAAGCTGCTCAACTCCATGCTGAAGGGACAGGTGGCTGCAGTCATCAAGAAGATCCTTAACACTGGTGAGCAGCACTGCACACTGTATACTCAAGTGCAATGAATTCAATGTGATTGCGTTGGTTAGTACACAAATGTTGTATGTCTTGTTTGTGTGTGCAGATTTCCCTTTTCCATTTGGCTGGGTCACAGGTTACATTGCCATTTTAGTTGGAGCTGGAATGACCTTCATTGTGCAGAGCAGTTCGGTTTTCACTTCTGCTATTACTCCACTTGTTGGTGAGGTCAATCATTCATCCATCCTTCTATCCATCCATTTCATTCATTTTAAAAATCTATGCACCATTTTGTACCGAAAACCTGCTTTTCTTAAAGTTTCTTTATCTTATTATTGTCTCTCTGTGACATGTTAGGCAGTAAAACACAAACACAAACAGACACTGTCTCTTTAACAATGATAGGTTGAAAACAACGGAGAGGGATCTAGGGAGCACACACACTTTACTTGCTTTTTTTTTTTTTTAAAGCTGATAAATGCAACTAATTTCCTGGTAAAACAGGAAGGAAGTGATGGTAGTGATGGTAAACGTCTCATTTGTTTGAATAGGTATTGGTGTCATCAGCATAGAAAGAGCATACCCGTTGTCTCTGGGTTCAAATATTGGCACAACCACCACAGCCATCCTGGCAGCTATGGCGAGTCCTGGAGACACACTGGCTAATGCTCTACAGGTCAGTAATTAAAAAAAAAAAAAAACTTGCACACATGTAGAATGACCAGATGGACTTTTTAAGGTGTCATATGAATTTCATTGTCGGGATATGAGAACTATTAGGGGGAGGAAGCCTGTTCTTTTCCTAATTTATAATTTTGTAAATATCATTCTAAACATATTTGCCCTTAGGAAATGTATTTGAAAATGTTGAGCTCTTGGAAGATATACCTTTTTGTACATCTTCAGGTGGCCTGAAAATGAATTAAATTAATAAATAGTTGGATGTGTATCAATTAAATACTGTTTCTATTTTACCTATAATTATCTAGTACCAAATATAGCATAGCATATGCCTACATATTACATAGTTATTCTTTAAATTCTTTAATTCTTTAAAGGAAATTATTAGGAAATTACAGACTTGTAAAAAAAGTGTTACCAAAATGTTTTATTAAATAAAAAAGTGTGTAATAGAGATTTTTTTTTAAATAGTTTATAAGGAGAAAAATAATGACTGAAGCATATCAATAAAGTTTGTTGATGTTGTTTCCAGATTGCCCTTGTGCACTTCCTGTTCAACATCTCTGGCATTATTCTGTGGTATCCAATCCCCTTCACCCGCGTCCCTATCCGGCTGGCGAAAAGCCTGGGGAACATCACCGCCTCTTACCGCTGGTTTGCTGCCATCTACATAATCTTTTTCTTCTTCGTTTTACCGCTCTTCATCTTCAGCCTGTCACTGGCCGGCTGGCAGGTACTGGTAGGCGTGGGTGCACCTCTCGTTGTCATATTGATCATCATCATAGTGATCAACACACTGCAGAAATGGAAACCTGGGTGTCTGCCTGCAGCACTGCGATCCTGGGACTTCCTCCCGCTGTGGGCCCACTCCCTGGCTCCCTGGGACAAAGTGGTTGGTGTGATTACCACCAAATGCTGTTGCTGCTGCAAATGCTGCCAAATTTCTGCTGATGATCAAGAACCCAGCGATAAAGAACCAGTGGGAAATAACAACACAGAGGTGTATGATAACCCTGCAATGAGTGCAGAGAAGGAGGTGGAAAATGAGATCAATTTAGAGCTAAAGATTCTGAAGATGACCAAGCTTTGAGATTTTGTATACATATTAGGTGTGTGACTATTTGTGTATGATGCAAAGACATGCATTGGTCATGCACAAGGACAAAACACATTTAGGCAAAACTCTTAAATGTTTGTAATATTTATGCTATTACTTTAGTGTAAGATGGGAAATGGCTATATAGAATTAAAACTGTCTGCGTATCAACAAAATGCACATGTAGGAAAGTGTTGGTCTTTCAGCTGCATGGTGTTAACTGAGGTGGCCTTTAAAGGATAAGGCTTGCAATATTCATTTTTGTTTTGTTTGTTATATTCAACAAATCCCACAATTCATTAGTCATCTCTCAATACTCTATGACTTGCCTCAATACTTTATGACTTTCCATACCCAGTCTGTGGCTTTCAGCTTCAAGCAATGTTAAAAACGGCTCACAAATATCTAGTTTAATTTTTAAAAAGGCAAAATAATTTCCTAAAGCAGCTGGGCACTGTAGTTTATAACAATCAATACTTAAACAGAAGGAAATAGTGCATTTATTGTGGACTATTTTCAGCTGTGGAGTAATACAATTCTAGTGAGCATTTCCGGGAGCAGGAGGGTGTTATATAATAAATAATCAGGGGATTTGTGGACAATATTAAAATATAAAATATCACCAGACTAATATAGTATTTGAGTTTCCAACTTTAGCTCAACAGAATAAATCACAATTTAAAAATTTTCAAATATAGTTATTGGGTTTTTATCTTATAATGCGATAACTGAATTGATGAAATACAAATAAGGTGTATGTTGTTGAACAAAGTCAATACAAACAAAGCAAACAGTTATTGAAAGAGCACAGCAATGCAAAGTTTATAGGCAATTGTTTAAATGTGAAAACTCTTGAGGATGCCATGGGCTTTGTGCACAAACATACAGTAGCCTACAGTCAGTCAGGATCATATCTGCACAAAACCACAGACTTGAAAAAATGAGGTTGAATCTTTTTTTATTTACAAAAGAAAAAAATCTTGTTTTTACTGTGTATAAAGACACATTGAGATCCTTATCACATCGTTTTAAGGTGTAAAAATTATTTTGTAATTGACGGATAATTGTATTCAAGGAATATGTATTTTAAAAATTAGATGTGCATCTAACTAAATGTTTTGAACTTTTAATGCTGAGTTGTATATTGATTCTCCATAATACCTATTTAAAAATAAAAGATAAAAGTTATACTTAATTGAAAGGTTTTTTTTCTACTGACCTGGCAGAAACCACTAGACTCATCATTTTTAATGTTCCCAGATTACATCTGACCCTATATAATGGGTATGATAAGAGATGAATTGCTCTACTATCAGTGTTATCTGAAGACTTCTCTGAGTAAGGCATTTTGGGAATGAACAATTATGGTAAAAGGGAGGAAAAGAGTTGAGAGTACAGTTCAGAGTAACAAACATGCTCCGTATCTCAAAGTGTCATAAACTTTATCAACATCATTATTACTATTATAAGTGTTATTAATCATTTACTATTTTTGTAATGGCTGTCTTACAGAAAGTCAGGTAGTTTGCTGTTACTTGTTTATGACTGTTCTGTTGCATTTGTGAGCTTTTTTCTTTTTTAAGTGTCTGGGCGAAACACAACCAGTGTCCAGGAAACTGTTGTGCCGACTGCTATGTCACATGTCAGTAAACCTTGTGCAAACAGCATGAGATGGATTATCAATATGTCAATAACGAGGGCACACAACTGTGCCAAAGTGCACAAACCTCCACAGGACACTTTCCACATGGTCAACTGACACTTACTTAAAGTAAATATGTACATTTACTCAAGGGATTAAATGTAGATATGAAATCTGAAAACGGCCACCATAATCGTTTGTTCAAGCAGCAATTATGACACATATTTACCTCATATCTTTGTCATACATCCATAATATTTACATTTACATTTACATCCTGTCACCGCTAGGGGCGCTAATTTATGAAATGCTCCTGGGTCTCATAAGAGGGTAGGAATTAACAACCTACATTGTATGGTTTGGAGAACTTGTTGGTTTGTCCGCTGGCCATAGCAATTATAAAAAAAATACTCATGATGGGTTATCTTTTAGCTTTGATGCTACTATATTGCTATAGTTTAATACTGTACACTACATTTATTTCACAGCTATAGGCCTAATTACTTTTCAGATTAAGATTTGAAATAAAACACTATGCATTATTATATTATAATAAACCAGTTGTTCCCAACCTCTAGTTTGTGACCTCAAAAAAGCAGTGGCTTGTTGGGGCCCCAATGTTTTTAAGTTGTAAGCAGTTCCAAAGATACATTTCCCCTCTAAACTTCTCACATGGTTTAATTTAAATAAGTGTTTATGGACCAAAGAGGTAAAAAGTATCCAATATTTCACAAAAAAGAAAAACCTTCAAATATGTTTGTGTGGCAGAACTTAGTTTTTTCTTCTTCTGTCCTCTACCATTAATCATCTCTCGACCCCTCAGATTTATCTTGTGACCCTTTGAAGGGGGCCCAACCCTTAGTTTGGGAACCACTAGATCATATATGTAACTTGTGGACTTCTGCGTTGTGTTGTGATTCTTTAGACAAGACACCATGACACTGGACTCTCTTTGTTGATCTGTTTATTCTGGTGACATACAGTATGCAAAAAAACAGGACCTCCTTATTAGCTACTACAGGCACATACAGAACACAGTACACAAATAACATAAATATACAAAACGGAAGCTAGCTTAATCTGCCGCAAATTAAAGCTAACCACACCAACTCTTAAAAACAACTAAATCATGATAGTCTGTTGAAATCAATATGTTGACAGGTTGGCACAGACATAACACTGCAGGGGGAAAAAAGTATAAACAAAATAATACAAGAAATAAAGGGATGAGTTTGGATAATGAAATAAAGCCAAATACACTCACTTCTCCCATATGGGAATTGTACTAAAAGGGGAGATTGAAAGGGACACAAAGGGATTTATAGTTGCAGGACCACAGAAGTTGCAGGAACACATACGTTCTGGAGTTTGGAGGTCCTCCCAGTAAAAAGCATACTGTAACAAGAGATAAAGGCAAATATGACACAATTACATATATAAAGTAGAACCAGCTCCACCTAGCTACAACAATAAAATGTTACTTAGGCACTGAGGCTACTGTAATAATATAATGTAATAATAATACTGTAATAATCTCAGTCCCAGGAGAGTATAGGCTACATGTTCTTGGTAATATGTGTACTACAATAATGAATGTAGGACTTTTACTTGACTAGAGTATTTTTTCATTTTGGCATTGGTAATTTAAAAACAAGTAAAGAAGAAGATCAGGATACCACGAAGCATTAGGGCCACATCAAGGGAAAAAAAGGAAGATTTTTTTATTTATTTTGCATTTCAAGAATAAAGTCGAAATGTCCAGAATAAAGTCAACATGACGAGAATAAAGTTGAAAATACCATTTCGAGAATAAAGTCGCTCTAATGTGATTAAGTGATAAAGGAGTTGAATTTATTCTCATCATTTAAACTTTAATCTGGACATTTCGACTTTATTCTTGAAATGGTAGTTCTACTTTATTCTTGTCATGTTGACTTTATTCTCGCCATTTCGACTTAATTCTCGACATTTCAACTGTATTCTCGAAATGCAAAATAAATAAAAAGAATCTTCCTCCTTAATATTTTCCCCCTTGATGTGGCCCTAATGCTCCGTCATACAATACTTCTTCTACCACTGCTGGTTTCAAACTAGTGTTTTAATAAACCAGGTTGGACCATCAAACCTAAGGAATTTCTTAGCTAGTCAATACTAAATATGTAATTCTGTTGCTTGGAAACATGTCAGGGATCTCTCACGGAAATAGCGAGGCTTGGACCCAAATGCAGATAGAAGGAATTTATTAAAGGTAGGCAAAAACTTATTCGGAAAATTATCCACACGGCAAGAAAACAAGGACAACTGGAGCAAGACACGGAAGACAAGCCACGGCACAAAAGTACACAACGGGGAACATACAGAGAAACTAACAAACCACAATCCAAGACAGCACAGAACAGAACAATGATCCAACAAGACACAAAGAAAACACAATACACAGGATAATGAGGTAGAAACAAGGGACAGGTGACACAAGGGATAGGAACAGGTGCAATACATCAGGGCGAGGCAGACAATCACAAAAGTGGGAAAACACAAGGCAGGATGTAAAACAAGACAAGACAAGGGAGAAAACAGAATACTACAAAATAAAACAGGAAACACCACACAGAAACTCACAATCGTGACAAAACATCTGTGGCGCCGTCCAATCAAAAACAATCAGCTATGTAAACAGGAGTCACTGTAGCACCACGAGCTGCACTTCCAAATATCACAGTTTTAGGGGCCTTTGTGAATGTGGGCATCACTTTGTTTTATTTATACATGCATACACGGAGAAATATGTATATTTCAGAGATGGTAGTTTAAGATGAGTGGCAAGTATTTGATTATGCTAACCTAGCTGATGTTATTCAAACATTATGAGTTTATGTTTTATAATTTGAGATATGTTGTGATATTTAGCTACATTTTAAATATTCTCAGTATACATAATTAATAAACAGCAATTTATCGAGTGTCGGGCCAGATGTGTTTTCCATATTACCTCTTCACTCTTCATTATGACTGGATAATCTATTAGCATAACGTTAGTCTGTCAGTTAGCTTTAGTTATACCTGGCGGTTACTTGCTGTAAATATTTAGTAGCAACTAATTTTGTGAGAACTAGTTGAGTGGTGCAACCTTTTGTAATTTAGTGATGCCAAAATCTCCAATTGGTAAACACATATTATAACTGGGCTAATGTTGAACTTCTGTCTCACACTGCTGGTATGAAATACTGCAATAAATACACAGTTGTGGTTGCAGCTTATACTACAGCAGACAGAGTTGGTAGTGCTTGTCGTGCCAGAACCTGAAGGGAACTATCACCCAATTCTGCAGTTCTCTTTATAGCATCTTTCAGCTTTCAGTTATTGCAGGTATAAATTAGGAATAATGTCATTCCTAATGTCATTCCTTACAACAGCTACCATCAAAACATTTCAGTTATTGAGAACAAGACAACAATTCGACAAAACAAAATAATTTATTATTTTAAAACTTAGAGGCAATTTGTGGTTACAGTCCTTACAGATAACTGATGTGCATTTTACACACACTGTACACTACCACTACTGCTATCAAGACACTAAGACTAAAACTACAGTACATCATTACTACATCCACTAGTTACTAGAACTACTACATCTAGTTAAAGTAAGACTAAAGCACAACATAAAAACATCAATACATTAATATACAATACATGCACTTGTAGCACCATTCATTGCATTGTACTACAGATGTGAAGAATAATTTAATCTTGTGTGGGATACTACATACTCTACATGCTTGTGTTTCCATGTGCCTCTCTCTGAAATCATTTCATACAGGACCATTAAAGCTGGGCACTTGTGCAATGGTTTTGTGCCTTGAAGAAATCTCCATCTAGCATCATAACATGGGCCAAACATTGTTTTTATTATTATTGTCTGCACCTTGTCTGGATTCAGGGGAGTTGTTGCTAAATGACAAAGAAAACATCTTTCATGTGGATGAAAGAGGAGTCTTCATCTTAGAAGGGGACGGGTCCGTAGTAGGCGACGTATGCTTTGACGATGCCTTCCGTTTCTGCCATCTCGTCACAGGCGTCGTTCAGCTCACACACCTCTCTCAGGCTGGATAGCAGAAGAGAGAAAAGAGGTCAGAAGGGTTGTAAAATATCTTGGACTTAACTTAGATTCTGTATTTAAGAGTTCTGAGCTGTTTTTTTTACACTAGACTAAAACTGAAATGATTCTTTGTTTACCTTAGGTAGGAACTTTGCAGCAAGGAATTTATGTTGACATAAATTTGAATAACTAAATGACAAATTAATTGCAGCAAACATCAAGCCAAACAATAGTGTGCAAAGTATATTGTTGCTTTGTGAGTTAGTTTTATCCAAATAGTGTAAATAACTGTACCTTTCCAGCTGCAGAGGGCTGAGGTCTCCTGCTGCGGCAGCTCTTCTTCTCCTCAGGAGAACAGCAGCCAGGTCTCTCTTCATCACCACCTGAGCCGCTGAGTGGACAAACATCACAAACTCAAACTTTCTTGAATTTTCTTGTTTTACAGGCAAACTAACTAATTCTGAAACCATGCAAAGATTCTTTCTGGAAACAAAAATGTTGCATACCCTCAGCACTGGCAGACTCTGATGAAGATGAGGAGGATGACGAAGAAGAAGAAGAGGAAGAATCAGAGGCAGAAGAGTCGGATGCTGAGGAGTCAGACTCAGAGGAAGAAGATTCAGTAGACTCGGAGGAGGAGGAAGAGGAGGAGGAGGAGGAGGAGGAGGAAGAATCAGACGCTGAAGAGTCTGAGGAAGAGTTGGAGTCGGAGGCCGAGGACGAATCAGACTCAGAGGAGGAGGAAGAGTCCGAAGCAGATGAATCGGGGGCAGCAGCTGGGTCAGCAGCTGGGTCAGCAGCTGGGTCAGCAGGTGCAGCTTCAGCAGCTGTGTCTGCAGCAACGTCCACAACAACCTCTGGTTCAACAGCTGGGGATCACAGAAAATAACACTTTTATAGACACACTGTAGGTGCTTACATTGTTCCAAATCACATAGAGGTCAATATCAGGAATCACAGCAATGATGAGAGGAGTTTGTCCTTACCTCCCATGGACCAGCACACTGACAGAAGAGCGCAGATGGAGAGGAGAGTCAGAGTCTTCATGATGCCTTGTAGTTAGTTTCAGGCTGTAGACTAGCTGCTTTCTGGATTGCTTGCTCTTTCTTTGCTTTCCTGTGATGGCTTGCTCTGTTTCTTTCCCCAATTTCAAGGTCAATATATACTGTTGGTCCACCTCCTTTGTCAGACCAGAGATTATCCTCTGATTGGCTGGAGAGTCAAATGTCAACGTTTCCGCTTCCACTTGTCATGAAAAGCTCCCCTTAACACCCACGCAGCCCTCACAGAGTCCAAAAACTAATTCACTTGCACACAGACTTACATGGCCACAAACATCCCTGGCATTCAGCTGGACATACAGTGCATGTAGGCAACTGCATGTTAACCTATGTGTATGTCCTGTATGTAGCCTTCACTTGACATTAAAGAAAATCCAAGACAAACAGAGTAACATGAGAAAAGACGGGGATTCCCCGTCTCCTCATTGTACACACACACACACACAAATCCACTGAAAGTCCCTTTACCACTTGTAACGGAAGTATAAATAATACAACAAACCCCTGAAAGTCCAACCCAGTGCTGTTACTAATATCTATAAAATACCATTCAAATGTGATTGAATTTTAATCAGGGAGACCTATTTCAGGGTTGCCTCTTTAACATCAAGTTTGCCAGTTCTGCCGTTGCTGTTATGTTGCTATACTCCTTGCCCCAGATGTGATCTCCCACCCCCACAAACCCCAAACTATAGCTTGAGCTGACCACAAGCTACTAATCGAGTGACACGGAACAGCAGTGAGCCTCATTATGCAACGGAGCCTAATTAGAGTGTTGCTGGGTCCCACCAGAACCGCAGTCAGTCACTATTTACAGATCCATCTCTGGTCCAGCTCCTTGCCAGATCCAGGCACGGTCATGGCTTACCAACGCCAACCAGTGGCCCAATACACAGTCTCGCTTGATGTATTTCAGCAGCTATACAGCTAAATATAAGTAGCTCCCTTGAGTTATGCATGCGGGTTTGGATGCAGCTTTCTGTTTGTTGGATACACTTTAAGTGTGGCTTCAGCCGTGGTTTATGTTAAACATAATGGGATTTGGAGTTTGCAGCTTGGTCCTAAACTATATTGCCCATTAAATACTGTCTAGATAACCTGAAGTTTATGCACACATATCACTTCATGTATATATATATATATATATATATATATATATAGTGTAGTGAGATATTTAGTGCTGCTGCAGGGTGACCTTGGTGTCCTTCGTGTTTCATATAGTCTAGCGTTATTCCTGGTGTCAGGCATTTGTCTTGGCCCGCGTGCTGTGTAATTTTAATGTCTGGTCCAGTGTCCATTTTTGTGGATGCACTTCAGTGCGTGGGGGAGACACAGTTGGAGAAAACAATTGCCACAGCGTGCATTTCTGCTTTTTTCTGTAGCATCTTGGCTTTGAAATCACTTCATATAGACAATGAGTAATACTCACTTTAATTTGCTGTTGTTCTGGGTTTACACATTTCCTGTTTGTCCAGCAGAACTAGACACTTACATGCACAGGTGCACATGATATACAGTCAACTTATATTAGTAATAAGCATCTTCTTTCTATCTATATTCGGTGATGTGTTGTCCTAACAGGTCAAATATAATACTGTGTTTATTGACAAGGGCCAAAAGGAGAGAACACATTACACCTGTTTCAAAGTCACTACATTTGGTTCCTGTATTGATTTTAAATGTATTTTACCTGAGGCCCGTCTTAAGTCTTGTAGTTGTTTCAAAGTGCAGGACGAAAACATTTCAATCAGGAGAGACTGCATTTAAGAGTGAAATAAGTTTAATGAACATGGTGCATAATAGGTTGATATGTTAGAGTCTTTGGCGATAAGACTCCATCGCAATGTTAAATTATAAGGGGTATAGAGGCTGTGGATATATAGGAATATCCCCTCGATGGAGTCTAGACACTGGTGGAGGTGATGAAGGGATAAAGGAAGCCTGAAGATGGATGCGATGTGAACCAGGGCTATTGATGGAGGAACCCTGGGTCCTGGGAATGATGAGAATGAGAGGTGAATGAGGGTTGCATCGATTTTGCCTGAAATGACAAGTGACAGCAGCAAAGAGTTGAACAGATTTAAAGTTTGAATGCAACAGCGCGGTAGCTCACAGAGATTGTGGCAAAATCTGGTGGGTTTAACTGAAAGAGTATGCCCACATTCAGCTGATGACAATGCAGCTGATTAGGTTGGGAGAGAGAGAAATGTGAAGCATAGTAGTCTTCCCGAATGAACTTACGCTGAGCTTCATTTGGCTGGGCAGCCAGACATATCATTTTTATGCCCTGAGCCGTTGACAACCTGCCTGAGGATCTGAGAGAGGCTGAAACTGTTTTTAAATGTCTTTAAATGTAAAAATCTTTAACGTAAAATGTTTTTAGCCTGGCATTTGATTAGAATGTTTTATCAGAAGCAGATAAACACTAGAGACCATCTTGCAAAATGAATACACCAGCCGCAATGCCAAATTGGGCAAAGGGTGTAAAGTGGGGGGCCCCTTCCCTGTATACTTCCTACCCCCCCTACTTCCGGTCCCCTTGCTCGGACCAATTTCAAACTTGGGTTAGAAAACAAAAACAGATCATAATTGTATCATATATATCATAATTTCTCAGTGTTGGTCACGTTTTTTTATCTTTCAAATATAATGTTTTTGAAGATTTTCTTAAATTTACACATATTACTACATTCTTTTAATTCAGTGTTAAAACTATTGCATACATTCACCCCTTTAACTGTCACACATTTTACATTTGTCCTTACCCTGTTTTTTCTTTTTTTATATATTTTATATATAATTCCCCTGAATGGATACCTAAAATTAAAATGAATTATGTTTTACTTAGATTTAATGACAATGTATTAGTATCAAGCCATTTATTTAGGGTTTCCAATTACCCTTCAACTGTATCCAAAAGTTCCTTCAAGTGTTTCCCTGAACTTTTGTCATTTTCAAACAAAACAAAATGTAACAATTTTGACATTTTATAAATATTATTTATGTAGAGTACAGCACACTGCTAAGGATGGCTGAGTGTTAACAGCAGGTTTATTTTCTAAAGTGTACTACACAGAACAGATTATACATGGTTCATGACTGTTTTAAATGTACTGTCAAAGGATCTTCATTGTAAATTTTGTTCTTTTGGCCCTGCCAGCTTTGCTCTACTTGCATAGTACACACGCATCATATACTTGCAACAAACAACCTTTAAATGACCTGTTACAGGCGTGCATTCAGACTTTTCTTTTTAACCATTACCTCAGCGTGCATGTGGATACTCATTACTTAGAGAGAACATTTTCTGGTGTAGGTAAGCGTATGTGAAACCTCAGCAAGGTGGCAGGGACTTTAGGGAAAGATGCTGTAATACAACAACTGGATGATTCAAAAAAATGTTTATGTGTGATTTTGTATATGTGAATAAAAGAAATTAAAACTCAGATAAGGTGGGAGAGATCTAATGCAGTATCCATGGTTCCTCATGTTTGGACGTACAGAACAGTGCAGTTATGGGACATTGGACCTAAAAGTGTCCTTTATATTTTTGCATTCAGTGATTTATGAGGTTTCTTTGGAACTGTAAGAGCCAAGTTACTTCTCAGTATACACTAATAAGACAGAGAGACCTCCAGGATTTACTGTGTTTTAAAGACTTTTTTGTTGTGTAGTTCAAGTCGGAGATGAAGAAGTAGAATTGCTTCACACGTGACATGTCATTAAAGTGATGGTTCGGAGTAATTTCACCCTAGGGTCCTTTGCACCATGACCTCGAGCCAAACACCCCCCCAGAAGCTTTTTTCACCTGGGTCTAACATTGGACAAGTTAGCGTTATCAGCTGAATAGCTTAGCGCAGGGGCTAATGGACCCACGTTTGTATCTCGTAAATGACCCCACTAATAATGCCCGAAATGATACCAAACGTCTACACTAGTACATATAGGTTATGTACTCATAAAACGATGGATTGGAAAGTTTGTAAGTACACCAGAAGTTTATGTAAATAACACTTGTCTGCTGGCTTCTGCTCTCTGCTGTTGTTGTTGCTGCTGTAAGTCGAGTGCTTAGGGCCGTCTACAAATTACAACACCGAAAAGAGATGCAACAAAAATATTTGTTTTTAAGTAAGTGCTGTAGTATAACTAGCAGGAGACAAGTAATAATTGAGGTAAGTTTGGAGACATTACCTTATTTAATCATTAAATTAATAAATATTTTTGTTGCATCTCTTTTCGGTGTAGTAATTTGTAGACGGCCCTAAGCACTCGTCTAACTGCAGGTGGCAGCAGCAGCAACAGAGAGCAGAAGAGAGCAGGCAAGTGTTCATAAACTTCTGGTGTACTTACAAACTTTCCAATCCATCATTTTATGAATGCATAACCTATTTGTACTAGTGTAGAAGTTTGGTATCATTTCGGGCATTATTAGTGGGGTCATTTACGAGATACATCACTGGATCCATTAGCCCCAGCGCTAAGCTATTCAGCTGATAACGCTACTCTACGCTAACTCTCCCAATGTTCGACCCAGGTGAAAAAAGCTTCTGGGGGGTTGTTTGGCTCGAGGTCATGGTGCAAAGGACCCTAGGGTGAAATTACTCCGAACCATCACTTTCAGAAGGCTTGCTTTCAGATCCTTTACTCAATATCACAGTGTGAAAAAACTCCACTACAAGTTAAAATCCTGCATTCAAAACCTTACTTAAGTAAAAGTATGTAAGTATTATCAGCAACGTATGAAAAGTAAAAGTATTCATTGTGCAAATGTTCCCTGTCAGTGCTTTACTATTATGATGTTTCTGGATTATTATTATTACTGATGCATTAATGTGTGTGTTGCATTTTACTGCTATAGTGTTTACGGTTGTGCTAAATTTAACTCCTTTA
This sequence comes from Perca fluviatilis, assembly GCF_010015445.1. Classification (NCBI taxonomy): domain Eukaryota; kingdom Metazoa; phylum Chordata; class Actinopteri; order Perciformes; family Percidae; genus Perca; species Perca fluviatilis. The sequence continues at coordinate 24,780,129 of NC_053112.1, read as the reverse complement.
TATACTATAGGGTAGTTTAATGTACAGCAAAGCATCTCATATTCTATAAGATCATCATATGTTTTTTTGCATTACTGTCCTGTAAGAACCATATATCTCTAAAACGTTTTCAGCTTTTGTGACCATGCATTTTCCAGCTAATTCAAGATAAATAAATAAATTCATTTAAATTTGTTGAGAATAACATGAATCAGAGATCTAGGCTGTTTTTGTTTCCCATTTAAGAGATTAGATAGAGAGAGAGAGGTCAGAAGAAGCCTAATTAATTAGAGAGTCTCCATTATATAACTCATTAATGCCTTATTGAGAACCAACAATGATGCTATTCCTATCCCCCTTTAACATAGGCCTAAATGTTGGCCTACTCATACTTTACCTGTACTGTAACACTCATGTTGTTTAACTCTATTGTATATGCTTTTTACCACAATGAAGTATGTTTTAAGCTATTGTACATATTATATAGTATATATTAATTAACACAATGTTAATGAACAACACAATTGTATATCACATTTATTTACATATAGTAAACATCAAGTAAACGTAATTTAAACCTCAAGTTTACATTAACGTGGTTTTTAAGTAGGCAACAGTAGGTCTAATTAGTGACCATATTGTTTATAGTTTGAGCTCAAAATATTATTTAAAATTAGCTTGCTGTGTATTTTGGGCTACAAGAGTTGTAGTTGAGATACACCTAATGGATTGTGGATAACTTTAGCTTCCGTTGTTGGTGTTAGCCATGCTGCTATACAGACATGCTGTTGGGCTAATAAACGGTTAATATTCTGTTGAGTCTGGGTTATCATTGTTATATCTAGTAACATGAAACAGTGAAGAATATAACACAGCTGTTATGGGACTAACTATTTGATAATGGAGCTTTATCTTACAGTTTTCCGGTTGATGGTATAAAGAGCTTCATGTAGCACTGCCTTATGTGGACTGTCTTGACTGCAGCCGTAAACAAACTCAGATGGCAGGCGACACACGCTGTATATTTCCATCTGGTTTCTGAGAAACGTCCACCTGCCAGGCTTTCCCAATTCCGCCGGATGCATCCACTTGGCAATACAACACCCCTAATTACAGCAATCCCAGTCTGGGCCTTGACATTCCCTTCTTGTTGCTTGAGAGAATATTTTTGGGACAAGCCCAACATTTTTACTCTTGATGTCTACAGCCCATCTGTTGTTTTTTATAGAGCTTTTTTTATTGCTAAATACTTTTTATCCACATTAAGAGCCCGATATGTCTTTTAGTCCAATCCCTTTAACTTAATTTTGAGTTTGATGCCCTGCTTTCAGCTTTGTGTTATTGCTGCCTCTTTGATTCCCTGACATTCTTCAGTTGGGGGGGGGATATGATAGTTGAACGTTCATAGTATTGTTATTCGATTCTTCCATATGACTTTCGGTCACCTACTACTTCTGCATACTTTCAGCTACAAAAACCATTCAAATATCAAATTGTTCAGCTCTTTAAGGACATTTGTGCTTGTATTCAACTTTTTTCTACCATTTATACTTAAATTTTAAGCTTTTTACTTTTTACATTGAAAGTCAATGTAGCAATCTTCAAATCCTCTTCAGGCTGCTTCCACTTTGAAATGATACTCCCTACAGACGCCATTCGAACAAACTACTCGCAAAACCTCCAGCTATAAGAAAATAATTCAGTGTTTTGATATCTTTTACAGTTTTTGTGTTATCACTATATTATGACTTTTTTTCGATATACTATACTTTGACTTTTTCAGACATACTATACTATGCCTTTTTTATGACTTTTTTGACATACGGTACTATTATTTTTTATCACTTTTTTGACATACTATATTATGACTGTTTTTGACATACTATACTATAACTTTTTTGAGATACTATAGTGACTTTTTTATCTCTTTTTTTGTACGTACTTAACTTTGCGGCATGGTGGCTCAGTGGTTAGCAATGTTTCAACTACACCAATGAGTAGGCAGTACACACTGTAACCCTTGGTTCGATGCCCAGTCCAGGCTGGGCCATATGGAGTTTCCATGTTCTTCCAGACTTTCTTTGACATACTATACATTGACTTTCTTTCATCACTTTTTCCGACATATTACACTATGACTTTTTTATCACTTTTGTCAAAATACTATACTATGACTTTTTTATCACTTTTTTCAAAATATTATACTATGATTTTTTTCAACATACTACACACACACATACAAGATTTTTTAATAATTTACTATACTGACTTTTTCAACGTTATAAACATAAATGAAAGATATTACACTATTCATTTTTATAACTTTTTTCAACAGACTATACTATGACTATTTTTGAGCTTACTATACTATAACTTTTTTATCACTTTTTTAGACATACTATACTATGACTTTTTTTCGATATACTATACTATGACTTTTTGAATTACTTTTTTTGACATACTATAATATCACTTTTTTGACATACTATACTGTAACTTTTTATCACTTTTTTCAACATACTATACCATGACTTTTTTATCACTTTTTTTCGACATACTATACTATGCCATTTGATCTCTTTTTTCAACATACTATACTATGACTTATATGTCATACTATACAATAACTTTTTTCGACATACTATGCTATAACATTTTTATCACTTTTTTTGACTTTTTTTTATCACTTTTTTCGAAATACTATACAATGACTTTTTTCAACATACTACACTATGATTTTTAATTACTTTAACGACTTACTATACTGACTTTTCGACATAATATACAATGCCTTTTTTAGATATGAAAGGGGAAGACATGCAGGAAATCGTCACAAGTCAGACATGAATCCTGGACCTTGTGCCTCGAGGGTCACACCTCTATACACACATATATATATATATATATGCCTACTCTACCAACTGAGCTAACTGAGTCACTGCCTTTATTCAATAGCACAGCTTAGATATGAAAGGGAAGAGAGAGGGGGACTGACATGGAATAAAGGGCAGTAGGTCGGAATTGAACCGGCAGCCGCTGCGGCAAGGACTGAGCCTCTGTTTTCGTCGTACTATAATATGACTATTTTATGACTTTTTTTGACTTACTGTACCATGACTTTTTTTTATCACTTTTTTTGTTATACTGTAATATTACTTTTTATCACTTTTTTGACATACTATAATATGACTGCTTTCGACATACTATACCATAACTTTTTTGAGAAACTATACTATAGTATGACTTTTTTATGGTTTATGGTTGATACCCAGTCCAGGCCATTTTTACGTGGAGTTTGTATGTTCTTCCAGACTTTCTTGGACATTCTATACTATGACTTTTTTGATTTATTATACTATCACTTTTTAATGATTTTTTTCAACAAACTACAAGTACAAGTAAGTTTTTTCTTACTATACTGACTTTTTTCGACATGAAAGGGAAGAGAGAAGAGGAAGACATGCAGAAAATCATCACAGATTGGATTTGAACCTGGGACCGTCTGCACAAGGAATTCAATTCTATATGTGTGCCTGCTTTACCAATTGAGCTAAATGCCCTACTGCCTTCATTTAATAGGACAGCTCAAATATGAAAGGGGAGACATACTATACTATGACTTTTTTCGGCATACTATACTATGACTTTTTTATAACTTTTTTTCGACATATTACACTATTACTTTTTTATCACTTTTACAACATACAATGCTATGACTATTTTTGGACTTACTATACTATGACTTTTTTTTATCACTTTTTTCGACATACTATACTATGACTATTTTTGGCATTTTGGCACGTGTGTCAGTGTGTCCTGAGTGTGTTTACACCTGTATTTTGAGCTGTCTACTTGTAATACCAAAAATGGGGACTCTCTAAATATCCATATGTTTACATGTTTTACTCTGTCAATATGGCTGTCTGCTGTAAATAAATTGTGCCGCAGATGGGCAAAACATTTGATCCCCTGTCATTTCTTATTTACTTTCTTATTTTGCATCCTCCATTCCTTTTTTTAGCTATTTATATTGCTTCAGCTGCTTTCCATGCTTAATCAATTCTTATTTAGGGATACATACTTAATTCAAGCCTAAAAATGTTCCACATCTTTCATTCATTAGGAGTTTCATACAACTTATAAATTCTCTACTTTTTGTAGTTTTTGAAAATATTAAACACAGCTGATTGAGATTTCCTCATTTGACCCACCCATTTCCCATTTTACCGACTCATTCATTACTCTTTCAGTTACTTCCTCATCCAAATTAAAGCCAGCAATTCAGTTTAGCATCACCTTTTACAAAAACTTTCATATCATATAGGTATCATTCAGCCTTTTTAAGACATTTTTATTTATTAGAACCATTTCCACTCTTCCACATTTCCCTACATCTTCACCTTCTTACACATTTTAACTAGCAATTTAGTGTAATTTAGACAGCTTTTTAAAAACAACTTGAAATATTCCATTTTGGTTTATACATTATTGATATTATTCAACATTTCAATAAAATTCATACTAATTAAAACCATTCCCACTTTTCCAACTATTCTCACTACTTCACCTTGTTCTTATGCAATTATGCCAGCAATCCAGTTTAGCTTCAGCAATTTAGCTTTTTAGCATTCACAAGCATTTTCTGCAGGAAATGCATTTTCTAGTTTATCATGTAGGCCTACAGATGATTTTTTTCACTTCTATTGACACACTTTTTTGTCCAGGATTAATTATATGAAGACTTTACCGCCTTGGTCCATATCTTCCAAGTCTGCTCTCTGTCAGTCTCGCTGAGGTCTCTGTGTTGTGGTCTTGAAAATAACATGAGTGGACAGACTAACAAACTCCACCAGATCTCTGCGACTTGTGGCCATGCAGTGACCTGTGGTCCGCTAACCAGACCACAGACAAGCTCACACTCGCGTAAACAGACAAAACATAACACACATGGGTCAATAAGTAAGAACACATGACACACACGCACACTTGTTCAATTTGCATAGTTTCCTTTGAGTTGGAAGAAAGAAATTGCAGGGCTTTCACAGAAGACAGAATTCACATCAGAAGCTCCTTTTCCATTTAGTCTTTTATTTTAATAATTCATTTACATTTGTTTTAAAGTCCTAGAGCTCTGTTTTTGTTTCTGTTTCTGCCTGCTTCACCTCCTGAAAAACATAAAAAGTGTGATAAGTGAAATACAGCAAAGAGGTTATATAGTTTACCTAGAGTGTATTTACAGTATGTAGCGTTTAACAGACACAGACATAATAAGCCTACTATTGGATTCCCTTCAAAGGAAAGCTCAAAGAAATGCCTTCCTTTAGGAATTAACATCAATCTATTTTGGCTCTGCTTCAATTTTAGTTTGATATGTCAAGACTTTTAAGTTATTCGGTTTCAGAAGAATAAATATAAAATTTTACAGATTTACTTGAATCGTGATACGAATGTGAATCGATTTTTTTGCACAACCCAATCATTTATTCCTACCCTCTAACACGATCCACAGGAGCGTTTCATAAATGAGCGCCCCTTGCAGTGGCAGGGAATACGAGGTGGCAGCGTTTTCCGTCCTCATATCTAAACCAGAGAACATAAAGGTCGCAGTTGATGTCGTAATGTTGTAAAACGGTTGCAGTTTGGTTAGGTTTAGGCACCAAAGCTTTATAGTTTTTTGGAAAAAGATCTTGGTTTGGGTTGAAATTACATTTGTTACATTACTTTACACGTTACACACATAACACAGACATGACGTTGTTCGTTTGTTCCGTAAAGTAAAAAAAAACCTCGCCATTTTATTTTATTTTCTGGCACAAACCCTAGTCTCCTGGGTGAAAGTCCTGTGTTTGTTTGACCTATCCAACACCCCAACCTCCTCATGCAAAATTTGGGCTTTTATACTTTGTCACCTTACTTCCTGCCTTGATCCCATAATAATTATGGGAGGCCACAAGAGGGAGCCACCACTATAAAACATAAATAAGAGTCGTAATTGTGCCTTGAACAAACGACTTATGGGGGTGTTTTTCGGGGCAGGACAGTCTAATTTATTAACCATATTTGTCAGGTAAAGGTCCAGGGATTATTAAAAAAAATAAAGTTACTTCTCAAGCAATGATCCTGTAGAAAGCTGCAATACTGTCATTGAGACAAATGTACAAAACTGAAGCTTGAAGGTTGACATTGTTTGTGTTATTGGTGATTTTGGTTGATTGTTGATAATTTAAGTCATTAGTGAACTTGAACAGAGTATTTTAAAGAACAATTTTCTCTCCTTATCCGTTTTGTTCCTTTCTTTCTTTCTGCCCATTTTTTTGTTTTAAATTGTTTAAAGTCAGTCTACATGTTACAAGAAAATAGGTCTTCTGAGTACAATGAGCAACATCTAAATCTTAACAAGGTGTTGCAGCTACCAGGTTATAATACATCTAACCATCAGCAGTGGCTAATTGTAGGTAAGCCATAACTCACCTTCAGTTCCCCTCGTAGGAAGGACTGGCAGAACTCCCGTACCCGCTCAGTAGAGATCTCTCCCTCTGGCAGGAGCCACTTCATGTCCGAGTCACCATCATACATACCAACTCGAGGGAGGTCCTTAGACTTGAGGCCGAAGTAGCCCAGTGACCGGGAGTTGGACTTCACTGCTCCGTTGATTAGCACAAACAAAAACTGGAACACAGTTTTTATGACTTTATTTAGCTTATTATAGATTATATTAAGTAACCGGTAACTCGGCCGTATTTGAAACTATTATTTTGTAGGTGAAATAAGTTGAATATTCTCACCTTGCCTGTGAACTCAGGGGCCATAGCTCCCAGTCGCTCCCTGAGCTCAGTGTATACTTTACTTCCCCTGTTGGCAAAGAGCAGGAGGTGTGTCTTCACCTCTGAATGAAACAGACCCACTGCGGTCTGAGGAGAGGGAAAACAGCACGTAGGTTATAGAATGAGGGTTAAGGTGGAAGAAGTTCTGTTCCCACTGGCCAACCATGGTTTCCTTTTTCAGAAGCATCTCACCTGAGCTTGTTGTGGTTTTTTTTACTCTTTGTAGAGACATTTGTGTGCCTATTGTTCTTGTATCAACTTGTCATTCATGTTGGATACGCTCATATTCTTAGATGCTCTAAATACCAGTGGTGGAGAAAAACTAAAAGTACAATTTTGAGGTACTTGTACTATACCTTAGTATTACCATTTTATGCAACTTTATACTTCTACTCAACTACATATTAGAGAGAAATATTGTACTTTTTACTCTACTATCTGACAGTCACCAGTCAGATCGGACTATTTGAAATCATACATTGTCAAGGATTAACTTCGTTACAGCATATAAACTAGTTAAAAATACAACATTAAAATGCTGGAATCAGGAATAATAATGTGCAAATATGATATAGGTAATATAACACTGACGGGACACTCTGCTGCCTATTGAGAACTTTTGATATTTTAATTACATTTTGTTACTAGTACTTCTAGTACTACTTTAACTGAATGCAGGACTTTTACTGGTGAGTATTTTTTAAGTTTGGTACTGCAACTTTTATTTAAGTAAATAATATATTTCAATATATAAATATCTGAATACTTCTTCCACCACTGTGGTGAGACAGTGATGATGGAGTGGTGGGTGAGTGGGTAGCAGGGAATGTTACAAAATAAGAAGTGTAACTTTTTTTGGTTGCCCCATTTTCTTCTTTTTCAATTTTACATTTATACTTATTGTAAAATAAATAAATAAATATATAAATAAAATATCATACTTCATTGAAAATATATTATTAAGATGGAAGAAGTAAAGCTTTAGGGGATAAATAAAGAACAGTTTGACAAAAAGAGGCAGGCTGTTAAAACATTTCATCCATGATAGTGATGACTACATGAGTTGGACCTACCACTTGGTTGTATTCTGTGATGTATCGGACCTCGTTGATGGTGATGAAGTTTACAAGACCGTCAGCTTCTAACTTCTTGGCTTCGGCAATGACGAGGTTCTCCTGGTGATTATCTGCCTGGATCACATCACACACATCAATATCAACATCATTCAAAAACTCACATCACATTTATTGTTGATGCCTCATGTAGACAAATGGTGCAGAATACCTTTCTGAAAAGGGTGATGGTGTCTGAGGAGAGGCTGTAGACTGCCCACACCTCTTTCTCAGTGCAGATGGCTACCGGGACTGAGTCAACTCGCTTTGCAGCTGCAACGAGTTCCTGATAGCCGAGACTCTCCTCTCCCTGAGAGGAAAGAGAGTGAGTTACATCTCATCTTTTCATGTACATTCTCTTCTCGCACTTTTTTACCCATGGATGCAGTCTTAGGCATACAATAACACATCTTAGAGTTGGGATGTATTTTTTCCTCTTTAGAAGGTTTAGGTATAGCAGACACCAGAAACTCTTCTGTTACCATCCTTTTTCCTCAAAGAAAATGTAAATTTAAAAAAAGGGAAGGGAGCAGAGAGAGAAAGTCAGAGATGGAGAAACAAAAGAAATATATACTAGGAAGAGAGAGGTGAGGCTGACTCAAAGGAAGGTGAATCATGTGTATTTCTGAGACAGTATTGCATGAGCTCTGGCAGTTCATTTAATCATTTTGCAGCCTGTAATATGTGCTCATTCCCGGTGAGTCACAGCACCAATATTTTGGTCTCTTTATGCCTTCAGCATCACAGTCCAACTATGCCTGATTCTCATGGGCTCTCTCTTCCATTCTCCTCTCGTGAACCTTATCCCTGTGTTTGTTTACGAGAGGGTCAATGAAGCCAATCCCGCAAGTCTTCAGATACTCATGTATTTCCTGTGAAGTGGCCCCGCCATCTTCCCCCGCACACAGAGTCTAGCCAAAGGGCTCGCCTCCATGGCATTCACAGCACCAGCACTGCCAAAGGTGTGGCCACAGGAAATATATTCTTCTTCCAGATCTATTCATGACAGCAGCATCACCAACACCAGGGTGCAAACAAATGCTGTATTTTTGGAACCCTCACAGTCTCACTCTCAGCTAATTTGTTTGATCATGTCTGGTTCGCCGCATGCATGTTAGCATAATAAACAAAGCCATAAAACAGCCCATGTAGGCTTGTTTAAAAGATGTCTGAAATCTGATTTGAGCCCATGGTTGAGACTTTTTTTTTCTCAATATGCAATTTTCATGTCTGACCTCCAAGAATCCGATGACCACCACTTCAGCAGAGTCGATAAAGGCCTCAGCAGCTTTGGTGTCAGTCAGTCTGGGAAGGGCATTGTCTGAGAAAGAAAGACACAAGATACACAATTAAACATATTTTGTACCTTACAGTCCTAGACGTTGTCTGAACAATAAGATTCTACAGCCACTTTAGCAGCTCTGTGTCGCTGTACTTAGATACAGCTGTGGGCTGAATGCTAACGTCAGCATGCTAACATCTTCACAATGAAAACCGCTAACATGCTGAAGTTAAGCAGGTATAATGTTTTCCATGTTCACCATCTTATTGGCTAATTGACAATAAACACAAAGTACAGCTAAGGCTTTATGTCATTAGTTTTGCAGGTATTTGATCATAAATAAAAGTATTGGACAAATGACAATATTGACATGATGATCAACAAAGTAATTATAATATTCGCACCAAATTACATTAAAATCTATCCAATATTCTTTTCACTCAAAATCACCTTGATGTGAAGCGCAGGGTGTCGCTGAAGGAAGTCAGGGGATCACGATAGTATTCATCGCCTGAGAAATATGAATATCTCGACAATATTTTGTGGCAATCCATCAAGTACCGTAGATGTTAAGATACTTCACTAAATAAGTGAAAACTTCATCCTCAGGGCACTATTGATATCACAATTGTATGCTAGATACGTGAAAACGTATCTAGTCAGATGATCACCAAAGTCAGTTGGATTTCTCCTCTGGGGACCATGAAAGCCTTCACAGTATTTCATGGCAATCTATCCAACAGCTGTCAAGACATTTCACAAAAAAATCGAAATGTCAACCTCATGGTGGCACTAGAGGTGAAATCAGGGGATCGCCAAAATTATTAGGATTCATCCTCAGGGGACTAGTAATAGTCATAATTGTACAAACTTTAATGGCAAGTGAAAGTGGTGATAGACCAACCAAACATAGAGTCTAAAACTATACTAGCAGAGGTGCAACACTTTGAGGCAAGTTTGATTTTCCGCATTGAAAGCAGAAAGAAAACTAGAATAAAACCAATATGACACAGTATACTAAAATCAATTTACCTTTCTCTGTGGCAACGACAGTAGACACCAGAAGGGAGAAAAACAGAGTGATCAGCATGTTTCAAATGATCCGACTGACAGAGAGGCAGGAATACACAGATGACTTTGTAGCTGTTTGACTCTGTATGAAGTCGTGTCACCTCTGGTCTGTCTCTGACGGCCACCACAACTTCTCTGGGATGTGATTGGAGGCCTTCGTGAGAACCAGCCAGGTGTTCTTGATAAGTTGGAGTGCTGGGACGTTGGACTACGTGTCACCGTGCGACAGGGGACAGGTGTGAGTGTGTTTCTGCACTGTGGTGTGGTGGCAATCTAAAGTTGAGAGGGACAACAATGATTGAACCTGACTTTTGCTTTCGTGAAATATCACACGTCTTCCTGTGTCTCGTTAGTAGCATCTTCTTAAAAACTTTTAAAATGTCTTGTGCTATAGTGAGTTACATACATCAGTTGTGGGTGTGAGCCTCTGCTGACATAGCAGCCTGGTTAATACTCAGGCTGCAGATATCTAGTGAGGAGGCCTGTGTGACCAGTGAAGGAGTTCAACTGGGCTGCATTTTGGTACATTCTCCACAGGAGGGACACAACTCCCAGCCAATCCATTCATCCCCATGCAGACACCCAGGGAAGTAAATGTATGCAGTTTAGAGTTTGGTATTTGGAGACACTTTGGAATATAAATGTTGTTTTATGCATAGGTTATTACATGTTATTACAAGAAACCAAGGTGAAAATCAAATTCTAATTTGATTTTTTAAATCTAAAACCTCTTTGAGTTGATGAAAAGTGCAACATAAAACTACCATAAAACCATGTCAGTCCCACAAACGATAGTGTCAGATGTGACATTACAATAACAGTTCATTTGTTCACCAGGAGTAGATTGAGTGCACATTTGCACTGTAATCTAACATCTTAACAGCTGATAGTATTGATTAAAACCGATGATGTAACCATACCAGAACAAATAACAGAAGAACAACTAAAAATCTAAAACTGTAAGCCAAAAAATATTACATACAGAGACAGAAGAAAAAGCCTTCAGCAGCTCCCACAAACCACCAGAGAAATGTTGTTTTATGTGTTGAAAAAATCTTAAAGCTTCTCAAATGCAGAATTATTTGTAATAGCATCGTGGGAATTATTGAACTAAACTCAAAAAGAATAATTTATATGAAGTTTTATGTTTTACTCTGAGGATTTTCAAAAAACAAAATTCACGTTGAAAAGGAATCTGCTAAAAATTGCTGGCAAGTTAAACTTAGGTTTACCACAGAGCAGAAAAACCAGGATGTACCAAAATACAGTGAACTCCATAGGACAAAATGGTCTGAACCCTGTAAACTTTTTTGTGTGTGTGTCAATAAAATCCAAATACTCTACATATAATTCTAAAAATAAAAGATAAAAAAAAAGTTATTCTGGTTGTGAAATAGATTGTACAAATAGCCTCCTAGCTGTTTCTACAAGTTCAAATGTGTTCAGTGCAAGGAGACTAATGAGAGCAATAATGAAAAAACGCATGTAATGGGGGAATTATTACTATAGACTCATAACTTATAACTTAACATATATTATCAATATATTATATTATTATTCTCAGGGCTGGTTTTTGTGATGTATGTTTACATAGGGCTTAAGGGCAACACTAATACTGCTAACGTCATAGACCCATGACTTGTGTGAAATGCACATACAGGTGACGTCTGTAGCAGTGATACTGCAACTCTTCTCAGGTGAGGACCCAAGAAAATAAAGCTTCTTACAAACACAATTCTGTCTCTCTAGCGTCACAACACAAGCTTTAAGTTGTGGGCGGTAATCTAAATCATTACCCAGTGAGGTAAAGAAAGATATACTGTATCGTTGGAGATATAATGTATAAATCATGACAAAACCTGCCACTTATAGAGACTTTAGGTTGGAATGTTGTACAGAGGTGAAGTAAACATGTAAACCTTTTCTGTTTCTCTTTTCTATTTTATTCTCATTTTAATCCAATCAAAATAGTTTCTTGTTTTCTGTATCTCTGCATAGATGTCTCCTTTATTTATTTTTTCACTGTGCTGCTTTAAGACAACAGTTTACCATCTTTAATTTATAACAGCGCTGATACATGCTGCATACTGCTCTGCAGTAAAGTTGGTGTTTATAGCATTCCTGACACAAAGGCACACTGGGAGAACAATGAAGAGGAAACATAGAAAAAAAAGTAGGAAGGACAGAAATGAATTTTAAAAATGTTGTCTTTGGCCATGTCTGACTCTTTGTGGACAAGTGTGAAATGTTTAACAGTTTCACGGAAGATGCAGTTTAGTTTAAAATTACAGGCCCAGTTGGTCATATAGTTGGTGCTGCAAATAAACAAAGCAAAATTGATGATTACAATACACAGAGTGGCAAAAACATCTGATTAGTTACACAGACTTAGTGATGTGTTTTCTCTAAATGGATTGTGGTGAAACTTTGAAACTTGGTCTTTTTCAGGGTAACTTTGTGAGCAAATAATGGTAAAAAAAAAAATACTCTGAAGTTTGCAAACACTGTGCGGCACACCATACCATGTAACAGGTTCATTTTCTTTCTTGTTTATTTTGTTGTGGAAATTCAGACTATATTTGTATTGAATAGAAAATAAGCTTTGCAGGAGGTTGCTGGATAGACATTAGGGCAGAATCTGTGTTTCTACTCATAAAAACATGAGTGTCCCAACAGGTCCTCCAACAGATGCTTCTCCTAAGTTTAGTTTAGGGGTGAGATCATGATGTAACCAGGTAAACCTGGATTACTGGTATTTAGATTGTGGTCAGGTTAAAGCTGTCATGATTTCTCGATCATCACTTACACAACTTTTAACCCTGTTAGGGCTCAGAGTGTGAAGGTCTTACATCAGACCCTGCTGATGAGCTTCTCCTCACACCGTCACTGTCATGTCAACATTTGCCATGGAGATTTATAAATATGCAGTAACAAGAAACACATTTAAAAAAATTAAACAAGAAGTTTATTACAACCATATGACCAAAACATTTTTGTTTTTAATACAGCAAAAAAGGTAAGTATTTGTATAATCTAAAATGATCTACAGTAAATATAAATTAACTAGAATAATATCCAAAATGTCTTTGTGGGTCATGGTAAATGTGTCAGCTGTGTGGGAGTGTTTGCAGTTTGGATTTCATGTGTGGGATGGAAACAGCTTACAGGCTGCCTGATGGTATCCACAGAGGATAAGGAGGCCCTCTGACACTCTAATTACCCATATGACACTGTATAATCCTTGATCTCTGTAGGAGAAACAGAATCTGTGTCAGTTGGGGGATTCATACTGTATATTAAATAATAATTACCAGGTAATTTGTCCACAACTGAAATGAAATTGCAACTAATCAGTGTAGGAAAAGTCGGAAGGAAGGACGAGTCAGCAGGAGACATGCAGGTTGATTTCCTTATCACGACTCACAGCCACACACCCTCGTCCAATGTCAACCACATGAAGCACAAATACTAGGCCTATTTATAAAGCTATTTGTGGAGCTTATGGAGAGACAAATGGAGAGTTCTAGAATCCAATATTCTGTGATAGGATGGTCACAGTGGTTTTCAGACCCCAATCCTATCACAGCCTGTAAGCTGTCAGCTTGAAGAGTTAAACCGTTGTTGCAGAGCAAACAACAAAGTGGACAGTAAACCACCAGACAGTACCTGAAGGCATCAGCAGAGGTTGGTTCTGCACTGAGCTTTCTGTATACCCTCAGCCTTTTTTTGCTTGTGTTGCAGCAGGATTTAAGAAGGAATATATTTGTGATGTTAGACAGTATTTATGTTGGAATCACAAACTCATGGGCTTTGCAGATCAACTCTCTCTTTAGGAACCATATTTTTAACCACACACACATGTCATAGTTTGTGGGTGATTCCTGGATGTAGTTGTTTGCCATTTTGGGAAAGATTTATTATTACTTTATTGTCAGCAGTAAAATGACACTACACTGTGGTAAATATGCACTCATGTTGTGCACTTGTGCAAATTGTTTCTCAGAACTGTTTCATCACAATTTACATTTCAAGTTGATCATACATGGATTCCTGGCTGTACTGGTAAAAAGTAAACTTTTGGATTCCCTTTTTACAACACACAAATTAGCTCCCCTAGCAGTGGCAGGACAAACGAAACCAATGGCAGGAGCTGAATGTAGAGCTGATAAGAGACAATTAGTACACTAAATCAGGTACACAGTGTGATTTAGTCCAGATGATTACTGTGCATGGGCTTTCTGTGACTTTGCAGAGTCTAATCCTACAGCCAGAGTCTAAAAATAGACACTAGAGGATAATTTTACTCCGGGTACCAAATACAGTTAGTAGTTGCTACATTTTAAAATAAACAAACCTAACCACAATATTACTTTAAATTGTCTTTCTGTTATTCTCTGCCAGAGCCATCTCTGGCTGCTGAAATAAGCAAAACATTAATTAATTCATTCATTTACAAATCCACCAAGGAGTTTTGGCATCAAACGTTATGATTCAGATGGGGGTACAGAGAATCAACATTATGATGATGATTATGGTCTACATCATACAAAATTGAAAACATCTTAACACCCACCACAGTGAACTGACTCCTCTTTCTCTCAGTAACCAGCAGATGCAGCTGTTGCAGCTCTGCTCACCAGAGAACAACATGCATCTTAAATAAAAGACAGACTGCTCTGGTCGGCCCTGATTGATAATCTGGTTTGGCAGGCGCTCTGACAGACTACAACACAATTAGCACAAGAACGACTTAATTATTTTACACTGCACTCTTTAAGCAGCTTACAAATGTCTTTTATATGTTAATCCATGTTAGTCCATTGTTTATCCATTAGCAGTGGCAATTTTTTTAAACAATTATTTTTTTGTTTTACGTGGGTGAAACTGTTTTCTTGTTTTTATTTTGTCAATGCCTTTTTTTAAATGCATCAATACATAAAAAATTGCATGCAATCACACACATATAACAGACCTTGTAATCATTTCCTTCTCTGTGTTCACCCACAGACCCCACGTCTCCCTGTCAGGTCCCCGCATAAAGTGGCCAAAGGTTTGGAACTGATGTTTGCTATATTTATGCCACACTGCACGAGGCACTGCCTCTTTGTCTGCTTGCTGTTTAGACGCTCCAACAGTTAATTGGTGCAGTGACACAAATGTGCATTGATATCTGGAGGCCACACACACACACACACACACACACACACACATTTTATATACTTTATACTTGTTACTCTTTTACGCTACATTTCTTTGACAGCTATGAATAATACTTTACACTGCAGATTAAGATTTCAAATACAAAACCTATAATCATTGAATGAAAAGATGCATTGTTACAGTTTAAACTACCCCACAGTAAATAAACTAGTTGATCTTTACCCATCCAAATACAACAGTAAAAATGCTACTTACACTGTAATGCATCAGTAATAATTAATGCAATAATATCATATGTTATATAACACTGTGGCCCACACAGGATTTGTACAGACAAATCATCTCTTGCTAAATTGTGTCTTCCTTATTACAAACTGCCAGATTTCTGTAATAGCTGATAACTTGATCTTAATTGGCACATGGTAAAAACATTTTTGTCTTTAACGTACTTGTGGAGGAAAACAATTGACTTTTTACTTGCTGTGAATAAGCAGCTTTGGTTGCCATAGCAACAACAGCTTCAGTCACCTTCTTCCATTGTCCCTTACCTTCTCTGTCCTTGAAGCCAGATTTATTTTTACAATTTGAGTGAATTATTCATGAATTATTATATAATATTTCTATAATATGCAAGTGTGGCAGCTAAAAAAAAATTGTGGTGGCCACACCCGTGTCACCAAGTGAGTCATTATAAAAAATTATACTGTAAAAAAACTAACAGTGAAAGACACAAGAGGCCAAACTACATGTAGGCCTATGTAGTTGTTTTTTTTGTTATTGTTTCTTTATGTGTTCATCATTTTAAATATCAGTATAGCATGTGGTGTTAATAATAGGAAGAACACAAAGACAGATGGTCAAACTATTAACTTTTATTGTGTTTATGGAGTTGTTCCTCTCTACTGACAAAATAGATACATGATCTTTTCACTGAAGAGTGAAGTGAATCATAGACTTTCTCTTAAAAATAAAATGTTTATGTAGCTAAGACACAAAATAGACATCTGTGCATGTTGGATTAGCAGCTTTGAGGGGAAGAGGTGGAAAAAGAGGACCCTCTTTCATATTATAAAATAGATACTCCATTTGATTTCTTCTTTTTCCTCTGTGGAAAGTACAGGCTGCTGACACCACTCGTTACGAGGATGATGGAGAATTGGTCGAAGATAAAGTGCATGAGACAAGCTAGAGTACTGGATTTCTTTTTTTCCAGGTCAAAACCTTTAATTAAAAGCTGCTATCTCTTTTCAGCTGTTCAGTAAACAGTTGGGATACATGAGGAACAACGGATGGTAAAGGCAGAGGGAAGAGGGCTAAACAATTCCATATTTCGCCAGGTCACAGAGTTCCATGTCCCCGAAGGCTTCCCATGGGCAAACCACTGTGATGTCTGTGCCAAGACCCTCCATGCCGGGGATATCGTCTCCGAATCTGAGTGCATAAGACAAAAAAGATCTGATGAGTATAAACTAAGAAATCCAAGTTGTTGTTTTTTTGTTTGAAAGTAAGCCTAAAATGGCAAATAAAGAAAAGATGTGTATTTTTTTTGTGTGTGATCTTAAATCCATCTCACCCCTTCTGGCCGGGTTTAGGTGCCTTGCTCTTGAAGGTACGAGCGGCCCTCTGCTTGAATCTGGGAGGGGCCTTCTTGTCGGCGGGAAGTGCAACGGCTGTGTCTGCCATTTCAATTGGATACTGACAAAGAAAAAAGAACAACGTATATGAGATCTATGCAACTCTCAGTTCTTTTAAACTTTCCTGTTTGCCACTGCTTTGTATTCAATTAAATATCTCACACTGCACCATCACTTTTATTCAATTTCTTTTCCTTTATGAAATCCTATTTACATTTTACATCTTATTTAGATTGCCTTGGGTTTGTGTTTCATATATTTTCTTAATGTCTTTTTGAGTTTAATGTACAGCACTTTGTATCATGTATCATTACTTTTGCTCATACGGATAAATGAATAGCCTATACACCGTTGCACACGCGCACACACGCGTGTTGACCTTTATTCCCACATTTTTTTGTATGTTTTTTTTTTTTATTTTGCATAAATTTTAGGTTGTCTTATTATTTTCTCTGTTTTTGTTCTATACGATGTAATGACATTTTAAAAGTATCAAGGTGGAGGCTTTAAATAAGCCCACTGGGTTTTTTGCCTCTCCCTGCGCTGTATTTGTTTGTTATCTTTGTCACTCTGTTCATTTTACATTGTGCAAATAAACCTAAACTTTGAATGGCCTTGCTGTTGAAAGGTGCTATACACATAAGTGTGTCTTGCCACCGCAGATTCCTCTGCTCCCATCAACTAATATTCTACCCTTTGTAGAGGTGTAATCACAGTAAAATCAGAAATCAAAAGCTTATCCATGTCCCGACGTAACACCAAAGTATTGATGCCTCAAGCATTGATAATAAAAAAAAAGTACCACCACTGTTCAAAATTCCTCTGGGTTCATCCAAATCTATCAAGTAAAAAGAGGACATTATAAAAAACCGGGCCTACAAGAAGGCCAGCACAAAGAACTACTCTGTATGAAGTCTTCTCAGTAAGAATCTCAGATCTCATTTCAGCTCCTCATGATACTCAAGATAAACACTATAAAGCCATCAATATGTCTGTCTTTCTTTTTTTCTGAAGCATTACGTGTTATCAAAGCAGTAAAAGCCTCACTGTACCAGAGCTAATCAAATTGCAGTTTCATCTTACCTTTTGTTGAAGTCTCCAAGTGTTTTTTCTGATGCTGTGTGATGAGCTTGGCTTGTTTCTCGCTTTTGGTGTTCCTCTCTCTGTCTGGCCCTTTTTAAAGTCCTCCGAGCGGCTAATCCACTCAGATGTTATGTGATTGTTTTTGTGTGCCAACTCTGCTCTGTCCTTTTCTGTACCAGCTCAGCCACGAATAGATAAGATCAAGGAGGGCGATAAATAAATACAAGGTGTATTCCAAGTGACTGTAGCTATATCGGTCAACATGTTGAATTGAAGTGAACTATTGAGGTTTCATGTATTGGCAGGCATGAGTGACAGTAATTAGCATGACTGTCAAGTTGAAGCCAAAAAACCTGCTGAAAGATATCCATTGTCTTTCTGTCTATCTGTCACAGCACACCACATACATCAGTTATTTCACCCACACATACTGTACCATTCTGCATTAAATTCTACAGTTCTTTATAGTACAAGTAACTGCTCATTTGGGTTTAACCACAGGAATACTTTATTTAAAATATGAAAAATAAATGCATGTCATGGTTAATGTGGGTCACCTTTGTTTTTACTATTCATCTACAAAAACAGTTGGGAAAGGCTTTCCAAACAGGATCGTGATAATAGGCCACAAAGAAAAAAGAAGGGGAGCCGGCAAATGCAGAGAGGTAATTTATTATGTAGTATCTTATTAAGCTAAATGTGCAGAAATACAGTCACTCAATAACTTGAAGAACACAAAAAGGTGTGAATCAGCAGCTGCTCTGAAGCCTTTTATAAATATGCAAATGGTTACGTACAGTATACATACTGTATGTTACACATACTTTTGTATGTGTGTTATCTCACTTCTATATGTTTGTGTATATTTTGCTAATGCTGCTCATCACTGTTTTTATTGTATGTCTTGTGTGTCAAATATTCCATTTGTAATGCGTTGTATGTAGTTTATCTTTGTGTGTTTTGTTAATGTTGCTTATTGCTGTTTTTATTATGTGTACAGCCCTTTGGGACATGCTTTGTGATGTTGGGCTATGATAAACTTTTATTTGACTTTTCAAAGTATCTAAAATTGGCTCCATGTTGACAAAGTACAACATTAATGCTCTTACATGGAATCGTTAGCGATTAAAAAAACACTGAATAATATAATATTCTGTAGTATTTTTTTTACTTTTGATACTTTAAGTACATTTGGCTGATAATAATTTTGTACTTTTAGGACTATTTTTAGACTGTGGTATTTCTAGTAAAGGATCTTAGTACTTCTTCCACCACTACTAGACTATTTATTAATAATAATAATAATAATAATAATAATAATAATAATAACAATAAGTCTATATGTTTGGTATGGAATATATAGGCTAGTTTTAGTTCCCAGTTTTACTGCCATGTAGAGATTTGAAAAGGGCAAAAAGCAATTTCCAAATATTACATGAAGCTTCACAGTCATATAATGATACAGCACTATGACAGAAAACAGCAGTAATCGTACTAATACTAAAGATTAGGATATATTTTCAAACAAACATGTGTCATGGCACGAAGATCAGAGCATGTGATGTAAGATCAGGGAAGCCCTGACCCCGTTCAGGTGATCAATCACTTAGAGACAAATAAAGAACACTTACTTTAAGCATCCAGCTCCTAATCTCTCATCTCGTGGCTCAGACTCGGGGTAAAGAGGGACAACACTGAGACAGATCTGCCAACTTAACTGAATTAGTATTAATGTGACATGAAAACCAATGACTGAGGGTGGTCAAGCATTAAAGACACACTCTGTGATTTGGTTACAGCATCCAATTCTGCCCACAGATCTTCACTATTTATGTTAATTGACAATTGATATATATATATATATATATATATATATATATATATATATATATATATATATATATATATATATATATATATATATATATTTGTATAATTTAACTTGACACATGTAAACATGCAGAGCAGCAATAAGCAATAGGACATAAATAAAATATAACAATCGTGATGGAGATCTTGTTCAAAATGTTTCTGTCAAATTGTTGTTTTCAAGCTTTAAAAATCCACTGTTTATGTCTTAAAACTCAACTGTGAACTGAACGTATTGTTGTTGTAGAATAATGAATTATTCTTTTACAATTGTTATCTTCTTCTTTTTTAAACACACCTATTATATATACACTATAAACAAATAATCTTCATATAATCAGAATAAAGTACCAAAACAACTCATATTGTCCAGTAAATCCCATTGTGTTTTTCTCAGAGATGCTTTATTATGTAATGCTGCAGTTGTCTTCACATGGCATGACCCACACTTGTGAGCCCCTTTCTTAATCTAATAGAGCAGAGAGGTCAGAAAAACATAGATGAGCATGTCAGGGAGATTAGTAGGAGGAGTATATAAGAAGACACCAGGGCAAAGACCGGACACAAACTGACCAGAGAGACATTGACCAGAAGCCAACTGTGTGACTCCAAACAAACAGGTAAGATCAAACTCTGATCTTCACTCAGCTGCCAGCTTTGGCTATCTTTCAATTCTACTATAAGAATTACGGTCAGAGCGTAAATAAGAATGCAGTATAGATACCTTAAGGTACACATGTCGGGCTCTTTCAATTGTGACAAATTATTTTTGTAGACAAAGTTATCTCAGTTAAAGGAAGTTCTTCCTCGCCATAGTTGCACCACATGCATGCTCTTTGGATATTTGTTGGGTCTAGACCAAATTATAGTGTGGTCTAGACTTACTTATCTATCTATCCATCCATCCCTCTATCTATCTATCTATCTATCTATCTATCTATCTGTAAAGGAAAACACCTCAGAAAACTGCTAGAAGCCAAATCAGTTTTTTTAAAGCACCTGAAAAACAGATTTTTTGCTTTGGCTTTGTCTCCAACTTCTAACTTAACTATATTTGTTGTTATATTTTATGCATAATGTATATGTTTTATACTTTGAATCCTTTTGTGTTATATATTATCTTGTCTTTCTCTTAGAATTGTCTCCCTTTTTTAAGGCACTATATAAATACAGCTTTGAAGTATTATATAAGTAACTTAAATTACTTACTTTTTACCCCATGGAGGCCCCAGAATATGGGTATAAACTCCTCAGGAGCTATTTCTTTTAAGTCTGCAGGTTTACGGCATGTTTTGCCATTTACTAACCTGAAAAAGAAAAAAGACAGTTTCAGAAAGGTATATATCAGTGCTCGAAAAGCATGATTCGATAAAACAAAGGAATTGAAAAGATGAAGTGGAGAATGACCTTTGATTGCTGTCATTTTCAGCTCAGCATGTTTGATCAATTTACACACCGGGACTTCTTTTACAAATTTCTGTTCGTCAGTCATTGAGAAAATGTAGTCCTAGTTGCAGTTCAGTTCAGTTCAGTTGTTATCCTGGATAGGAAATCTGCTATCAGCATAGTAAAAAGATACATCAAACATTAGTAACATGCAAAAGCAGTAATGACATAAATGATAGCAATAAGTAAGAACTAATTAAACAGAAAACGCTAATAAATGAGAATGAGTAAGAAGAAAGAAACCAATGGACTGTTTTGCTGTCAAACTAACTCTAAACTCTAAATTCTGATGTATGCATTACATGAAATCATCCTCAATCATGTGATCTTTTCATGCTTTTTTTCCTCCTCCCTATTGGGTTGTGAAATTTAGGAACTAACTGATTAACTGAGACTTTAAGGAAGATTCCACCAAACTACACAATTTGTTTGCGTGTTCAACGATGCCATCAGAGAGGTCAAAGTACATTTCTAGTGAAGTCCACGCCACTGCTGAGCTTTCCTGTAAGATAAGACTTGTAACTGAGGTCAGAGAAAAGACGGATTAAAGCAGATTGCACATTAGTTGTTACGAAATATAATTAGACTTAGGGTTTATTACTCATGTGTTGGCTTCGGACTATGGATATTCTGGTCTCAAGATGTACAGTCTGTAACTTGGCCAAGAGTAATCTTTAAAGCCAAGGTGTAAAAATAGACAAAGTTGTTTGTGTGAGTCTGAAGGAGTTTTATGACAGCTTTAGTCAAGTGTCTGACCTGGATATTCCACGCAGAGCAGTGGGGCTTAGAGGAGGAGCAGGAGGAAGGGTCTTACACATCAAGACTAACAAATTGACTGTCAATTGTTTTTCTCTCACAGCGTATAAGATGGCAGACACAGCCGTTGCAGCCCCCGCCGACAGGAAGGCCCCTCCCAAGTTCAAGCAGAGGACCACTCGTACCTTCAAGAGCAAGGCCCCAAAACCAGGCCAGAAGGGGTAAGACTTTAAAGTCACCAGTGGGGGAAAGCAACTAAGGACATTTACTCAAGTACTGTATTTAAATACAATGCCGAGGTACTTGTACTTTACTTAAGAAATTTTCATTATCGGCTATACTTCTACTTCACTGAAAGCTCATATTGAAAGATTATGCTTTTTACTCCACCACATTTAGCTGACAGTTAAAGTTAATTTTCAGATTAAGATTCTACATTAAAAAAAAACGAATAATCCTCCAAAATTAAGCCAGTGGTTGTAATGTTGTATTTTCACATATTGTTGTATTGGTACTTTTACTTAAGTAAAGTATCTGGATACTTATACTCCAACTTAATACTTCCAAAACTTAAAGTCACATATTCCAAGAAATTAAGACAAATGTTTATCTTTTTCAAAAAAAAAAATTTTTATTATCTATTTTTTTTTCAGATTTGGAGACGAAATCCCCGGCATGGAGGGTCTTGGCACAGACATCACTGTGGTTTGCCCATGGGAAGCCTTCGGGGACATGGAGCTCAGCGACCTGGCGAAATATGGAATTGTCTAGAGACCCTGACTCATTTTTACCACAACGATTTTACCTCCCTGCACAGATTTTCCTTTGCCCACTCCTCACCTCTCGCCCCATTTTCCTTCACTTGACCTGATGAAACATTGCACAAAACTATTACCCAAAGCTGATTCCAAAATGTGGCAAATATTATTTTGAAAGTTATATATTACAATTATTTATTTATATATGCTTTACTGAGATGTACATGAATGGAGCAACAACTCAAAATGTCCTCTCCCATACCTTGCACTTTACTTGTGCATTTTTGAGAGACAATTTAAATCTGTTCAGCAGTATATCACCACTAAACCTTTGCTCCTCTCCTGCCTTTTCTACTCCATTACCTCATTCTCTTTGAAACTATTCCTTTTCAATATACAGCTGTTTATGGTTATATATATATTTCTATTTTTATGAACTATAAATGTAAATTTGTGCACCCTATCAATAGGATAGTGAGTTGAACTGTCAATAAATATTTTTCCCCAAAGAAATGGTGTATTTTTTTAACTTAATTTGAATTTCTATTTCATCCTGAAGACAATAATGGAAGACAAAACCTATAACAAATAATATAATATCTGCATCATAAAAGCTGCTATAATCAATGTTTATAATCGGTCAGTTCACCACTTTAGTCAACTACAGGATGGATTGATAATGACACTGGACATCCCCAGAGTTTCTTTTTATGAAATTAGGTACACATTCTGCTCTGGTCAAAAATGTTACTTGTCCAGCACAATGACAAAATACCTGCAATTAATTTAGTTAATTAGTTAATGGGAGCATGTTAGCATGTAGTGCTTTTCAGACCACTCTAGTGTCTTTTAGCTCATTGTTTAGATTTTCCAGCCTGCATGTTTATGGTTCAGTCTCATCAACATAGTTTGAAGCAGGAAGCTGTTTTAAACAAAAAGCTCTGATAAACCCATTGTATGCTAATGCTACCTGCCCAGCACCAAATAATATTGACAAAGTTAGCAACTAGCTGCCGAACACAGTGATACATTGGACGTATAAAGAGCCAGATATGTCTCTTGAATGGAGAGAAATATCGGTGGTGACAAAAACAATGCTTAAAGTAGAGTCAATTTATGACCAGAACATCAAACAGATGCTAATGTTGCTCTGTATCTGCTAGATATGTAAATTAACAACTTTTTGCAAACAAGTTTCCGTATCAGCTTAAAAGATGATCATGTACAGTGCTGCTCATGAGTATAGGAACCCATGCTAAAGTTGACTGAAAAGAGGAATAAAAAAAAATATGGAAATTGATCTTAATGCCTTAATTAAAAAAAATGAGGAAAAATCCAACCTTTAAGGACACCAATTTTCTTTGTGAATGAATAATGTATCGTACATAAATAAATGTTCTTCCTTAAAATACAGGGGGCATAAGTATAGACACCCCTATGTTATGCCAATCTCTAGGTATGGTGAAGAGTATGTGATGATGTGCGGCTATTTTAATTCCAAAGGCCAAGGGAACTTTATCAGGATGCATAGTATCCTGGATCCATGAAATAACTGGCCTTTAAAAATAAAAATCTGCCTGTCTCTATGGGAATTTAACATAAGGGTGTCTATACTTATTCCCCCGGTATTTTAACGAAGAACATTTAATTTATTTACGAAACATTATTCCTTCACAAAGAAAATTGGTGTTCTCAAAGGTTGGATTTTTCCTATTTTTTTCAATTAAGGCATTAAGATCAACTTCCAAAAGATGATTTTTTTTATTGCTCTTTTTAGTCAACTTTAGCATGGGTTCCTATACTCATGAGCAGCACTCTAAGTGTTGTGTGTTTCCACTGCCATCAAGCAGCCAAAGAAATCTGCTGCAGGTTTAATGTTTCCGACTTGGTGATCAATACTAAGATTTAAATTAATAATCAGCACTACTGGCACTGTGGGTCTGTGTGTACAATAATGTAGGAAACTACAAAATAACACTCATAGAATACAAAAAGAAAACAACCTGAAAGCATGATCACAACAAAACATTTTTATATAAAACATTCTATATGGACATTCAATAACAAAAAAAACATAATGGCAGTCAAGGGGAATATAGACATGACAGAGGAAGAGGACTGTTCATTGAGAAACCATAGCAACTATGAAGACTGGCCACATAGTTTACTATAATACAGTGGCAAGAAAACCATGACAGGAAAATGAAGCTGCCACGTGTTATTTTGTGCGGCAGCCGTTTTGTTTGTCTGTAGGCCTTTTAGCCAAACAGTACTGTGCTCTTTGTTGTGTTAGCTAGCTTTAAACTGCTAGCTGCCGGTTATTCTCCATAGAGTTTAGTGGTAAAGAAGAACGCAACTGGACTCGGCTGCTCAGGAGTCAAATATGAAAGACACAATATTCATGCAAAACTTTTTTTTAACTTGAAAAGTATCACTCATGCTGGTTTGTCCATGCCTTCAGTGGCTTTATAAGTCCATCTTTGTGTAATTTGTGTTGCACTTCTCAAGTTGAGAACCACAACGTGCTGGGGACTCTAAGTTAGCATCTTTGGCTAAGTTTTTTTTTTTTTTTTGTCCAGAGCACATTCTATAATAAGTTGATATTACAAATAAAATGTTGAATGTCATGACAAAATCAACAGCAGCACACTTAATAGAAAGAAAAAAAACACCGTATTGACCTGTTTTTCAAATGTGAGAAATGAAAAACAACTGTAGCTTTGCAATTGGCTATTAGGTAGAAAAAAAGCATAAGGGCCCCATTTAACACACAACTTAGATCATATCCCACAATGACATTTTGTTTTCACCATGTAGGAATATTAACCTGCTTATGTATGAGATAACGCTTTCAAACATTTTACCGGATATCTTCAAACAAACCTGGAGTGACCATGCTGGCCGAGCAGACAGATTTAACCACTGAAATGTAAGGAGTCTGCTTCAAACAAAACAATAACTATTCAAATAAATGAAAAACTCAAGAACACAGTTGGTTTTAACCAAAGTGCTACACGCCTATGTTCATTAATTCCAAATGTCTCAGTCACCTCTAAAATATGGACATAAAAAGAAAGAAAAATCCAGCCGTTCCTGTATATTTGAAACATAATTAAATGTCATGCTAACGGATCCAATAATCAACCCAAAAAAAAAAAAAGAAAGAAAAAAAAAAAAAAGTAGCCCAGATTGACTGAATATTTAACCAAGAGAACAAAGGTTTGGTTGGGTTACATGCATACCTTTAGTTTTGTCACTTCTTAGTAGGGCTGGGTATCTATAAATAAACCAGTACCAAGTAGTATTGAATCTTCTTCAGTCAAACGATACCTGCATTAGATCCTGTTTGTACCCAGATCTAGAAAAAAATGACTTTGTTTTGTAGTAGTTTGTGTATTCTCTTTTGCTTGCAGCCAATGACTTCAAGCTTTCTTCGATTTAATGCAATGTGTAATTGGCCCACTACCACAGCAACTACAACCCATTCAGTCTGTGGTGGTGAAGTTGAGCGTGGTGTATTTGATGGAGTTGGCAGTTCAGCGTGCAGAGATACCACTAAAAATGTTTAAAAGTGTGGCCACACTATCAAAATAAAATGCATTAAATGCAGAAGGATTATTTTCCCATAAATCATTGGTATTTGTATCACTTTAAGGGTAGTGGAATTGATACTGGCATTTTCATTTTTAAACGAAACCCAGCCCTACTTCTCAGGTACACTTTCTGCTCAAGATCTTATCTCAAAAAATAAAATAAAACTTGAAATTTAACTTGCACCTTACTGGAGAAGGAACAACACTTACATATATATTAAAAAAAATAAAATAAAAAAAAAGATGAAAAAGAAGTAAATAAAGACAGTCATAAGATTATGATAATAACAATAACAAAGATAATATATTTATACATACGGCAGAAAAATGTGCTTTCTACAAATCTTTGGAACAAAAACAAAAGCCAAAAAAAGCCACGTTTTGGAAATATAGAATACAACGGTATAGAAATATGCACAATAGTATGGTGTTTTGCATTTAAATATGTTCTATTAACTCACCGACAGAATCTCTCTCTTGCTCAGTAATTGCTGCTGGCAGCATCTCGAAAACATTTATCTACTAAAGTATGTTTCAGGAAGACTCATTCAATGTTGGACTTTGCTCTATAAAAGATGGAGCATGAGGGGAAAATCCAAATAATAAATCTCTACATTAAAGGATCAAAAAATACTTGAACCTCAGGGTTGTGGGTGGATGATGTTGTTTGGATCTAAAGCTAAAACTCAATTACAGAAGACAATGTTTTAGTGTTCAACTCTTTGTAGTGTTATAGTGGTGGTTGCACACAGAGTGTAGTGAGATCATATGCATGAGAAGGATGATGTGAGACTATAGTTGTGTCATACAGTCAAAAAAGAATATAGATGCTCATTTTCTGATTTTTAACCCCAAGGTTCACTGTTGGATCTACATGTCCCGTAACAGTAGTGGCAGCCAAATCAAACAAACTAATGGTTTTATAAGAATATTAATGAGAATAATTACAATAATAATAATAATAATAATAATAATAATAATAATAATAATAATAATTTGGTAGCTTTTTTCTCTAAACTAATTTCTTTGCATATCATAACAATTTTAAGTTTAAAGGTTCACCATTTCCACATACTAAGAAAACTTGAGGTAAGGAACCGTTCTAATAACCCTCCCTACCTTCAGCTTTCAGACGTGATTTCTGAATCGTTATCAACCGTCACACATCATCCATCCAAGCCACCATGTTCAGTCTCACTCTACCAGAACACAGCAAGAACGGAAATCCTCTTTCATTGCTATCCGCCCAAATTATGAAAATCCACCAGTGGGTGTTTTTATCATTTTAGTGACTCTTCATTCATTTCAAAATGTTTTTAGGCTATTTCGATGAACCTTCCTGCTTCCTACCGCTGCGCCGTTTTGTGGGCACATCGATTTCTCTTTTTCCTTAAATGTTAAGTGTGTGCAGGCCACACAGCACTCCGCTCTCTCATATACATGGTTGACAGCTGTTTAATGTCAGTTATCCACATACAGCCTTTGGAAGAACATCTGGGCTCCATCACAAGTCTTGTGCTGCTGAGTGCCAAGAGATTAAGAAGGGGGGACTATATTACAGCCGTGCAAGAGGGAAGGTGGCCATTTGAAGTCTTTATTTTTTTTCTTATTTTTGTAATGTAAAGGCCATCCATCAGTCTTTAATACAGCATTCCTCTATTTCTGTAGTAGCGTATATAAGAAAACGTGGGACTGCTCTGGGGTGGGATCTGAAATATCTTTGTTGTGGTCAACTTCACTTTGAAACTGGGTGCAGTCCACCTCCACAACAACAGAGGGAGCTCTTTCAGAGTAATTCAATGGAAGAGGCGAGCTCCTGGGAAATGTAGTGTCTTTAGTAAGGGGCAAATCTGCTGTAGCCTCCCCTGTACAGTGTGGCCTATGAAAGAACAAACGATAAACATTAAGTTAATAAATTCTTCTCAAAATGGCATTATTCATTTAATTACCAGTCTAGAGATATTCTATATCTTCCTTTATAGCAATAAATTCCATAAAAAGACCAAAACCAACAATGAATTGATCATACTAATGAGTATTCTGTGTAGCCAAACCCTGATGTATCTCATCCCTGTGTCACAGACCTCCAAAAACTAAAAATACATCAATGAGCCACACTGTTGCACTGGGTATGGTCACCCAGTGCAACAGTGTGGCTCATTGATGTATTTTTAGTTTTAATGCTTTATTTAAAAAAAATTATATATGTATGACCCTTTTTGAATATTTACATCTTCAGTGGAAACTAATCCAATCAAAATTAAGTCAAATTAACTTTATTTATGTAGCACTTTACCCACAACACAGTTGATCCAAAGTGCTTTACAGAAAACACAAGAAAAAAGAAGGAAACGCACAATGTGAGAGAAGAAAAACAGAGTGATGGTAATTAGTAATGATAATAGTTAAAGCACAGGTCACACAGAAGCCATAGTAACCAACAACACAGACTTTGGGGAGAATTACCTGAGCTGGTTAAGTTTGGTACAGCTAAAAGCTAATGGGCTAAAGGGAGAACCAAAGAGAGGAAAAGGATGTTCTAAAGTATTGAGAGACGGATGAACACATTGTTGGCTTTGCACATTCATGGGAATTGTTGACAATAAGAAAAATATAGAATATCACTTGACTTATCCTTTGAATGCTTGACAATATATGGGCTTTGGGGACTTACCATGGCTCCGACACCATAGGCAGCTGGGGCGAGCGCAGCATGGTAGGGGTCTGCTGTGTAAACTCGTCCGTAGCTATCAGAAAACAACAAAAACGTCAAACATGAGGTATCCCATTATATTATGTAAAAATAGCAGAAGGTAATTAATATACTGTAAGTGCAAGAGAAAAAGTTTTTTTTTTTTTTTTTAATTCACCCCTTGGTTTATGATTTGTGTAGGAATGAAACCCCAAACTACTTCAAGTTAACCTAGTCTTGATAATTGTGTTTATTTTAAATGTGCTTTGAAAATAAAGTGACTTGACTACTTAGTCACAGAGGACAGTGCTGCAAGCCAGCAGCCAACATATAGAGACACGTGACCTCGTTCTGCAGGTTTTGGCCAGTCAGAGGAGGCCTCAAGGTGTGCTGGACTCACCTGTCACTGTAAGCTGCTGCTGCAGCCGCCGCTGCCGCTGGAGTTGCTACCGCAGTTGGCTGGGCGTAACGATACGCTGCATAGCCACCCTGTGATGAGGCGATGAAGCGGAGAGAGACGGAAGGGGGTAGTGTGTGTGTGATAGAGTAGAAAGATACAATGAAGGGGCAGGTGGGACGAAACAGAAACAATAGTAAATTATTGTTAAAAATTTTCTGTATTTTTCTTTACACACTAACAGACTAGTAGTTAATCTAAAGGGTTACATTGTGATAAAAACTGCTGAGAAGAGAGTGAAAGATTAACAAGCAGACAGTCAGCAAAACTGGCTAATCTGGTGCAGTACAGCATTCACAAGGATGTAGCTCAGGCTCTGTGTGGGTCTCTCCCTCCATGACTAACCTAGGGGAAAAAAACTCTTTAAATTGTATATGATGTCTTTGTAGCATTCCCCTATTCATTATCCTTCCCACTGTGTGTTGGACATGGAGGGAGAGAGTGCATACCCATAACTGGGCCCCACCCCAGTTCCCCCACCAAAAACACACAGTTAAAGAAAGGGGAAGGGGTGGCAAGATGATTGTGTCATTATTTAGGTTTGGATGAACAGCTGATGAACATACACAAAAAACTACAGGTGTAAGAAGACAGTCAGCCAGACGGATTAAAAAGGGCACACTCACACACACGCTTACATGGCCAGCGACCAATCACTAACAGAAACAGCATGCTTTCCCAAACTCAGAACTTACAGCGTATTAGGCCAAACATCCCTATCAAAAACAAACACCGCTGCAGTCTACCCTAAAGGATCAGTCACAACCAAGTCCCCGCATTCAGGACCACACAGTTGCTGCTATGGAAGGAAGGCTGGACTGGGGAAGAGGAAGGAGGAAGGGTGAAGGAATATGACATGTACAGAAGAAGAGGAAGAGGAGGAAGAAGAAGAAGAAAAGGTTTTAATTATTGACTTAGGAAAGAAAGAAGACAGAATAAAGAGAGCGAGAAGAAGTGAAATAAAGAATGACACAAAAAGCGGGTTTATAGACCGAGAAGAAAAAGACAGGAGGAAAGAGTGGGGGTTGGGGGAGGAGTCAGCCTTGTAAATATGTCTGCATGCCGACACTGAATCAGTTAGCATGCCACAGGTGAAACAGATAGGGAGATTCCTGGAAGGGGTCTGAAGTAACTGCTGACAGAAACGGTCCTACATCCCTCTGACTAGTGGAGTCTCAGGTTTTAATGTCATTATTTATGTCCTATTTATTTCGTGTTTCTATTTCAAGCATGGCAATGCAGCTTGCTGACACCTATTAATTAATATGTAGAGCATGTGCACAATAAATAGTTTTAGGGTAAATTAATCAAAAGGTATAACAAAAAGACAGCATGTCCTGGCTTGAAATCTCAGTTTTGGACAATTCCTAATACATATCTTCTGATTTTGGAATAAAAATGTGTGATGAAAATGTCAAATAATATACTACAATGTGTTTTAATGTATCTTGCAACAAGCACATAGTGAAAAGTATTGAATTCTTAGAGTAATTTTGCTATGGGGTGTCACCTAGGGAAGATGCCATAATAAGACAAAATGTCTTTGTTTTCATACAGAGGAAAATAAGCTGGTGTACAAAAATGCACATAGTTAGCTGGATGTTTTTTCATGGAAAAGACTTGAAAACATTCTCATAAGTGCAGATTTTGGTTAAAGAAGGTGACCCACTGTTCAAGTATTGACCTTCATTACTGCACCTAATTTACCCAAACATGTATATCCAACTCCCCTGTAGATAATTTGTAAATGGACGTTTTATGTAGTATATTCTTTGCAAATTCTGATTTCAACTTAATTCTTTTCTCCCCCTTCCGCAACTCCACCCATGTCAGAATCCAGTGAGTTAGTAGAAGAAGACAGAGAAGGCATTTCAATCTCAGATGGTCAATAATGTCTAGCAGCACGCAGTCATTGGAGACGAGGAGGATGCACACTGGCTCTCACACAGAGTGTGTAAACCCTACCTGGGGCAATCTGCCACTAATGTCCTGAAACACTAGTCTACAGAGAGAACAGAAACAGCTATTGTCAACCTGGTCACACACACACACACACAGACACACACTCAAAATCACTTACAAAACTAAACTCACAAATGCACAGAGACAAACCCGAGAGAAGTCTACTCGTGAATGAACACTTTGATGAAAGTGCGTGTGCTGCAGAGTGCTCCTATTTTTTAATTTGTATGCATCATTGAAGGAACGTTTCATATGAGTACAATAAATGACAACAAAAGTGATGAGTTGAATGTATATGTAATTAAAAGTAAAAAAATATATATAAATAAGATAATTTAAGATTAAGAAGTCAGGGAAACAAAATGACTGTGATGAATCAAAACACCTAAAAGTACACGTCTCTGTGGGTTTGGTCTGTGCCGTGTCACACTTGAAAACCCACAGGCAAGAGGGGGGAAACGTAGGTGAGGAGTGAGGCAGTAGAGGAGAGAGAAGTATACTTACATAGAGATCAGCTGCACTGTAAAAGCCATCCTGATAGGCCATCACACTGAGAGAGAGAGAGAGAGAGAGAGAGAGAGAGAGAGAGAGAGAGAGAGAGAGAGAGAGAGAGAGAGAGAGAGACGAGAAAGGAAGGAAAAGGAGAGGAGCGGTGGTGGAGTCGAAACAACAAAAAATGGTGTGATGCGCCACCATGTGGGCATTGCAGAAAACAACAAACAAGAGTGACGATTGGGGGAGAGAGAGGTGAGAGAACGGTGCCAAACAGATTGTGGAAGAGAGAAAAGAAAGAAGGGTGAGATTATTACACACCGTGCAACATGCAAGACAAAATACCACCTCTTTGCATTTTACTTTAGAGTGATACTACAGTTACTTCAGCAGGTGAGACAAATGTCTATTAAAAGAAAACACTACTCAATTTGATCACTAAAGTATGATATCATTATCACATTTGAGGTACAAGGAAATGGTATTTCAGTTCAGCAAACTTTCATTTTCAATATCTTAATAAAAACATATTCGAACACAGCATGCACAATTATGACATTGTTTTTATGTAAGTGAAGACATGCATTTAATAAGACAATCATATGCATAACTTTAGGTCTAGTTTTCATTATCAATAGAAGTTTCATCTATCAGTTTCATCAGAATCAGTTTTTACATATGTTTATGTATATGTGTTTACCCAGGGTAGGTAGGGATGGCAGGTTGTGGCACAGCTGCCCTGACTGCGCTGTAGACGGGCCGGGCACGACCCCGGAGATGAGCACCCCGAAAGGTTGCAGCGGTAGAGGCGGCTGCTGCCGCTGCTGCTGCTGGGTATGGAAACCCCGGAACTGAGACACAGAGAAGGTAGAAAGTACAGCTCCTTTAATACCTTGAGGATTACAATAATATTTGTGCATCTTGTCTCCATCAGTCTCGTTAAATATGAAGCTAATCCTTGTAGTCATACCTGTATAGAGTTCAGGGCTGTACATGGCTCCAACCATGGGACTCAACTTCCATCCAGCTATAGTCAACAACAAAAAAACAACAATTTACATTTAAGGCAATATTTGACTGACTTTTTATGAGTTGTGCATTTGTTCACAGTGATCTTTGCTGTTCATTGTGTTGTTTATTGAGAAGAGAGGATGTATAAAGCTTTCTGACGGGCACATCTGTGAGAGTTTTCACTCAGTGCCACTACCAGGACAGGACAATTCAGTATTATTATATATCGATTTTAGTCGCATCATTAGAATAAAATTGTTAATTATAAAAATATATTGTTATTGTTTAACGAAGTTCTATTGTCCAACTTTAAGGGGAGACTAAATGCAATAAAAAAAAAATGTATGCACTGGTCAATTTTGTTTCCATAACATGATTTCTTTTTAAACTCTTATTTTACTACACGTTCTCTTAAATTCACTAAAAGTTAGCACTAGATATTTGCTATACTCAATACTCATTTGTGTAATGAAACATTAATTTTCAGAAAAATAATCAACTTAATGTAAGTAATCAACTGGGGAGGTTTGATGGTGATATCTATAAGTTAACATGTTTACCCTATCCACCTGTTGTGTCCTTTAAAAGAGCAATTGAGGCTTTTGTTTTGTGGGACATAATGCGTTTCATTGGAAACCAATACTTTTATCTATATTGTGATAATAATTATACCAGCCCAGACACCATTTATCAAAAGAATCAGCTGTTGTTAAGTCCAAAGTGCATTACCGTATGGCAGAGTTGCGAGGCCCTCTCCGTTAGAGTAAGGGGTGGTCATCTTCTTGTTCGTCATCACTCTGGCTGTGGCATTATTTACCTGGACACCAGAAAAAGTGGTCAGGGGCTAAGTCAACGTAGTTTAACGCATAGACAAGCTTTGAGGAATTATCAAAATTATTTTTAATTTTACATTTGGGTTTTAAGCTTTCATAAACTGAATGTATTTTGTGATACATGAGGGAGATACTCTGCACAGGATGATCAGAGTTCCATAATGAGTTTTCATTATACTTGAAACAGTTGTTTTTTTAACTCATGACAGAGGTTAATTCTGTTGATGAGCAGCGATGGTATTTGATGCATGCGCTTCTTTTGAAGGAGAAAGACATTGAAAACAAGGATCCTGGTGAGTAAGTCAGGCAGTTTTGCACACAAACAATGAAACCATTGGCACACAGAACAAAGAAAACAAAATATTTCAGAATAAAAGCATTCAAAAAGAAATCCAAGACCATTATATTGCTACCTTTCAAAAAAAAAGGAGGGAAAAAGAAGGTGAATTAAGCGGCAGATTCATCAGTTGAACACAATGCAAAAAACATCAAAGAGTTCATAAACAAATTACACGCAGCCAATCAAGAGCGCATCACATCACCAGAAGTGAGTAAAACTAGCCAATCAGCAAGCATCAGATGCAGCAAGAGACCAATCAAAAAAGGTTGGCAGCCCTCCCAATCCAATAAACATCTTACAGAAAAAGTAGGGAGGGGAAGGAGAGAGAACGACAGAGAAAAGACAGAAATATGGAGGGATGCAGGAGGAAGAGCCAGTCCACATGAAAAGACACAGAAAAACACATACATGATGTGGAGAAGAGACAGAGAGTGAACAATCCATCCAAATGTGCAATTCTTCTAATGAACAAACAGAAACCACAAGATGCGATACACACACATACAAAAATACATCTGACCGTTTGCCTATATTGAATCTAACTGTACAGTAGCAACAATGGAGAAATGATAAATAGAGCAAGAAAGAATACAGAGAGAGAGAGAGAGAGAGAGAGAGAGAGAGAGAGAGAGAGAGAGAAGTCTAGATTAAGAGAGAAGATGGGGGGGATGCAAATATCATTCCTCAAAAAAAAATCAAATCAAACCATGGTTGTGAAACACTGCCAGGCATTCCAGATCAGTGTCACACACCAGAGAGACCTCGACGCACACAACCACCAACACACACACACCATCCAGAACCAAACTGATCAAAAAGTAAAACAAGGACACCTCTTTACAGAAATCAGAAAAAAGAAAAGTTGCCGTTACTTAATCAGTGGCACAATTATTTAAGTTTGCTTTGCTGGGGTCTATAAATTAATTCATGGCAGTTTTTTTCTTCTTTTCTTTCTTAAAATAGCTCAAATGCTAAAAGTGTTCATATTACATATGAAAAGTAGACTTGCTTTGAAGTAGAATAAGCTTGCATCCTTTTTGGGGCGCACACTATTGATCCACATACATACATACATATATATATATATATACACACACGTATACACGCGTGTGTATATATATATATATATATATATATATATAAAATGTATATAAATGTATATAAATAAAATGTGAATGTTGAGTCAAAAAAGCCATACCTCTACAACTGTCTGCAGTCTACAAAGTGGCACAGAAAGTGATCATCAAGTACTACAGTACACCATGATAGAGACAACTATTATCCTCTCTCCGGTAAAGCTAACATAGCACTCATGCTTCAGCATGCCGTCCCACTAAAGGTGCAAAAATGCAGCTATTGGCTGACACATGACACAGAGAGATGACAAAGTACTATATGGCGTCATACAGATGACGAGAAAGAGAGTAAACCATGCAGGATACAGCTCTGGAATTAAATGCTGAATGCAGTTAGAGAGGTGATTGGAATGAATGCATAAGAAGTGGTAGTCATAGTCGTTGCACTTGCAGATAGATGCAGTACATTCAGTTATACAAGTGGCCTTTATAATGCCATGCGATCAATGGCTAATCTCGTAATCGTTTCATTCACCACCTCCCCAATCAATCACAGGATTAGCCAATCAGGTTCTGTCAATTAATCAAGCTCCCCTCAGTAAAGGAGTCCTTCATTTGGGTGTTGGTTGCATTTTATTTTAAGTTTTGACAGTTGGGGTGGGGGGAGGGGTCATTCAAAGATGATGCCATGTGTACACAACTTACCGTTGCCAGGGAAACGGCGTGAGGACACGCGAGCAGTTACCGTGGAGACTGACAACAACAACAACATACAAAAATCATCAGGGAAATAGAGAAAATATATGTAAGAAAGAAATGATGAACCAAATAAAATTAAATAAAAACATAAACAAAACGAGGTAATGAAAAGCAACCCCCACCATGTGGTAGAGAAGAAGTGATGTAACAGGTCACGTGTCAACAGACACCTACAAGTATCAGCCATTTGACAACTATCTAGCCTTTACTGGTTAAAATCCAATACAAACACAGATCTTAAAAGTTGATAAAGGAGCAAACAAATGGAAACAGAAAATTGTCAGAAATTAAAATCTACCTTGGGAGGGAAACTACCTGTTATTACAGCCCAGATTATATTCAGATATCTGACTAAATAATCACTCAAACAAACATGATCTCATTCTTCAATGTTTATGCTACCTGACTACATTACAGGACAGGGAAATGGACAGAGATATGGGGGAGGGATGGACAGCAGAAATGCAGGTGCATATGGGGACACACAAACTGAGAGAGACAGACAGACTGGCCTGGTGAAAAAGAGTGGAGACAGAGATGGAGGAGAACCAATAAAAGAAAAAAAGAAAAAGAAGAGAGGGAACGACAGCTAGCTATTGCATTCTCTTCACATGTTCATTCTCTCTCCGCCCTCCTTATTTTTATTCTTGCACAACCCCACACAGAGACAGAGAAGAGTGCAAGACATTGGAGACCATGCAGAGGAGCTTTAGTAGCAAGTAAAAATAAAAAAGAAAGCGTGATTTGAAAATCAAGAGCCAGACCAAATGGCAAAAGCATGGTGTATCTGATCTCCAAAGCCATTTGCAACTGAAATCCGAGCTCATGCTGACAGAAAAAAAAAAAGATGTCACAAAATGCACTTCCATATGATCTGGTGTTCTTTTCAGGAGTGCTGGTTACAAGTGTGTGTGTGTAAACAACATTTTTTTTTTTAAACCATTCATCTCGCACGTCTGAAATTAAACAGTCAGCTTTGTTGAAGCATCAGAAATGACACCACATCATGCATGTTAAACTAAAAACTGCTACCCAGAGTCACCCGTGTAGTATTAACAGAGTGAAAAACTCCATGGCAATATCTGACCTTATGATCAATCCATGCAACATACAGTACCCTGTTACAGACACCAGCAAGCACATTTTTTTCAGAGGAAAAATAACTGAGAGGCTATTAACTGCCCTTCCAGTCATTAACAACCATAAACCAAAATGGCTACCCATCATGATCATGGAAAAAGGAATGATGGTGATGGAAAAGGTGCAGGAAAACCAAAAACAGAAAAAATCCTACATGCTGTGACAGAAGCAAATATAGTCAGCGACCGTGTCGTAGTGACGTCTTACCGGCCATGCCTGTTGTGTAGCCACTTCACCCAGCATGCTTTGCAAACCACACAGCTTTAAGATCAAGGTGCAATGGACAGCCCACAACATCAACAACAACAGCATAAACATCGACAGGAAGTGCCATCAAAATAGACGTCTGTGTGCGTGGCACCACTGCACCATGCTATAGTGAAGCCAGAGAGGTTAGAGTTGAACACATACAGCCCCCCGGAAACCTTCTCTGGGGCAGAAACGACCAGAACAAACTCATTGTCGGACATGGAGGGGAAACAGAGGAGAAAATGGTGGGTGGTGAGTTACCTCGATTTTACGTCCTTCCACCAGCGTACCGTGAAGCTTTTCTCTGGCCCTCTCTGCATCTGCACTTGTCTCGAATGTTACAAAACCGAAGCCCTGCAAGCAAAGGAGACAAGGAATTTGGAAAAAGAAAAGAAGGTGGAGAGCGACAAAACAGATGTTAAACTTTTGCTGATCTCATTGTTAACACATTTTTAAATGAAGACATTTTTAAATTACACATTCCAACTTCCTACCTTGGATCCCCTCTCATTGAAAATGATCTCGACGTCGAGGATTTTGCCATATTGCTAAAAGATAAAAAAAAAGTAGAAGAAGATGAAGAGGCTGAACAAGCATGTCTAGTACTGCATCTTGCCACTGGGTGTCAGCACTTTTCAACCATGATGAGCTGGCACCCAGCCAGCTTTGGCAGTCTTTTCTTCCACCATATATTCCTTGCCTCTGCTTATTTCTCTGCAACACATTTTAGAGACATTTCTCTTACAAAAAAGCAGAGCATAAAGGCCCAGATTGTTACATCTGGCTTTAAATAATCTTTCTACAAGATGACATTCAAGTAGAGGTTTTGATTTTTTGTCAAATAGTACAAAAACAGATTCCTTTTAGCTAAAAACAGATATGACAGAGCCTTATTGTAATTTAACATCACACTTGAGGACAGGAAATAAACAGTAAAAAAGAAATCTGAGAACACAGTGCTGATGCCAATGGATTGGTCCCTAGAGTCATTATTTTTACTCACTGCATGCTTTAAATACAAATCTATTTTTCCGGGTTATTGTTATTTGATGATGAATAATAGAAAAGGGGGAATGTTGTGGTCTACATACCCCAAACATCTGCCGTAGGTCAGGATCTCGGAAGCGGAAGGGGATGTTGGACACGTGAAGGCGTTTGGGGGTCCCCTTGGCGTCTGAATCATCCCCAATGCTCCCTCCACCACCTACGCCTCCTGAGCCAACAACGGACTGACCATCAATCTGGGAGGAGCCATCTGACTGCTGGGACAGACGGACAGGGAAGAAAGGCCGGAAGAGGCAGAGTTTATTGTTTACGCTGTAGTTGTAGGCCTGCAACAAACAATTATATGCCATCTATTAATCTGTCAGTTATTTTCTAGATTCATTAATTAATCTTTTTGTCAGAAAATTGTGAAAAATGCCCAGACCATTTCATAGAACCCAAAGTAACGTCTTTAAAGTGCTCCTTTTGTCCAGCCAACAGTCGATAACCAAGAGATATTAAATTCAAGATGATATAAAAAAAAAAAAAAGGAAAACTCACATTTAAGAGGCTGAATATTTGGTCATTTTTTCTTGAAAAGTAACTTAACCTGATTTAACTTTATTATACAGAGAGGTGTTTATGGTATTTAGCCTACCCTCAATTATATAAATGGGGTGGACAAAACAATAGAAACACCTGTCAGTAAAACCCAATACAGTTCCACAGCACCCCAAGCTACTAGCTTCCAAAATGACAATACAGTTAAATCAACCCCTCTAAGAACAGTTTCTATAAAATCGGAACTTTGTAACTATGATGATGGCAGCATTTATAACCTTTCTTTTGTATTAGTTTTAGCTATATATATATAGCTAACTGAATGTAAATACAGTAATCCGTCTGTAGTATGGACAGAAGATTGAGATTGAGCAACAGAGAAGCAGTTGTAAAAAAATATATACCATATAACTACAACTAGTAGTAAGTAGTAATAAGTTTTAGTTTTTGGGAAAATTTACATCCCATATTGTGTCTCTCTCCACTTCTGCTGAAGCCAAGCTAACACATATTCCTCCACACTCTCAGAGCCCTCTCAAGGCAAAGACATGATGTAAGCTGCACACAGAGGAATAGGCACTCACTTGGCCACTGAGGCTGTTGGCAACATTGACGGCGCTGTTCGCTGCTCCACCAGCTTCCACGGGGCCCTGGACGGCCCCCGCTGCATACAGGCTGCCCCCGTAATCCAGTGCCAGGCCATTCTGGGGGGGTGGCGGTGGAGGTGGAGGGAATGCGGAGAAAGGTGGAGGTACAAGTCCCTCCTGACCGCCAGCACTATCCTGAGAGCCCTGTTGAAGAAAGAGTGATGAAGGAGTGAAAGGTAAAGTAGCCGGCTGGCTAACTTCCACGGTATCTTTTACTGAGAGCATCACCCGACCACACAGAGACCACTTTCCTGAGAGCTTCAGTCTAAAAGTCATACAAGCGTGGATATAATATTTCCCCGCGCATGTGTGGGGGCGCGCGCGCGCATGTTTCCACACCCCCCCCCACCGATTAAATATTCACTGCAGTCACATCTATTATTGAGGGTCAGATTCTTCCATACTCTGTGTTGTACAATGGTGAGTGTCTAACGCCTGCACACACACTGACAAACGCCTCTG
This sequence comes from Perca fluviatilis, assembly GCF_010015445.1. Classification (NCBI taxonomy): domain Eukaryota; kingdom Metazoa; phylum Chordata; class Actinopteri; order Perciformes; family Percidae; genus Perca; species Perca fluviatilis. Next base: position 24,739,897 of record NC_053112.1, on the reverse strand, counting down.
CACACAAACCACCTTTGACATGCAAACACCCACGCACCTAAACACTCACACCAACTATTAGTATTGGTACATTATTACCCCAAGAAAAGAAAATGGTACCGACATTGAAGCGCGCAGGAGAACAATACAGGCACCCACAAACACATGGTGGAACACATCACAAACACGACACCGGCAATCTCTCTCTCTCTCTCTCTCGCACCACACACACACACACACACACACACACACACACACACACACACACACACACACACACACACACACACACACACACACACACACACACACACACACACACACACACCCTAAAATGGTAATAGAGAGCGGCAGGAGAGAACAGGGGGGATGGGACGATAAAAGGTGATGAGTGATAGAAGAAGCATGGCCCTGCCTCTGATCCATAGCTGCAAAAGATAAACCAACCATCACAGTAAAACAACGGCTGTGAAATAAGTTTAAGATGCAAATAGAGGGAGGTTATATTAGCGGATAGAATATGAAAAAAAGACCATATGGCTAAACAATGGCTGCTGTATCTGGCAGCCTCTTCTTGTTCTTTTTCTGTCTTCTTAATCTCCTTGTTCTTGTTCATCTTCCCATTCGCCTCCTACTTCTAATCATCATTATTTCCATTATTATTAGCAGTAGTAGTTATAGTCGTAGCACTAGAACCAGGCAGTAATAATTAATTAATTAATAAAAGTAATTTTCTGTGTCTTTTACACTAAAGAGACTCCATGCTTAGACATCTGCTTGGCTATACTGACTGTGTGTGTGTGTGTGTGTGTGTGTGTGTGTGTGTGTGTGTGTGTGTGTGTGTGTGTGTGTGTGTGTGTGGCTGCAGCAATGCCCATCTGAGTTGCACAATAGATCCCTGTCCCTTTGGGAGTGTTAAAAGTGTGTGTGTGTGTGTGTGTGTGTGTGTGTGTGTGTGTGTGTGTGTGTGTGTGTGTGTGTGTGTGTGTGCCATCTGTCTCCCAGCTTTTGACCTTTCTCAGCGTCACACCTGTGACACGGTAGGCGGGCCCCTCGACTCCATGACAAACCGGGGGGAGCACGCGGTCGACACAGATCACATCGATATTGTGACATGACAGCGGCTATGGCGGCGCTGCACTGAGTCAGTGAGAAGGAAATGTTGTCTTGTAAATAACACAGGTACATACAAGTAAATACAACTGGACTTTCTGTATTATATTGAATATTTACAAGAGTCAAAATAAGTAACCGTTACAGAAATAAGCTTTTTACAGCTAGAGAGGCCAGACATATTTTATAACATCTCAACACTGGGAAGAGTACAAGTGCGATAAAACAAATTATTTCTTTGCTTTGCTTTCTTATTTCTTTGCTTCTTCGTTCAACCATATGTCCTGAAACTCATTTTTGTTTAAATCAATCTTCAGTTAATATCTTACTAATTGACTTGAAAACAGGAAAGACTTCTCAATGAGTTCAAATTATCAACAAGACCATTTGTATAATCAATTAAAAGAAAATTCCTTCTGCCATCAGAAACTAATTTACGTGGGGTCTATTTTTCTGCCTATGTTAGAGCAAAGGAAACCGTATCAGATGCTTTTAACTCAACCTTTAATGACTGCAGCACTGGTCTGATTTCAGCAGTGTAATCACAACCAGCAATCCTGCTTTTTCTCTCCCCTCCCTGATAGCATACAGTAAATGTGTGTTCATCATTAATCTGCACAGCCATCCTCCTCATCGCACACATCATCCTCCATACCTAAACTGCTTCTCCTACAAGGTGAAGAGTCTCCGGCCCAGCCAGAATAGAAACCATGTTCTCCATCTTCAGTGCCAAGCACTCGCCAGATAACTGACAACAGAGTCCCAAGTTTAACTTCATTCACATTTTGAAATAGCAGCTGTGTCCCCTCCTCTAAAACCTGCAGCTGTATGAACTTCTTCCAGTCTTGTCCACAAGCATCCGAATTAAGACTTTGATAAGTGATAACATCACTCACATGCTTTCCTTCCTGCCCTGTGAATGTTTTTATTATATAGAATATTAATATGTAAGTAAATATACATCTGGGTCTACAAAATCTTAGTCTCTTCCTACTTTCATTAAATGGCACTGTATTTAATAGATACTGATATCAAGGTATCTCCATCCTTTTAATGTCTTTTCTGTTAACCGATATAATTCTTAGCTCTAATTAATGAACAAACACTTAACAATAGGCACAAATAAATATAACATGTTAATATGTGAAGAACTTTCTCTCTGTAACAGTGTTACATCACTGGTGGTAATAATATGAACATGAGTTGAAATTTTCTGATGAGACATCCTGAAATCATATTTGAGAGAGAGAGAGAGAGAAATGAAGAAGAGAGATGAGGAACATTAGTCCGTTAATATCAGGCTTTTAACTGCAGGAGACAAAATACATTTTGTGCTAATAAATGATGCAGTGGTTGGCTTCGCCTTGCATCAGCCCATCCTAGATTAACTGGGTAAAAATGATAGCGGGTGGAGCAAATCATTCTGGGTCCCCAGGTAAGAGCTCACCTGGATGACAAACAGAAACTAGACGGGAAACTAGACCTGCTCCTGTGTCGTGTGAGAAAGGGAAAGTTGATCACTCAGGTTGGGTCAAGTGGTGAAATTTACCTCATTGATGCAAAATGTTGGCCAACAGCTTATTAAAATACAAAACCTTTTAGCTAGGGCTGGACAATATATCGATATCGTGATATGACACTACATATAATCTTAGATTTATAACATTGTAATAAGTGTTGTCTTTTTCTGGTTTTAAAGGCTGCATTACAGTAAAGTGATGTAATTTTCTGAACTTACCAGACTGTTCTAGCAGTTCTATTATTCTATTATTATATATATATATTTTATATATATATATATATATATACACACACACACACATACAGTGTTGGGGAGTAACGGAATACATGTAACGGCGTTACGTATTCAGAATACAAATTATGAGTAACTGTATTTCGTTACAGTTACAATTTAAATCGTTGGTATTTAGAATACAATTACATTGTTGAAATCAATGGATTACATGACGATACTTATCTGTTTCACGAGTTTATTCACTCTGACTAAATTAAGGCAACTCTATGCATTTTCCAGAAGCCCCGATATGAAATCGAAAAAAATAGCTATTTGCGTGATCAGTCACAATGGAGTTGGAACCGGCACGAAAGAGCCAGGGCAGGAATAAGTTTATATCTTGGAAATTCAAACAGCATTTCACATTAAAGAACGAACAGGGAGAATGAAATATAACTGTGCAGTGCAACCGGTGCTTGCCAGCAACCAACCTCCTTTCAGCGTCCAAATTACTCCACCTCCAACCTGAAGAAGCATCTTAAAGTAAGCTATTTTTTTAATTAGCCAAGGGTAGTCGTCTGCTGTAGTTTTACTGGTCACCTTGCTATTTTAACATTGACGTGCGACTTTACATTCTCCTACGTGCTGATTTACTAGCTCCAGAGCAGTTTAAAGACTGACTAGCCCCGTTTGACATGCTAGCTAACGTTAGCTAAAATTAGCTCGTGGTAGTAAGACTGCAGTTAGATTTTTGTAGTATGCAGTTTGGGACTACCAATACAATAATCTATCTGCTTGTTCAGGTACACATTCAGCTAGTTGGAATAAAAACAACACACCATTATAGGCCTGTTTAGTAAGCTGGATGTGATAGCTGCATTCCTACACTTATAAAACGCAATTCAATGTGGAAGTAATCCTGAAGTAATCCAAGTATTCAGAATACGTTACTCAGATTGAGTAACGTAACGGAATACGTTACAAATTACATTTGTGGGCATGTATTCTGTAACGAAATACGTTTTGAAAGTATCCTTCCCAACACTGTCTGTCTGTCTGTATATATATATATATATATATATATATATATATATATATATATATTGTATATATGAGTTCTCTGTGTGTGTGTTCTGTATATGTGTGTGAATATTTTGTGAAAACACCATCCATCATCCCTACAATGTCGTCGCGATATCGAGGTAGTTGGTCAAACATTTCATATTTGTTTTTCTTCATATCACCCAGCCCAACTTTTAGCTACACTAGCAGCTCTACGGATGACAATGTCTGTCTGTCCACCACTTTGGTGCAGATTGGAATATCTCAACAACTATTAGATGAATTGTGATGGCATTTGGTACTGTAATATTGTGATTCATGTCCCCCTCAGGATAAATTGTAGCAACTTTGGTTTAGCAAATGTTGGCACACCAACATAAAGCCAGATGGTGAACTTTCTACCTGCTAAACATTAGCATGTTAGCATTGTCAATGTGAGCATTTTAGCATGCCGATGTTGTTTTGGTGTGTGTGTGTGTGTGTGTGTGTGTGTGTGTGTGTGTGTGTGTGTGTGTGTGTGTGTGTGTACTGGCCCCTTGAGTACAGCCTCACAGAAGCACCAGCATTACTATAGATGCTTAGTCTGGTTTAAAATCTAAAGCTATCTTGTGTCTTATGGGTGCTTCTGGCTGCAAAATAAAGGCCTTCCATTGGACAACGAATCTGGAAAATGAATAAGCAAAAATAGAGGAAGGAAAACATTTCAGGAAACTATGGGAAACTTTAATCAGGGATCCCACTGCAATAATGGTTGGTGCAAAGAATATTGTTGGCTACGAAACAGATGAAGACCACCAACATTCTACCTTTTGTAAGATTTGTTGGGAAAACTACCCTTCTATTCTGCATAAAAATGTACATCACAGCCCCAGACATTGATGACTCATGATTGAACTCGCTCATTTACTGATGAGTCAGTCTGGGATTTGACAAGTTGTGATGCAACTATATGATAGTGACTTGAATTTTTTTATTCTGCACACTTAGGACTTGAGGTTTTGATATCTTGGCTGCAAACTACCGTATATATTATTTCCAGTCTATCATGAAACCCTCCTCACGGTTGTTGATGCTCATGCACAGAAACAGACTACAGCCTAGCAGGGGAATGGACAACCCCGGCTGTTGCTGCTCCTTCTGCCAGACCAAAATAGAAGCAGGAATACGAGCCAAAAACAACTTTGTATTTGTGTTCGACGATTGGCCTTTTCAGAGGAGATCCATTTTAGCCGCATCTCAAAAGCCCTCTCTTTACCTGATACACTGTGTCAACAGCCGGGTATCTGCAAAAATAGTGTGTGCCTGCCTGCGTGCTGCTTGTTTTTTCTGCTCTCTCAATCCGTCAAGTTATGGACCTTTTGCCGACTGCGAGTGGCCTTTGTGCTTCGCATCAGAATAAAAGCAGCTGCAGAATAAATGCACATAGATGGCAGGATAAGAGGAGGGACACAAAGACAAAGAGGAAGGGCATTCCTGGTCAATTTGAAGAAAAGTGGTGCCCTATAACTGTAAGCTGTGCATTTGCACTCAGGTTTGTGTACATTTTGTTATCAGCGTGTGTGTGTGTGTGTGTGTGTGTGTGTGTGTGTGTGTGTGTGTGTGTGTGTGTGTGTGTGTGTGTGTGTGTGTGTGTGTGTAGTGCGTGGCGTGCGTGCGTGCGTCGTCGCGTCGTGTGCTTCCACTCCCCTGGCATTGTGGCATTAAGGGTTGTGTAAGTGTATGTGTTGGCCAGCCAAAGCTAGTGACTCAGAGCGGTAGCTGTAGCTGGCTTACTTTCAGGTCAGTTAGCAGCAGCAAGTGTGTCTTAGGAGGCACGTTAAAATGTGCTCATCTGCAGCAGTCTAACTAGAGAGGAGAGGAGAGGAGAGGAGAGGAGAGGAGAGGAGAGGAGAGGAGAGGAGAGGAGAGGAGAATGGCTAAGAGCTAACTAGGGCAACACTGGGTCATTTCACATGAATAATGACATTTCAGTATCTTACTTTCTTGGGCCTCCAGCCATTAGTCTGTAGCCTGATTCAACAAACCTGACACTGGAAAATGTGATTCATGCTGTTAGCAGCAGCTCACATTTTGGCTCAATAATCATATTAAATTGGGAAGTTGTGTTCAGCTCAGATCTTGGCTTCTGACTCTGTGCTGATGCTACCCGAGCTGCAACAGCTGGAAAAACGTTTACGGCATGTCTGTGGCATACCGATGAGCCAGGAGACACCCTTTTGTTAAATTATTCCATCCCACATCAACCCCTCCTCCATCACTGCCCCCCCCCCCGCTCTTCTTCTTGTGCGCTCCTCTTGCTGCTGTTCTCCCTTTCCTCCCACTCTCTGCTGTGCGCTTTGCTTCTTTACGCTTCATTAAATCCAGACGGGACCCTTGCATACGTCCCACCCCCACGTATGTCAATCAAGCTCATTTGCTTCATAGCAACAAGATATCGGCGATGCCTGGGCTCCTCCTCCCACACTCTTCTCCGAATCCTTATAGGGTAACATGTCTGCTTGTCAAACAAACACTTCCCAATACACCCCCACCTTATTCCTTGTATAGTTTAATGAACGACTCCCCTTCCTCACACACCATTTCTGGGAGATCCCCGTTCAACATACATGTGCGCAGGGACACACACATGATGGCCCTGTCTTCCCTCCACAAGCTGTGTAAATGGTCCGCTCAGCTCCACTGCAGCATTTTATAAAAAAGGTAAACACTCCATTACAAAAGATGATGACATTATTTGTCCACATTTATTCCTCATTAAAAGCCAGACGCCACTCCAAACAAACACAAGTGCAGGTGAACACACAAACATGCAGATGGTCATTTACCCAACATGAACGCGCATCTTTCAATACATTAGGTATGACTATACCAAACAAGTTAGTCTTGTTTAGAGATCAAGTAGAGCTCTGTAATAATGAGCACCTATCTGGTTGTCAAGTGTAGCTTAAAAATGTACACCCAGCCATAGGTTGGTGTTGTCACGGTCAACCACACCATCCAAGGAGTCAGCGAGGGCAACCCCTATCCATTTCAAATGCAGGTTCTTTTGAAATCCCCGAGGACGCCTCGCAGCGAGTGTTTTTAGAGCCATTAGAGATGCAAATAGCTGTTTAAGAGGCATAATCGTTACAGCAGCTACAGGTTTTATAACTCTTTTTTTTCTTCTTTTTTTTAGAAGCATAGTGCAAATGGTGTTTACCTCACGTGGCTCTCCCGTCGACATTTTCCTCACTCTTCGAACCTTTTAACAATCCGTACAAAATGAATGACTCATGCAAGTTGCCAAGGCAACACAGCTCATTGGGATCATTTACCCAACATCATTGTTATCCCTGCAAAGAATCAATAACAAGATTTATGGGTGAGGAGGTTGAGTGGGGGTTGAAACCTCATGACCCGTTTACGGTTTATGAAAGCGTGGCAGTGTGTGTGGTTCTGCAGCAGGTAGGAGTCTCTCCCTGGCCTTAGGCCACACGCTTAGGTGGGGCTTGAGAAAATATTTTAGTCTTTTGCAACCGATCTGCTCCTCCAACTCTCTTGCAGCAACAGACAAAAGTATTAGCATACACTGTAGAAGTGCTAAAAAAGTACTGCCGTCAGAAGACATCTCTGATGAACACACACACACACACAGTCAACTCTACCTTCTGAAATTGCGTCACAGAGCAAAGTAGCTCTTTCCAGTTGACCTAATATTGTTGCTCTCCATCTCTCTTTCAACTCCTCATTTGTCCATCTCTGAATAATTTTAGCTTCCTTGGCAACTACCCGATGGTGTCCCATCATCATTAAAGTGCTCATATTATGCTCATTTTCAGGTTCATAATTGTATTTAGAGGTTATATCAGAATAGGTTTACATGGTTTAATTTTCAAAAAACACCATATTTTTGTTGTACTGCACATTGCTGCAGCTCCTCTTTTCACCCTGTGTGTTGAGCTCTATGTTTTAGCTACAGAGTGAGGCATCTCACTTCTGTTCCTTCTATATTGTTGGGAGTCGCACATGCGCAGTACCTAGGTTAAGGACTACTACCCAGTCAGAAGCAGAGTATGAGGGCGTGCCATGCTAGCAGCCAAGCGAGCATTATAACGTGTTACAAAGTGACGCGCGTTCGTCACGGAAGTAAAGGCTGGACTACAACAGAGCAGTTTGGAGGAGTTTGTGAACAGGTTTTTTTTGTTGCACAAAAAACACAATAAAAGAAAGGGAAAAAGCCAAAAAGCATAATATGACCACTTTAAAAATCAATTTTTTATTCTCCTGCTCCCATTCTCTTACTCTTATCCCAACCCATCCCCCTCTTCCAGGGGCTCTTAGAGGAAAACATTGAGATAACAGCTGCCAGGGCCTCAGGGAGAGCAAGAGGAGGGAGAAAAGAGGTCAAACTGTAAAGAGAGCAGGAATCCAAGGTACGGCTGAGAGAGAAGCACATACACAAGCAAAGGCAGGAAGAAACACACACACACACACACACACACACACACACACACACACACACACACACACACACACACACACACACACACACACACACACACACACACACACACACACACACACACACACACACACAGAGCCTGACTCACACCAAATGAAATGTAATGATATAACGAGACACTTCACGCACCAACTTTGCAGCCCACTGTGTGCTTCAGCTTCTGTGCGTTTGTGAAATGTGTGACACAGAAATTACAGTGAGGTGGTGTTGTTAGCTGAATAGAAGAGATGCAGGGAGGAGGAAAAAAAGAAAGACAACTGTTCTGGGAACACCTGTCCCTTTCGCTCAAAGGGCTTGATCGATGTACAGAGACAGCTGCAGAGGCAATAAAGACTTTTTTTTTTTAATATACATACCTCTCCCTCCCCCTATTTCTTCACTGTTTCCACTCAGAAATGTCTAAAGAGTTTCCACAGAAACAGTATCCAGTAGAACAGACTAACATGCTGTACTGTATGTATCTTCGGAGCATACATAATACATGGCAGAGCACAGTTTCTGGCAGTGGCAGCTCTTGATGTTCAGATCGTGTGCGCTTCTAGCTCTGGGCAGGAGAACAGATGCCACAACAACAACGTGCAATAATACATCGCCGCTCGTGCATTTCACCGTAGCAAATCATAATTGTAGCGATACAATCTCCAAGCCTGTATCATGCTGTCATCTACGCCTACTACGCTATTTTCAGTGTTTATATCCCCCATAGCAACTGGATGCTGAGTCCTAACAAGAGTCTGAAATGCCATGACTGGACCACTCTAGTAAAGGGGGTCAAGAAGAGTCCTCATCTGTCAGTAGTTATTTAACATATCATGACTCAATGACAGTGCTGCCCGCTCTGATGCCATTCCATGTACAGTGGAGCCTGAGCCTCAGCAAAGACACACAGCAGAGGAGGACATGAAAAAGATATCAAGATAAACACTCACCGACAACACGGAAGGATAGTACAGTCCCATCATCGTATTCTGTGCAACAACTCAAACTGTCGTTGCTCCTCTCTCTCTCTCTCTCTCTCTCTTTTCCTCTTCTCACGCTGCCTCGCTTTCCTCTCCGAGCCTGTGTCACCTCACCAGCACAGTCTCTCTTGTCTGTCTCACAGATTCAAAATCTCCCTCTCTCTGCCCCCGCTCGCTCTGTCTGCCATGCCAATCCCCCCCCCCCTCTCCCCCTCCTCCTCTGCTGGCCTCTGTCCCTGTCACTCTTCCTCGCTTGCTGTCTTTATTTTCCTTTTCCCTCTGTCTCTCTCTCTCCCACTCACTCTTTTCTTTCCCTCTCCCACTCGCTTCTTACTTTCCCTCTACCCCCAGCCTTCCGTTTTGCTGCTGTGCCCTTGCCTGCTCATCTCTTCTGTCTCTTCTCCAGTCCTCCTCCTCCTCCTCTCTCACCCAGATAGCCTGACGCCTCCCCCTCCTACTTCTCTGCCTCTGTCACACCTGCAGACTTTCCCCTCCTCTCTGCTTCCCTCTCATGTCGCAGTCCCTCCCCTCTCTCTCTTCTTCTGTTCTCTTTCTCCATGTAGGTGAGTTAACTGGGGCTGCTGGCACCACTGGGAGAGGAAGATTCTCTCTCTCTCACCAGATGCACACGGTTACATAAATATGCTGACAATTTACATGTTTGTCTCATGTTTGAATGAGCGCCCACATTTTTCTTTAAAAGTCACGACTACACTCTGACTAGGTCAAACCTAGAACTGTTTCATAACACTTCCAACACAGCTCAAGTCTAAATACAGTCACATTAAAATATAATAAGCTATATATATATATATTCTTTGTATAGGTAACAAAGGGCTCCGTAAAGCTGGGTCAATTTCTCTCAGCTTTACAGAGCGTTTCAGCATCTTTCAGCTTATTTTTTTGTTTTGGTCTTCTTTGGTTCACCCTTACCGCTCGTATAAACTTTGTTTACAGTAGCATAAGGCAGGTGTCTTTAGGGAAAAGGCTCTAACATCTCACTATACACTACCTGATCAGCACCAAACCACAGACGCAATTAGCGACTAGCTGGCGAACATAGTGTAGTGGAAACATTTAGCAGCTAAAGAGCCAGGTACCTTTCTCAAGACATACTTAATGACACATGTATTGACCACTGGGGACAGGAAAACATGCCAAACAAACTGATGAGAGGATTCACCATGTCACAGTATTTATACAAAAAAAAAAAAAAAAAGAGTTAACAATGTCCAACATGGTAATACTGAACTCATACACTTATATAGCATTTGTCTTCAGCCCGACATCCAACAGATGCATGCATCATTTTCTTGTGCATGGATAGGCAATTTAAATCTTGCACAGGAAAGGTGGACTCCACCAGTTACAATAAAAACCACTATAACTACTAGAGTGCAAATTACAGAGTGTCAATAATAACACTGTATTACTATATGCTGGCTATAATGGGGTTTGATATGATGTTTAAATATGCAAAGAGAGTAAACATAGGTCTCATTTGTAAGTTAGTCTCTTAACTGTCATTCATCATGTTCCTCATGCTCGTGATTATCTTTAACTTGGCTTCAATGGTAAAACAAGTTTTAACATCTATCACTAATGCAGGGAACAAACATTGTCCTTAAAATCATTTAATTTTTGCTCCTCACCACAAACTTTCACTCTCCAGGTGACAAAGATCACATGAGCTTTGTTCTTTTCCTTGTCCGGTCCATATTTGTATAAATTACTGGATGATCACCTACATATTTGGGCAGAACGATTTGGAAAAATGGGAAATGATCATTTTTTGCATCATTCTCATTAAAAGAAAATATTGAAAGTATTAATTTTTTTTGCATTTTTTTGCGAGGATCTGATCTTAAGTCTGTAAAATACGATTTGTAGGCTGGGACATCTCTGCAGCACCAAAATACTTAATATATAATGATATTTTGTGGTCCATATATTGTAATTTTGATAAAATTATGATTCAGCCCTGTACATCCCATATATATATATATATATATATATATATATATATATATATATATATATATATATATATATATATATATATATCATACGCTTAAGAATATTCGGCCCCTTGAACGTTTCGACCTTTTGCCACATTTCAGGCCTCAAACATAAAGATATAAAACTGTATTTTTTTGTGAAGAATCAACAACAAGTGGGTCCCAATTATGAAGTGGAACGAAATTCATTGGCTATTTCAAACTTTTTTAACAAATAAAAACTGAAAAAGTGGGCGTGCAAAATTATTCAGCCCCTTTACTTTCAGTGCAGCAAACTCTCCCAGAAGTTCAGTGAGGATCTCTGAATGATCCAATGTTGACCTAAATGACTAATGATGATAAATAGAATCCAGCTGTGTGTAATCAAGGTCTCCGTTATAAATGCACCTGCTCTGTGATAGTCTCAGAGGTCCGTGTAAAGCCCAGAGAGCATCATGAAGAACAAGGAACACACCAGGCAGGTCGGAGATACTGTTGTGGAGAAGTTTAAAGCCGGTTTGGATACAAAAAGATTTCCCAAGCTTTAAACATCCCAAGGAGCACTGTGCAAGCGATAATATTGAAATGGAAGGAGTATCAGACCACTACAAATCTACGCAGACCGGCCGTCCCTCTAAACTTTCAGCTCATACAATGAGAAGACTGATCAGAGATGCAGCCAAAAGGCCCATGATCACTCTGGATGAACTGCAGAGATCTACAGCTGAGGTGGGAGACTCTGTCCATAGGACAACAATCAGTGCGTATACTGCACAAATCTGGCCTTTATGGAAGAGTGGCAAGAAGAAAGCCATTTCTTAAAGATATCCATAAAGTGTTGTTTAAAGTTTCGCCACGAAAGCCACCTGGGAGACCACCAAACATGTGGAAGAAGGTGCTGTGGTCAGATGAAACCAAAATCGAACTTCGCAACAATGCGAAAACGTTATGTTTGGCGTAAAAGCAACACAGCTCATCACCCTGAACACACCATCCCCACTGTCAAACATGGTGGTGGCAGCATCATGGTTTGGGCCTGCTTTTCTTCAGCAGGGACAGGGAAGATGGTTAAAATTGATGGGAAGATGGATGGAGCCAAATACAGGACCATTCTGGAAGAAAACCTGATGGAGTCTGCAAAAGACCTGAGACTGGGACGGAGATTTGTCTTCCAACAAGACAATGATCCAAAACATAAAGCAAAATCTACAATGGAATGGTTCACAAATAAACATATCCAGGTGTTAGAATGGCCAAGTCAAAGTCCAGACCTGAATCCAATCGAGAATCTGTGGAAAGAACTGAAAACTGCTGTTCACAAACGCTCTCCATCCAACCTCACTGAGCGCTCGAGCTGTTTTGCAAGGAGGAATGGGCAAAAATGTCAGTCTCGATGTGCAAAACTGATAGAGACATACCCCAAGCGACTTACCGTCTGTAAAATGCGCAGCAAAAGGGCGCCCTACAAAGTATTAACTTAAGGGGGCTGAAATTTAAATTTCCCAATATTTCAGTTTTTATTTGTTTTAAAAGGTTTGAAATATCCAATAAATTTCGTTCCACTTCATGATTGTGTCCCACTTTTTGTTGATTCTTCACAAAAAATTACAGTTTTATATCTTTATGTTTGAGGCCTGAAATGTGGCAAAAGGTCGAAAAAGTTCAAAGGGGCGGCGAATACTTTCGTAGGCACTGTATGTATTTATATATATATATATATATATATATATATATATATATATATTATATATATATATATATATATATATATATATATATATAAAAACCCCCCAAAACATTACTTTAACAAATAGAGAAAGACAGGAAAGTTTCATATTCCATGTGTGAATAGGGTTCTCTTGACACATCAGGTCTCTGTTACTCTCCAGGTTCTTCCTTTCAGGAGTCTTTGATCACATTATTCTCACACTGCTGTTGACAGTTTAGCACCTCAGTGTTGTGGGAGCTGCCCAGCATTGTTTCTCTTCCCTCTCTGCCTCCCCCCCCTCCTGGTCAGAGGCCGGTTCACACCTCCCAGTCCCTCAAGTAGCCCTTGGCTAACATCTTTAAGTCCCAACAAGAGATTGCTCGGCAGCACTGGTTATTCTTAAAACATTATCATGAGCAAGGAAATAGTTCAAAGCTGTATTACCTTACGGTGGAATAAAAATGGCTAATTGGCTTGCGCAATATCCGCTAAATGGCACAACAGCCTGCCAGGAAAATAAATATTTCATACTGAAGCAAATAAGAGCGCACAAGAAAAACCTTAAGACAGATAAAGTGCAGATAAGCGGCCAGAGGTTGTTGGGCATCACAGAGAGTGAGGGATGAGGGGATTATGGGCAGAGCATGAGAGGATGAGTGGATGATCTAAGGATTAACAACATAGACTGACCAGTCTAATAACACAATCCGCAGGCTAATACAAACACGAGTAAACAGATTGTAACACACACACACACACACACACACACACACACCCTTTTAAATGGATGTAATGGATGTAGTGCTTGTTTGAGGAAAGAAAAAGAACAATTCTTGATTTTTAATGCCACGAACAGAAAAAAATAAATGGGATTTAAAAAGGTCAAATATGATTAATAACATTGCTGATTGTTGAGAATAGAAAGAAAACTAGTGGGAGGGTGAGACTGGAAGAGTGAAAGGTGTGGAGGCATGTCTTCTTCTACACAACTGATCATTTTTAATCTACACCCCCACCTTGTGGTTTAGAGAGCTTCACTGAGCCATAATAATGCCTTATGAATATAGAAAAAGAAATATCAGAAGATGGGATGGTGGAATATTCTAAAACATTGAGCATATTTGAGATGAAATTATGTCCTTACCTGACTATGAGACGGATAGCCATGGTAACCAAGGGTCAAAGGGTCGTTGTTCTGTAAGAGAAGAGAGAGCAAATGTTTGGATACATGGTCAGTTATTTGCAAAGCAAAAAGACATTTGATGTAATATTTATTATAATTATTTATTCTTTCACACTTTTCATTTAACTTTACAGTTCTGTGGCGTTACTGACTCCTAATCAAATTAACTCGCCCGGTGAGACACTCCAGCTTCATCTCCTCCAGAGTTTTCCACTCAGCGGATCTTTTGTCCGCTTGTAAAGACGTGATAAAGGGGGCGAGAGAGATCATGCGAGTAGGAGATGAAAGACGGGCAGAATGAACGCGCTCTCAACGCAGCTCTTAAATCATAAATAGGTCAGGGGTGTCAGCGTGGATGAAGCCCGTTAGTGTGAAATGGCATCATGAGCACTGATGCAATCTACGACACATTTCTCTCAATGCTCTGGCTGCTGTGTAAAGCAAAGACGGAAACATCAAACATCTGGTGAGTAATTACAGTTTAACAAGACGCATTAGGAAAACCTCATTTTGTTTGGAACCAAATATTAAAGAGAAATCAAGTCCCCACTCTGGAAAATAGTTTGTAACTCATTTTATTTGTACTCATAACACTGTGTTCCAGCTTTTATGCTAATGTATTCCAATTGAGAGGGAGCTTTACGCAGCAATTACAACATGCTTTGAAGGGGGAAAACAGATTTGCCTGTCTCTGGCTTCATATCACTAAATTAGAAAAAAACTCAGAAACTCAGCTCCAGCACTCAGGAACCAATGTCCCTCATCTGCTCTGTCCCCAGGGGGAACACTTTGCTCTGCGCACTTTACAGCTTCTGTTCACCTGATTAAAACTTTAGCCATCTAACTTTGGACCCCATGGGGCTTTTCAGCTAAAGGTAAGCACAACATTTTCAAATGCGAGAGGCTTGGTGAGGGGGGGGGTCGTCTTCATGATGGAAAATTGCAGTGTGTGAGTCTATCTCAGAGCCAAAAATGTACTTAGTGAACTGGCTTTGGGAGACAGAAGCTCTAAATAATGAATCACCTCTTAGAGGCTTGAATAACATAAATAAAGTATAAACCTTATTTTACAGCTCTCTAAACACAACGCACTGCAGGTATGGAGTAGAGGAGGATCAAAACAACCCCAAAAAAAGAGGAGACAAAAAGAGACTTATGCGTATGCTACGTCAAAGTGAAAGGGGAAGACATCTGGGAATTCATATTACGAGAGGCTGAGGGAGGAACCAGAGCTGGAAATACAGCGGGAAATGGACAGCAAAGGAAAAAAACGAAAAGAGCTGGAGGGAGCAAAGGCAATGACTCACACTTAGGCAGAGTCATGTGCTTAATTTCCTTAAGGAACTGGGAGGAATGAGAGATGGAGGGCTGCGTGGTGGCTGCTCGAGTCGAGTGTTTATCAGCCTCACTCTCAACACCAGTCACTAGCACAGTACATGAGAAGCAAGAAGATTTTATATTGGTGATGACAAATGAAGCATATCTGATTCTAAAACAAGAGAAGAAACTGCAGGGGAATACCGCGTGAGCAATCAGGAGAAAGTAACAAAATGACTTGAAGTCAACAGGCGGCGAAGAAGGGTGGAGGGGGAGGAAAGGAGAGCTTGGGGGGGCGGATGTAGGGAACAGGGCCGACCCTGTGATAATAAAATCTGAAAACAAGCGAGGGAGGAGAAGCTCAGTTACCTCCAACTTTATCCTCCCCCCCATCTTTTCACAAACAGACAGTGACTACGTTTACAAGCTGTCAATTTTCGGGTTATGGTCGGGTTAAGGTCACTATTCGGGTTTCTGAAACATTCGGAATAACCAGTTTACATTAGTGAGCAGAAAGAGTTACTCCTGTATACATGGAATTTGTAATCAATTGGCAATATCCCGACGTAAACGGCGACGCACGGTTAGCATTAGACGTGGCCTACAGACAAACTTAAGCATAACAATCCCTTCCATCCTTCTTTCTCGGCTCCACCTCTCTCTCTCTCACAAATCTCTCTGGAGTGTGTGTTTTCATATTTTTTATATTTTTTTTTTACATATTTTTTTTTTTTTTTTGTTGTTTTTGTTTTTTTGTTTTTTGTTTCTCATTTTTTTTTGTTTGTTTTTTTTTGTTTTGTTTTTTTTTTTTGTTTTTTTTGTTTTTTTTTTGTTTTTTGTTTTTATATATATATATATATATTATATTTTATATTATATTTTATATTATATTTATATTTTATGCATATATATTTATGATATATATATATATTATATATTTTTTGCTTTTTGTTTTGCATTATGATTTTTATATTTTTTTTATATATACATATATTTTTGCTTTTGTTTTGTTTTGTCTCAAAGAGGGAAGAAGAAGAAGAAGAAAAAAAAAAGAAAAAAAAAAAAAAAAAAAAAGGAGAAAAAAAAAAAAAGAAGGAAAAAAAAAAAAAAGAAAAAATATATATATATACTACTCTTCTCTCTATCTCTATTTATCTGCTCTCTCTCTCTCCTCATTCTCTCTCTCTCTCTTTACACATCTCTCTAAACAAAACTCTCCTCTCCTCCTATCCCACTCTTTTCTCTACTTATTTTCTCACACTATCCTCCTGCTGTCTCTCTCTCTCTCATGCTATCTGTCTATCTCTGCCTCTACCTGTCCATAAAAAAAAAAAAAAAAAAAAAAAAAAAAAAAAAAAAAAAAAAAATATATATATCTATCTCTATCACATCACTTAACACACACACACACACACAAAAAAAAAAAAAAAAAAAAAAAAAAAAAGGAAGAGAAAAAGAACAAAAGAGACACAAAGAGGAAGAACGGAACACAAGGGGAGGAGAAGAGAACACAGCCACACACAAACCCACCACACAAAACAAAAACACAAAACAAGTAAAAAAATATTTTTAAAAATTTTTTTAAAAAAATTTTTTTAAAAAATAATTTTAAATTTTAATTTTTTTTTAATTTTTAAAATTTTTAATCACCACCACCACCACTACCACTCCACCACCACCTTTCATACATTTTTATATTATTTTTTTTTTTTACATTTTACACACACACACATTTACATATAACACACACACATTTACATATAACACACACATTTTTTTTTTTTTTTTTTTTTTTTTTTTTTTTTTTTTTTTTTTTTTTTTTTTTTTTTTTTTTTTTTTTTTTTTTTTTTTTTTTTTTTTTTTTTTTTTTTTTTTTTTTTTTATACACACACACACACACACACACACACACACACACACACACACACACCCCCTTTTTTTTTTTGATTGTTGTGTTTTGAAAGTTCCTCTACTCAAAGACCAAGATTCATTGGGATAGGACATCATGAGAAACAGATCAATGTTTCTTTTGATTGGGATATGTTGAATCTGTAGTTCAAAGTTGGGTTAGAAAAGGGGTAATCCAGGTAGCATTTTGGTTTTAAAGAACAGATAGAGATTCGGGTTTTGATTGGTGTTTACATGGCCGTGCGCGATCGGGTTATTGCTAATATTCCGGTTTTGAACGGGTTATTGGCTGCATGTAAACGTAGTCAGTAATGCCTTTTACACATGAACCCTACGACTCCTCTCCAAAAACTACAGGTGGTGGTATGGATCTGTGCGTGTGATTGTTTTGAGAGTGTGTGCGATTTCTAATTTAGTCACAAGACTCGTGTCTATTCCCATCGTGCCTTGGGACAGCTGCTCTTCTGAAGAAGAGTGGAAGAGGAACTACATTTCACTGCTCTGAGAGTCATCCTACCTAACTGCAAAGCAGGGCACTCCATACACTCAGGAGGATGTGAATCCATTTCATCCACAGAGCACTTATGTGCTAAGCCTCCAAACAGTTGGCCAGATGATCTGAAGTTTATTTTCCCTCAATGTACTTCACATCCCTCTGACTTTCCACAGTAAACCTACGCATGCTTTTTCAGGGGGATGTTGGCTGCAGGCAAAATTTGGGATTCCGACTCAATGGTTGTGGGATAATAATCATATAGCGGTATTGGCTAGAGAATCACATGCAACATAATCAAACTTGTGCCCACTGCGTTGATCTGTTGTTATTTTTATCCCCCAATTTATTTCGGATCTGATTGGAGAAGATTATTATTTGCATGTAATTATTTACTGCACAACATAATTGCCTATTATGATTGCTTCATTGCAACATCATTCCACTGAAACTAGAGCCTGATACTGGACTTCTGGGATCATGTTAATGCCCTTTTTTGGCAAAAACGTTTGGCTGCGGTTAGTTTTTTTTTATTGTAGCAGGGATTTATTAAATTTGATGAGCACCGGGCACAGAAAGAACTTGGTCAAACTATGTAATAGAGATTTCTACATAATCCGAAGCACTTTTATGTAAATTATGTGTACAGCTGCTGCTAATAAATTATCGATCTGAAGAGTATTTTTTTTAATTAATCAATTCATCATTTAGCCTAAGAAATGTCAGAAAGTGGTAAAAATGTTAATGTGCCTGAGGCCAAGGTGATTGCTTTCCTACTTTATAATACTATTTAATATCATTTATTTTTTTTATGTCTGATTAACAGCTACAGCTTACACGTCAAGTTTTCAAAACAGCAACTCTTCACAGCTTATTTTTGCTTAGAAATATTTCAACAATTAGTACGAATACAGTTTAAGATTAGTTTTCAATTATTTTAGTTCTAATAATGTTCTTTTTTTTATTACAATTACTACTGTATTTACACAGCATGCTGATACACTGATGTCCTCTATACAGTATACTGATATGTCAGCCAGTAATATCCACTCCAAATATTATTTATATAATATTTTATTAAGAAAATCAGAGCACAGATTTTGCCAAAACACAAATTAAATCTGACCCGGAAGCATAACTTCAAATATAATAAATGTGTTTCAAACGGCATCTAAATCAACACCAGAATAACTTTGGGGGTAACAAATCACTTAACTGCAATTTATATCTGAGGATAACTACACTTTAAGGACACCAAATCTGCCCCAGGGCATAGCGGGCTTCTCTCTCAAACATAATTTAGTCAGACAGACAGATCTATTGGCAATTTATCACAGAAAAACAAGGCCCCAAAAACTAAATAAATATTCTCAACTCGCAAAAAAAGTTAATTTTGCTTGCTGACATTTTCTTTCTATTACAGTGCCGGGGCTGAGATGAAAGTACAGAGGGGTGATCCACCTACATTAATGTCAGAATCAAGTCATTTGTCCTCGGCACTGTCACCCTGGGCAAGACCTTATTAGGTTAGAGAGAGCCCCAGTTCCTACGCAGAGTGACAACAAAACATGAGCCGCTCAGCAGCACGCCGGACGGATATTGAAGCAGACAACCTCCTCTCAACGTTTCCCAAAATCTGACTGGAGATGCAGGGTGTTGTTATGAATTCCCTGTCATCCAGAAAAATGCAGGACTTCCCCAATGCAGCACTTGAATACAAACTTTACTGAAGATGTGTGGTTCTTTTTATTGGGAGCACTCTAGCTGGTGGACTGTGCAGCAGATAACTTAAATATTTATTTAAAATCCATCCTATTGGATGAGCACAGATGTGAACATTTGAACTCATGCTGTTGAATGCACTCAGTGAGCTTTATTCACACGTTAGCTGAGCATTTGTACTGCATGCTGCACTGATTTATATATGCATTGCTGCTCTGCTAAAACTTTGCAGATTTAACTCGACAGAGGACTTCCACCCCTGCACAGTGATGACAGCATGCCCTAATGAGAAAAACAGCAGTGTCAATGACCAAATGGTAAAGATCCCATTATTGGGCCGCAGTGGTACAAATGGTTTGCGCTTTACCACAACCACGCCCCATTGTGTTGGCTTCAGTTACAGGTCAGAGTTCAACTCCTGCCGTGATGCAATAAATGACTTTTTTTTTAATAACCTATAAAAAGGATGGAGGAAGGGAGACATGGTGATTTATGAGAGCCAGGATACCATTTGCTGGAATATTTTCCATCCTTTACCCTCCTCTGAAGATTAGCTTTACAGAAGTGCTTGTGTGTATTTTTATAGATGTTTCTTTGAAAGCCAAGTGCTCAGATTTAAAAAAGTAGGAAAATAGAATGTTACTCAACCTAATTTGCTTGTGGAATATTGATGGTGTCACCAGGTTGGGGGAATAAAATGTGTCAGTGTTTTACTGTATATGCACACACTGGTATATTTTAAAACCTCAAGGCTGAGCTTACAAACTGACAGTCAGTATAGCTTTTAAAGCCGTGAAACAGAAATGTTGGGTTACAACTGACAATTATTTTCATTATAAATATATCATCTCAATTAACAATTTACTCTATACAATGTCCAACACAGTTTTTTAAAGTCCAAGGTGACATCTTTTGATTAATCATCCATAAAACACCAATGCCATTCACAATTTCAATAAAAACAGGAAATGTTTATATAGGAGAGGCTGGAAACAACAATTTTTGGGCATTTTCACTTGATAAATAAGTTGCATTTAATTAGTTGATTATAATAAATAATCTTCATCTAGATCATACCAATGTATGTGTGTGCATCTGTGCGTGTGTGTTGTACAAACCCTCTGCCTAGATCTCAGGATCAGTGTGATTATAATGCCCCCTCCAGTATGAGATGTGATCCCATTAGCTAGAAACAAAGCCTCTTTACTGCTAGTGATAGGGCAAATCTGCTGCTGCACCAACTGAGAGGGAGGGAGGGATCTCTCGCACTTTCATTTCCGGACTGTCCAGCCAGCTCACGTTCAATACATTTTAGGGGCTGAAGTTATTGATCTGTGCTTTTCTCTCCCACACACACAAACACACACTCTTCCACTCACATCTGTTTTTAAGTGCATTACGTTCCTAAGTCTGTCTGTCAGCACTCACAGACAGCATGACGATGTAAAGCCAGCCATTTAGTTTTCCCAACAGGAGTAAAACAGGCCACTTCACCTCCATTACTGGCATTTTTAATGCCGGAGAAATAGCTTTCTGTTTTCTAATGGAGTGCGTCACCCTACATAATAAACCATAATGATGTCCAGAGCATCCTCCGGCCCTCCTGTGAGCTCTTTTAAGAAATGTTTGACCATTTTTAGGTCACTGAGGGGGGGGGAAACTGCTAACTGATTTTACTGACATTGAAAGAAAATAGATTAAAATCGGTCAATCACATTTGCTAATTCAAGCACAGAATGTGAGGCCAAACACTCCAGCAATGTTTATAAAAGCAGAGGTCTGAGCATCAAGGTAATTAGATTGATTAGGTTTGGGTTGATTGCCCCCTAATAAAACTGGAAGCCTTTGTTTACCTCAAATACCCCCTTCTGGCAGCTCTCCCTCCTCAAAGATCACACAAGCAAACACTGACATCAATTTCCATCCTAACCCAAATGTTGTCCACACCATTATGTCACATGGCAGAGGGCTTTTTGCATAATAAAAGGTCAAATTTGTTTACATTCCCCACCCTCAGTTGAGACTGCCTGGGCTTTACTGATATTCATAAAAAAGAAGATGCTCTTTGGGGAGTTTTGAGGCTGCAGGATGTCTGTTGCAATGAAACAACCAAGTGGATTAAATTACACAAACTGGACTATTGCAATTCCTCCTTAAACCTTAGGTAATTGCATGAGCTGCAATATAGAAGCTACATTGTTATATTGTAGCTAAACAGCCCACTGAACACTATGGGTTACACGCTTACTATTGTAACCCCTTGTAAAATTGACTTAGTAGCATGTAGAGTCATTTAGCTACAGCTGTGACATGTGGTGGTATGTTCTGCAGTGCTGGAAGCTGTCTACGGTGGGCCTTTCTGTTGCAGCTAAAACAGCAACTGTGACTTTGACCTGTGAACAGATAACTTAAAAAAAAAAAAATACCACCGTGCACCAAAACACCAAGAGATCCTTGCACCACGCTTGTATTTAGCCCGAAAAGTCGTGCCTGCATTGCTGAATTTGAAAAAGAGTGCCCTTCTCACCTGACCAACCTCGCCGATCCCTCCTGAGCCGTCGATCCGGGGACGCTTGCACTCCGCCCCGGTCGAGTCCACAAGAGCAGCCGCTGTCTGTCCGTCAGGCTCTGGGTCTCCGCGTTTCATGCCCCGGACAACCGCAGGAGCGCCGCCCGCGTTGGGATGCACCCCGGCCATGGTGTCCAGCTCTCTATCCCGGTCCATGAGACCCCGGGACACAGGCAGCATGATGGATGCAACGTCGGTCGACATTAACATTTAAAAATCTTGTTTTGTCCCCTGTCTTGAGCTAAACTGGGGGGGGGGGGTGGACTACTTGTGCACCTTTGTGCTTAAAGCCAGCCTGTGGACGATTTCCCTCTGCAGTTAAAATTGTCTTTTAATGCTGCAGAAGGCTTTACTGTATGTTCTACTGGGCCTTTGTATACCCCCCACCCCCCCTGAAGAGTTAATGTATAGGCTATGGAAATGTTTGCCTCTCTGGTTCAAGAAATGTAATCTAACCACCGCGTTAGTTTTAAAAACAAATCGGCCTAAACGCTGCTTTTACCTTAGGCTACTACAAAACACAGCCCAATTAAAAAATGTCCCCTAAAATACAAGCAGGTTTGTCGGGTTAATTTCTATGTAGCCCGTTTGCTGACCGTGTATTTATTTACTGCAGGGCTGCCTAAGAGGCCTACGTTATTTCAGATCATAACAAACCAATTAAATAAACACCGATCAAAACAATGGCTCCTGAGCATAACCTACCGCACAATTTCCATTTGCCCTCGCTTTTTTCTCTACGAGGAGCCGTCTGTCTTTTTTTAAGAGCACAACATCAACATCCTACCGCAACCTCAAGACGAAAACCCCCTCAACATGTCTTCCCTGTCGCCTTTTTCCTCCCTATCTATTAGCCACAGACTTGTACCACAGAGCAGAGGTTCACTGAAAGTCGATCCGCGTCAGGAGCTCTCTCTTCCCCCCATGTTAGTCTGCGTTAAAAGAAAAGACGATTTCTCACCCAAAAACAACCAAAAGAACGGACGGACAGAGGTGCTGCGGTGATTCCTTCCCCCCTCTCTCTCTTTCGCCTATAATTTTCTTTCCTCTCTCCGTTTTCCCGGTGTGATCTTGTAGCGTGTGTGTTACAAAAAGGAAACTGTCCTCCCTCCCTCCTCCTACTCTCTTGGTGTAGTCATTCCCCTCCTCCTATCTTCCGCTCTCTCTTTGAACGCTGAGCCAGGCAGCCATGCAGCCTGCAAAATACACGCAGTGTGCCGCAGTGCTTCCATACATTTCACCGAGGGGAGGTGTGTGTAATGTGTGTGAGAGGAGTCAAATGGCTCGAGAAAGACCATAATGCTCTTACAGTACATATTCAAACCTTTAAATCAAGTGTTCATTTCGCTCTTTACATAGGCTATAGGTGCACAATTTATGTTAAATTTTTTGTTAGCAGAGTTTTACCTTCTTTTTTTCCCCCCTTAAATATTGATGAATGGTGGTCACATTTCATGGCAGAATAGCAGCAGAGAGGGTGGGATTATCAATTCCAGCTCTACAAGATTTCATTCCTAACTCATTACACAACACAGGCCAAGGTCTTCACACTAGCCCAGCTGTGAGTCATGCAGCATGGAGTACCTTATGTTCCTTTGGCATTTTTATTGCTTGGATGACACCCAGTGGTCAAAGGCTACCGTGAAAGGCAAATACTTCAAAGGCAATTTGCTGTAGCAAATTATAACACAAGCAAAAGCTGATTTCAAATTACTCAATTTGACTTGCAGGGCTTTTATGAGTGAGCTCCCCACTACATCTCCAATCTTGTGATGTACTACACACCTATGCTGGTTATTCAACTGTTCCTGGATTACAGAAAAGCATTGCTTTCTATGTTATGAACCTTCTAGTAAACATTCAGTAGATTTCAACTTTGACATAGGCGCTTAAAGCAAAAATTCTACATTTTTGCTTTCTTGCCACTTAGTTGAAAATAAAAGATAAATATGAGTTACATCCAGTTAGCTTAGCTAAGCATTAAGACAGGAAACAAGAGGAAACAGTTAGCCTGGTTTTGTCCACTCACTTATTAACATGTTGAATCTTGTTTATTCAATTCTTACAAAAGACAAAAGTGTAAAAGTGACCAGTTGCAGTTTATTGGCGTTAGGTGCAGGACTTTTTCTTGACTGGGAGCTGTGACTTCCTGAAGTTTTCACTGCTTGACACCCTGTGAAAATCACAAACCACAACTTGTCATTTTTACACTTTGGTTTTTGTACCATTATACAAACCACATGCATGTATGTTAATTAGTGAGCTTCAGAGGTGCTGGTAGGCAGATGTTTTTACCTTCAGACAGAGCCAGGCTAGCAGTTTCCCAGTTCTAGTCTTTGTGCTAACTAAGCTGACCAGTTAGTTGGAGCCAGTCTGCCTTCACACAGCCTGCGTCGGCCACCAGACGGTGTGGCAAAAATGAAGGGCTTTCCATTCATTTTGAATGGGGGTAGTGCATTTAGGCAGTAGGGGGGAGACGTTATCCCCACATTTAAACAATGTCACTCCTCATCCTTCGCTGTTAAGACTGCTTTTTCACCCCACGTTTGAGTGTGGCCACTCAGTTCAACCAAAGCCCGTTTATGGGTCTACTTATTAGAAATTATCTGGTACAACTACATTTGATTTCTGACATGGTCAGTCAACATGTCAAACTAGTTTTGATCGAGCATAACCTAATGTGACCCACTCCCTGACCTCTCTGCAGAACGTAAATGGGTTTCTCAAGATGCCAAACTTCCTTTAATTTTCTTACTGTTGTATTAACATTTTTTCCTGTATGTTTGGTATTCTGCATACTGTATGCATACATCTAAGTTATTTACAACTGTGTGTCTGATGTTTATATTTTAAATCTGTGAAATGTGCAGAGATCTCTTTGGGTGATGTGCACTATAAATACAGTTGAAGTTGCTCTGCACGTGGCTGGATTACCAGCCAGACAAAGTGGGCAACTGCCCCAAAGCACCAGAAGCCCCAGCTTCACTGTACTGTGTGGCAAGTAGTTTGTGGTAATTTCATTGTGATTTTCTTTGGGGAGAAAACCTAAAGCACAGACCATATGTCATTTCACCTGAAATTGTGTTATACAGTGCATAATCTGCATATTTAATGACATTATCACACAGTAAACCTACGGCTATATAATGCAGTGGGGGTTAATTAGGCTGCTCTTTTTTTGTCTCACGGCCCCCAACAAAGTTACTCTGACCATGTCTATGCGATAAAACTTGGGTGGAAATATGCTGAAGTTCCCTTTTGGATGCCATCCCGATACTGATGTGTTTTACCTCTCTCATGGAACACTGGTTATATGCAAAACCTGCAGTTATCTTGTTCAAACATTTATTGCTGTATGTTTGAAATAAAGTGCAGCAAAGACACACACACACACACACACACACACACACACACACACACACACACACACACACACACACACACACACACACACACACACACACACACACACACACACACACACACACACACACACACACACAGATGTCTGAGGCCTGAAAAGATGGAGAGGAGATATGTTCAGTATAGACAGTGTATTTTTACATGAGCTAAACACATTAGTAACGCTTACCAGATCATCATCTCAACCAACTTTAATCATCTTCCATGTTGCAACTGAAAAACAGAAAATGGATCAGTCTTGATAAATAATTCATTTACTCATTACTAAATTATTGCCCTGCTGTCATGTGGAACTGCAGCTACTACTGGCGCTCAGGCTGTTTTCAGTTGTAATGGGGCTTATTCATGGGTGTTTTCATTCTTCCAAAGTTCATAAGGGCGTGGTGGGTGATTTGAGAACAGAGTGCAGCTTTTTCTTACAATCACTGGCCAAAGCATCCCTCGACACAAGGCCCATCCTTTGGCGAGCAGATTTCAGTTGAACACATGAAGTAGATCTAAGAGGAAGGCAAAAGTAGAAAAGGATTGGATGTAGTGTCCAGGCTCAAGAGTGTGCAGCGTACTATGAATAACAGCTGCTGCCAATTGAGATTTGGACAGAATTATCAGCATACAAAATGGCCTCTCCACATGTCCTCGTAATGAATGCTGACTTAAGAGATTTAGTGATACCGTCAATGGTTTCATTTCCCATGGACTATATACCCATGTTAAATAAAATAAACGGTTTGGATAACAGCCATTTACTTTTACATTATTTATTTAACAAAAATTAAGACAGTGAGTCTAAAGAACAAAGTCCAATGCCAAGAGCCACTCTAAGATAAGACTTAATTCCAGAGGGGCAAATTCACAGGCACTCTAGGCAGACAGCTGCACGTTTTACATTTTTTTCCTTGCTGCAAAGCATAAAAAACTAAAGGGGAAGCATGTTTAAAGCAACAGTGAGACATTTTGGGAACTAAAGCTTATTGGTTTTCTCGACAAAAGTTAGATGAGAAGATTGATACCGCTCTGGTATCTGTCCATTAAATATTAAACTAGGGCCAACAGCTGGTTACCTAAGCTTAGCATAAAGACTGGGAACAGCTAGCCTGGCTCTGTCCACAAAAATCCCCCTGTCATTTTTACATAGGGATGGTTATCATTCGATTTTATCAATGCTAAATACAGCTAAATGTTTCCAGAGTAGCAACAGTAATGTTTACAACAGCAAAGTCACAATATAACTCAATAACTCACTGGAAACTAAAATGTCAATAAAATAAACAATATTCAGTAATAGTCACATGGATTGCACAAACAAGATGTAGCATGTTAATTGCTGAGCTTTAAGAGTTGCTGGATGGAGCCAGGCTAGCTGTTTCCAGTCTTTATGCTAAGCTAAACTAACCGTCTCTTTGATGTAGCTTCAAATATGAGAGTGGTACCAATCCTCTCATCTTACCGTCGGAATGAAAAGCGAATAAAAACCGATTTCCTAAAATGTCAAACTATTCATTTAAATATATTCCCGAATTTCCCTAAGGGGATGAAAGTATCCATCTAAATATTGCCATAAATGGTTTTCAATGCCATGTCGTGATTTAACTCTTCAACTTGACTTCTAGTTCAGAGTCTGAACACCAAGATAGAAATGAATACTCTTACAAAATATCTCCAAAACAAATCATGAAAATCACAATTAATACAGTTACATGTCTATAATGTCCCCCCATCATTATTCATAGAACTCAAGGGTCTCTGCTTATCCTTACCTCCTCATCTGGGTCCTTCAACTCACTATCAGGTAGGAACTGGAAGGTGCTGATGGTGAAGCGGCGGGTCTGAGCCTGAGGAGAGGGTGGCCGAGGATCAGATAGCACAGCCTGCTGCAGGGCTGGGTCCAAGGGGTTGGGACATCTAGGGAGTAGCACTGAATTAACCCCCTCCTCAATATTTTTGTTGTTGAGGTTCTCTTCACACAGGAGAGGTTTCAACGTACCCGTTGTAAAGCAGCTGCCACACAGCCTTTCCAGAGCGGGGGTAGGCCACACAGAAGTGCACCAACAGCACCAAACTTGGATCCGGGGCGTTGAGCAGCCGCACTTCCAGGTAGAGGGGTTTCCCAAGCAGCATCTGCAGGGGCTGGTGATACTGAGGGTAGTGGCTGCTGTACTGGGCGTCTGAGGTGTGTTTGAATAGAAAGAGGTTATTTCTTGAACCCATTTCACCCACTCAAATCTAGTTCTCCTACAGCTGATCAGGATGTGTTTGAAGCATTCATACGGTGCTTAAACACTGGATATATTAAGATTTGTCATTCAATTATCATCAGTTTCCATCTTGATTGGCATACATTTGTGTCCAGAGACACAACAGCACAAAATTATAAGTTACCAATTATGCAAAGCAGTTGTTATTGTGTTCATTGAAATGAACACCATCTACCTTTGGCAATCCTGAGCTGGACTCCAAACATCCCCTTGGTCTGAACTTCAGGTCCCAGGGTGGGAGTTTTAACCAAGTAGCTCACACTCAGAACATCGCCTGGCAGAAATCTGCACTCCACCAACAACCTGAGAATGGGACAATGTTGTCATGCAAATCTATACAGGATGCTTTTGTTTTTTGTTGTTGGTTTTTTTGACGGTTGAACAATAAAATGGGTAAAAGAAAGGCAGGTAGGATTCTCTGTGCTGGAATCATACCAGGAACATTGCAATCATGGTACCATGGACCAGTGGAGTAGCTGGTGAACCAGCATTCAGTCAAGATGAAACCCTTAAAGCTATCGTGCATCGTTTCTGTCTCCCCCATGAGGAATTCTAAGTAATGACAACACTGTCGGCACGTCCACATGATACAGCCTTCCGTGATCGCACACGCGCCCCCTCCCCTCCTCCACACAGTTGCTAGTATGCAACGAGGACATGGAGGATTACAAAAACACGGACTCTTCAGAAGAGGTAATTATGTTCGCTAATTATGTTGCTCTGACCTGACCGGAGAATCCCTCGTGATGGTGCCATAGTTGAGGCTGATTGACTGAACCTTGTTGATGACCTCCACCATGTAGATGACCGTTTTCCCCACTGTCTGTCAGGACAGAATGGAACATACAATTTAGTATGTGGACACTAGTAAATACTAAATGGTCCAGGATCCGTGGTTGACTGCAACAGGTCAGTTGAGGCAACACAGGAACTACCCGGCCGATCAGTTTATCGTTTACTTTGGTAAAACTTTTTAATATTCGTTTTCGTTCATTGCAGTTTACCACTCTACGTGTCCCACAGCCATCCATCGGGATCTTGAACAAGGCATAGTCGGAAGTCACTCTCTGAGGTTCGCAGGTGGAGTTGCCGGCAGTGACAAGCAGGGCAGGAGAAAGAGGGGGCTCCATGAGGGAGGCCGGCACGGAGAAGACAAAGTGGCGGTCAATAGTGCACTCTGGAGGAGGACACAAACACACACGCAGTTATGTAAAAGGTCAGATGAACAAAATGTCAGACAGCTCAGGAGGCAATAATAGACAACTAGAACTGCAAGCAGTTATGAACGGGGTCCAAGCCTCCCTGGCGCCAGTCGCCCCTGACGACGCCAAGAGCCCACGGAAGCGGAGCCCGCGAAAGGAGAACCCAAAGCACGATGGCGGCGAGGCAAAAGTCAGGAAATTTGACCAAGTGCAAGCTCCAAAGTCTGTAGTGAAATGCAATTGCAAATTTCCTCTTCATCACGTAAAAGGCCAAAACACTTCTTCCTCAATTACAGCGCCCCCTAAAGGGCGATCATCACCAAATCTGGTGGAGAGCCACAGAGTGGTATGTCCAACAATAATCTCAAGTTTTGTTATGATAGCATTTACTGCAGCAGAGATATTTCATTGCAAATTATTCCCATTTAAACGCATTGACTTATTTGCCAAAAGGCTTCTACGTTCATTATAGCGCCCCCTAACGACCGATTTTCACCAAATTTGGTCAGGAGGATCGGAGTGGGATGTCTAACAACAATACCAAGGTTTGCTCCGATACCTATTAATTTGGCCGAGATATGCTAACGTTCGTGTTTTGTGGCTAGCTACGAAAATTAGTTTGCTTGTAAATTGCGAATGGTGAAACGTAGCAAAATTCTTTTGATAACTTTAGGTCAGGTCCGTATGGAGATGCTACCTGCCAAGTTTCGTACCAATATCTCGTACGGCCTAGGACGAGTACGAAATGTTGGTTTTGCGCATTGCGCGATATTGCGAAAAAAAACTTCTTAGCGCAGATGGGCGAGGCCTATGTCATCAGACTCAGATGGATTCAAGGAACACGTGGATAAAGGTTTTATAATCTGCGATGTAGACTGTGGGAGTTATAGGCAAAAACATGTTTTACATCATTATAGCGCCACCTAGTGGTGCATGTATGTAAATGAAAATTTTAAGTTGCTCACAGTGTAAGTGGTGAATCCAAACCTGGATCCCATAGGCCACGCCCACTTTGACGAATCAGTACCCCACTGAAGGCGTGGCCTCAGGAGTGGGCCGAGATGGTACACGCAAAATTTCATTAAAAAAAAAAAAAAAAAAAAATCGGATGAGCCGTTCATGAGATATAAACTTTTTGTACTTGTAGCGCCCCCTAGTGGCCAATTTTTATGAAACTGGTTGGGGAGCCTTATAGGGTCATGCCAAACAAGATTCTAAAGATTTGCGATGATACCATTTATTTTGGCCGAGATATGGCAATGTTTGTGTCTTCGTAGCTAGCTACACAAATTTGGTTGTGCGTAATTCACAAAATTTTCATCCGACAAAAATTCTTTTGATAACTTTTTGTCAGGTCGGTCTGGAGAGGCTACCTACCAAGTTTCATGCAGATCGGTCGCACGGTCTAGGAGGAGTATGAAAAAGCAGGTTTACGATAAATCGCGATTTTTCACGCATAAAAGTCTTGGCGGAAATGGGCGTGGCCTATATGACGTGATTCAGTTGGATCCAGTGAACGCGTAGATGTATAGTTTTTGAATATCGGTTGTACGGTGTGGGAGTTATAGGGCCAAACGCGTTTTTTCTGCTATAGCGCCACCTAGTGGTGGAAGTGGCTGAATTTTCTGGTCCGAGGTGCCTGCAGTGATCTGGACCAGTCCTGAAAACTGCACCCCCCGACCATGTACGGTTTATGCTGTATGAATGTGTTTTATCGGCGGAAGAATAATAAGAAACCTTAGGAAAGCAATAGGGTTCCACAGCCCTGCTGTGCGAACGGCGTAGCTTCGCTACCGCCAATTCTTCCAGCCTCGGGCTTGGACCCCTAATGAGACCCAAGGTATCCTATACCCTTTTCTTTTTCTGTGTCACTGCTAGCTTGAATCATGCTATGCGGGCCCTGAATATGCCTCTTTACTCATCCAGCAGCTGTAGCGCTTATATTTCCGTAACCAAAACAGCTCAACTGTACTCAGCGAAGTGGCGTGAAAATGCCAATAGGGATGTAAACTGCAGCTCACCATCCATGGGGTAGTAGCAGGCAGGGGGGTGCTTGCTAAAGCAGCAACCCATGAAGAGGCACTGTGGCTGGGATACAGAGCCGGGTCTGCAGGGGAGACGCTGTTCGCTGGGAAGGTTGCACTCTAAGGGACAGCACGACAAATGTCAGCCACATCAGTTAAAATAACTCTGAATGGCCAGGAGAAAACACACTCTTCAGCAAATTGAATAGTCTTTCAGAAGTGTAAACATAAAATCCATTTACCTTGTCCAGACCCCGGGACGACCACTGGACAGGATAACCGAGCCTCTTGTCCCCCACTTACGGTCATGTAGACGACAGTGATGAGGTACATTTTACCCTTTTAGAAAAATATTTTATACAAGAGTTAATGTGTACAGCAAATGGTCAATTAAACAAAAGGTCATGTGCTCAGTGTGAAATCTGGGTCAATACTTGCCTGCACACTCATGTGGCAGCGTGAGTGCAACTGGAGCCTCAAACGAATTTTGCCCTCTTTGCCTTTTCTTGCAGAATACCCACAGTGCTCTGGGGCATCCCGGAGGTTCATCTGGTTCCCTTTGATGTCTGAAAAAGTACATGTGGAAACATGCAATAAGTCGTAGACTTTAATGGCACAATTACAGCCCTTGGTATGGCACAAAGCTTAAGTGCGGCCCAGTCAAAACAAAAACCAAGCCCACCTTTTCCCCCACCCCCATTTAACTGTATACCACAACAGCCCCACTGAACCACCCACACACCTTTAACAACAATTCCAGAGATGGGACCAGAGGGGAGCTCCACAGTCATCTGATGGGAGGTACAGATGACTTTAGGCCTTGGGACAACAGACAGGCTGAGCTTGGTGGTGCTGGGTGGGGAAGGGGACACTGATGGCATAACTGGTGCAGGAGTTTCAGGGGTAGTTTGATACGGGCATTGCAGGTCCAGAGTCCTATACTGCGCCATGGAAAGGTCCCAAAACCTCAGAGCTAAGGAAATGGTCGTGGGAGTCTAAAGAGAAAGAGATCGATAAAGTCAGTATGAACCATCACGGATGGTTTCCAGCTAATGCGTTTAAAAATAAAGTCTGCAAGTTGAGCTCAACTCACAAAAACTCACCAGTTGAGTTACACAGAACATAAACTTCACCAGTACAGATGCATTCAGAGCAAATGCTAAATGTTGTCCATATGGGTTGAATCATAAAATATGAGCTGCTGACTGGGAAAAACTGCTCGTCTGTTCTATATACAAGCAGGACTGGTGTCATAAATCACTGTAGTGACAACCCAAGTGGTACAAACCACCAGTGGTGGTGGTGGCATTGTATTGGACTGCATTAAGGCATATTGAGTATTTTAATCAGACATTACAATAAAACTACAGACTCAAAAAATACTATACATCACAACAAACCATAAGTATCTATTTTTTGTCTTTATCATCATTAAAGTACTGATTAGTCATTACATTAGTAATATAATGAGTCTATTGGTATTGACCATGTGTATATGTTTACATGGACCAAACTCCATAAACTTCAGTACTCAGACCCTCACTGAAGGGCCGACACATCGTCAATATAGTGATTACACGTGACGGATAGTGTGGGGATTCCCTTTTCCTTCCAAGTCAAGTGTTTTTGATCATTAGCACCTGTCAAGACTTTGTGTCCTAGAACTTTTGTTGCTGTATATCCTGATATAAAAAGGCTCAGACAATGACCATTTCATGGGAACTTTAAATTAGTGTTCCAACAAGTTCACCCTGTCATAAGATAACTAAACTACATCAAAGAAACAGTCTTATAATTATTTATTTAAGGGGACACGATTAAAGTAAAGCAATTATATAAAGAGGACACATTTGCAGGCAGTGACAAGACATTATGGAAGATCTCACCCATGACTGGCTGTGGCAGGCAGGCAGAGGAGAGTGAAGGATTACCCCACAGCCCTCAGCCATCTGCAGCATGTACCCACACAGTGGAGACACACTGGGGATGAACAGCCATGTGTTCATTTGGTCTGATGTTAGAAACAAGGATTGTTAGATCTTTGATATCTGCAACAATTAATATACTTTAATTTTAGAAGTAAAAGCTGATCTAGGCACAGTGAGAGACCTGGTACATGATCTGCTGTTGGAGGACCATGACTGTCTGTATAAAATTTCATCAGAATCCACCAAATAGTTGAGATATGCATTTCAGTCTGGACCAAAGTGTTGGACCGACAGACTAACATTGCTCTCAGTAGAGCCATGCCGCTAGCATAGCTAAACATTATTTACATCGGGCCTTGAAGAGATTTTTGGTCAAAGATGGTTAATTGGCTCTCTTTGAAAATCATGAAAAGCCACATTTCTTACCAACACAAAGAGCTCTAATGTTTACCAAAACACTGACCTCTGACCTGGATGGAGTCTGGGTGAGCAAAAGGCAGAAATACAACCATCTTCCCCATCAGACACTGGTGATGGGGGACATGTGGAGTGGGTCCAGCTGTGGTAGAAGCTGTAGAACTTGTGGTGGTAGGAGGTGTAGTGGTCATTGTTGGTTGAGTCTCTGTATACTGGGGCACAGGAGGGTAATGTGGATGGTACTGTGGTAGGTAGAGAGAATGGTAAAAGGGGTAAGGGTAGTAGCTACAAATGGGATCAGTATCAGAGGGACAGGTGGCTGGTGAAGCCGCTGGTTTCTGAGGTTCCTGGGGAGAAGTTTGAAATGTCTCTTTGGTAGGCAGCGGAGGGAAGTAAATGGGTGTTTGGGGATAAAACTGGCTGAAGGGATAGCTGGGACTGTGCGGCTGCTGCTGCTGGGGCCCAGAAGGACTCCCAGGAGTGGGCCAAGAGGGCGGGTCAGGTTGTGAGCCAGGATAGAAGAACTGGGGAAGCTGGGGGTATTGTAATCCAGGATAGGGGTAGTGGGGGTAGTCACGAAGTTGAGCAATCTGCTCCTGGGATGGAGTTTGAGGAGGGAAAGGAGGGGAGGTGGGTGCAGGGCTGACATGATCTGGAGTATAGGGAAACTGTGGGTTACCAGGAGACAGAGGAGGAGAGGGGACAAAGGGAAACTGAGGATTGACTGGACAGGAGGGGATGTATTCCTGATCATCTAATTTAAGATGGAGATGAAGATCATCCTGGAAAAAAGCATCACATGAAATATTATGGTACAAGCCAGCAGCCCACCATAGTAAGCCATTTAAGTTGGATAACTTACGCCGCTAGTGATACAAGGAGCACCGTAGGAGATGAAGAAGGCAAGCTCCCCAGGATGTGAGAGGACACGGTACGCACATTTCTCAGATACAAACGCAGCCCAACCTCCATTCACTGTACAGCAGATTACATGTTTTTCTTAGTCTCATTCAGTTCATAAAGGCTCAGATTCAGGGATATAGATACCACTGAGGTATGCATTTCAGGGGATTTGGGGATTTTAAAGAACCTTAAGTGAGTTTACATGGATTCTGCAGTTAAAAACATACATATTTTTATGCTGATTACATACATTTTTTGGACTACTTTTAGGCCAACAAAATAAATAAAGGATGAAGACCAATTTTATTCCTGGCAGTGTGGAGAGGGCTTTAAAACAGCATTCATGTTGGGAAATAAAAAGTAACAATTTATTTTACCAGTCCACAAGAGTTTAATGTTAAATGTTGTTATAAACATTTCTTTGAATGAACTGCTCTGTTTAAATAAAACCTGCAGACAAAATAATTTAACTACTAACTGACTATAATTTAGAATATCAAATATTTATTTATGTTATAGACATTTGTGTGTATCCTGACATTCATCTGGAAAGGTACAAAATATAAACTAACATAATTAATTAATTAATTAATTAATCTTAAAATTAAATAACTCCCTTTAGTTTACTACACATAGTATCAGATTACATACTACATTCTTTCTAGGGGTGCACAATTCAGAAAACGTCACGATTAGATATCCTTTATTCGATTCAAAAACAATTCGAAAAAAAAAAAAAAAGTTACTTTTCCCATGTGATTGCAGTAGACATACAATTAAAAAATAAATATATGAATCGATTTTTGGAATTCTATGAATCGATTTTGAAATCGGTAGAGCTTGAATTGCGATACGAATCGATTTTTATTTTTTCACACCCCTAATTCTTTCTAGGGAAACGTCCTAAAAAAAAATTTATTAGGAAATTGTTGACCCACAATGTTTATCCATAATGAAGATCTAAGTGTTGTGCCAAAGCCCTCTCCATGCTGCTAGGAATATAATTCTGGTGGTGATATACTGAATTGTTTATTGTGTTGACCTCAAAAGTAGTCACATTCAAAAACACATTTTATAAATATATGGTGTCAAAAGATACTGCAATTAGCCTGATTAAAAAATGAAGATGTATCAATGAAGAAATGTATAACCGTAGAATTTGAAAGTTAGTTACGCCCCTGGTATAATGTAAATCTAGACTTTAAATATTCTTCAGATAAATATGAATTTCCAAATACAAAATGTATTTGGAACAAAATAATAAAAAAATATTCATGTTGTGGATTCTATTACAAAAATGAAATATAGTACAAGAGTATAGTACAAATAATTTCATAAACAACTCTGCATTAATCCCCTAATAAAACAAAAGTACCTAAGACTTCCAGTATCTGTATGTCCTGCTCCTGCCCATGTATCTGCACGGCCATGCCATAGGGGAGGCAGAAGACTGCGGGAACAGAGTGGGAATAAGAGGGGACAGGAGTGGACATCTGCACCGGACAGGAGAGATTCAGTGGGCTGCCCAACCACAACAGGGACAGCACATACCTTCCATTCTGACAGAAAGAAATAAGGGGGTGTTAAACAGAGCAAACAGAAATAACTATGGGTGGAGATACAATGCAGATGGTGCTGCTGCTGCTGGTACCTCCTGTTTAATGTAACATGCATCATAAGGCACCATCATCTCAAGGTCACTCCATGACGTCCACACTGAGTAACCACAGTAAGGGGGTAACTGGAACAGGGAGATGGGAGGGGCTCCCTCTGTAAAGAGAAAATGTTAATCAACTAATTTTTGTGCTGAATCGCATGATTAAACAATGAGTCAATCCACAGACAATTTCACAAACAATTTTGATAACTGATTGATGGTTTAAGCATTTATCAAGCTTTAATACCAAATATTATCTTCTAAAATGTGATGATTTGCTTATTTCTTAGTTTTAAATCATTGTATTTTGAAAAATTTTAGACTGCCAGATGAACAAAAACAGCAATTTTAGGGACTGTCATTTTGTCATTTTGGAAAATTGTGATGGGCATTTCTAATTTGTCATTTTACAGCATAAACAATCAATAAAAATTGGTTTAATAGAAAATAAGGGTTGATTTTTAAGAAAGTAAACTAAGTTTCCACCACATCGTTTCATGTACATTTTAAATTAACTGTATATAAAACATTTTGCTGCAGCAGTAAACATGTTCTCCGGCATAAAATAGGTGGCAAAACAGGCTCAGGCATGTTAAACCTTATGTAAATGTCATTCACTCTCCTTGCTATGTAAAATGAAGGCCTTTAGCCTTGTCCTCATCACATATTTTTATTGCAAGAAGAAAAAAATAAATAAATAAATGGACATTCTTTGCAACAAGATGTCCTTCCCTCCATTTGCATATTCCACCTGAGCCTGTTAAACAACATTCAAACAGCACCAGTTCAAACACTTCTTCCAACTTCATAATGAGTATTATACATCTTACCTCTGTTCACAAACAGGTGTGTGAATCCTTCTCCAGAGGCAGTGAAGGTCATGGCACTATCATCACACTGCACCAAGGGCCTCATAGCCAGCCACTCAGAGAAATATGGACTGGAGTCAAATGATGGACCCATAATCTTCCCCTGGACTCCATGAAAACCTAAGGAGAGTTTAAAAAAGTAAACAAAAGGCGATTGGGTTGGTTAACCCTTTAGCTACTGCCATGTCAAAGCACTCCTGCAGTGGTGAAAAAAACATTAAAATAATTTACTGAAGTAAAATCAGCAATACCACAGTACAAAAATAGGCCCAACATTGCTCCATAAAAGTACAGCAGTCAAAATGAACATTTATACTGCTGTAGTTGGATATAAACTGATCATGTTTTGGATGTAAAATCGTATTCTGAAAAGTAACACGCTCTTAAAAAAAAAAAAAAAAAAAAGTCTGAATTGAATCACAATGCAACAGACAGCAGGGAGATTCAGGTGTGTTACTCTACTAAGCGGCTAATATAGCCTCGAGCTGCTAGCCTCAACCAAAGAGCACGCTACACAGAGGTCTTATAAAGTCACTTATAATAATCTGTTTACTCACACAAACAGATTATTTTTTTCATTTTCAGACTTTTAGTCTTCAGCTCCAACCGACGCTGACTCAAGTGACATCACTTGAGGTAATTTATCATCTTTCGCGCAGCTCCCCTCTGGAGCCACAAAAGGTATTATAATGTCAACAATGCAGCAGCCTACAACACTAAACAAACATAAGGTAGCTCTAACCTGCAAAATCTGCTTGATATCCATCTTCAGGGGCTGAAGCCAAGTTCCTTGGTTCCGTTCTGATATTACCAACAGTCCAAGACAAGCGGTCATCAAGTGTCGGGGTACGATATGGGATTGGCTCTCCGGGAAAGGCAGCAGATTCCGGCCGAAGCTCCGTGAGCCCCCGCTGGTTAGATTTTCGCAGACTTGGGGCCTGGATAACCTGTTCAACGAGGCGCCAATGTCCCTGTTGGGCGTCGTTGTCGTGTTTAATCCTTTCCCACCCGGTAGCGGTTGCCTCTTGAACTTGGTAGGCAGTTAAACCTTCCTCCCGTTGTCCTAAACTTACCGAATGGCTAACTTGAAACGTGTAACAATAAAAGGTTACAACAAATAAAAACAAAGTTATTTGATCTCTTCTCTGTTTGCAAGACATCGCTGGATTCTGCTCACACGTGCACACGTGTCACCTGCAGATGAGGGCGACTAATTAGGAGTCATCAACAATTGACCAATGAAAAGGCTACACAGATGGTGAGTCTGAATGACAAGTATTCAGATCCTTTACTTGAGTGAAAGTAGCCTACTAATACTACACTGTGAAAATACTGTTACAAGTAAAAGTGAAAATTGTATGTTTATGTAAAAGTATATAAGTATAATCAGGAAAATTACCTTAAAGTATTTTAACTAAAAGTACTTAATGCATATTATATCATTAGATTGTTATTATTATTACTCATGCATTCGTGTAAAAGCAGGATTACCGTTGGTTGTTGAGTTCATTTTGAACTATTAACTAATTATTTTCATTATGGATTAAACTGCAATTATTTTTTTCTACATTAACTGATTTTCCCGGAGCCCAAAGTGACACTTTCACAATGTTTGTTTTGTCCAACCAACAGTCCAAACCTCAACATTATTAAAAAAAATAATAACAAGGAAAAGCAGCAAATCTTCACATTTTTAAATGAAAAATAACTATTCTAACTATTGTAAAAATAGTTTCAAATTTCTTTTAGGTCAATCGATTGAGTTATCATTTCAGCTGTACTTGGGCATTTTCATATGTTTTGTAACTAGCAACTACAGCTGTCAAACAGTTAAGTCAAATAGAGTAAAAAGTACAATAATTTCCTCTGAAATATAGTGGAGTAGAAGTATGAACTGACCTGCGATTAAAAAACTCAATTAAAGTACAAGTACCTTGAATTTGTACTTAATAACAGTACTTGAGTAAATATACTTACATACATTTCACCACTGACTTAGCCCAAATTTTAGTATATCTTTTGGTTATTATAGTGTATCACATGGCCTAATGAAGTCCAATTGAATGCAAATATGATGAACTTTTCAGGCATGTCTGACTTAAGGTAATGTTTTATTTTTTAAAGACCATGATTTGCTACAGTTGTATTATTAAGTTAATTAATTACAAACTTCAGAAAGTTGTTAACTTCATAAGCTGCCAAATCTTGTGGGACATATTGCTTTGTCAAGCTGGTTTTGCTTACTTATACTACTGAATGTCAATATGTCAGTACACCATACTGTACATGCTCTGTAGTTTAGTCTAATGAACATATTCTATCATATAATCTGATACCATGAATCCCAAGAAACAAAGACAATTTTTTTTTATTTAAATCAGCATATACTTCTGAATCTGTCCTCTTTCATTCATAAACAATAGCCAGTTGGTATTTTCCAAGTTGGTGAGAAGAGGTAAGAATATTCCAAATCCTTGACATCTTGGTGTTTGTACAAGGAGAAGGTGGCTGCTTGGATACAAAGTTTAGTCATAGGTCAACCTTTGTAGCTTGGGACCCCTTAAACAAAGCAATGTCTACTTACGACCCCTCATCACCAGTCGCAGATGTCTACCAGTCGTGACTTGTGACCATTTGAATCAAAGAGTGAATCTTTTTTTTTCTGATGAAATAAGATTATCGAGAAGTTCACACGAGAAAAGAAAAAAAGATTAGAGGTAAATCTGAAAAATAAACATACATTTTTTGTAGAAGAAAAACAAATTGTGCTTTCTTCTCCTGTTAAACATCTTTAGATTTAGCTCACGAACACATGCCTAAAAAATGTAATAAAAGTGGCATTTATAGACCAACATTTTGTATATGAGATAGAGGATTGAAAGGTGAAGTAATAGTTATTCAAGTATGAGTCATGAGGTGGAGGGCAAATGTGACTGTGGTGTTTCTTAGTTATTGTGTCGCTGCATGCAGATTTGCAAAAGGCTGTATCAGGATGGACCGGCTGTAAGCCTGAGGGTCCAGAGGCAACGAGGGTCTCTGGAATTAATCTGAGAAGCTCAGACTTTTGGAACCTAAACCCTGCTGTGACGGCTGTGATAATTGATTAGATGTTATGGGACATAGCTACTCTGGATGGTATTGCCCTGGCCTCCAACACTACTGTCAGAAATCTAGGGGTTATTTTTGATCAGGATATATCCTTTAACGCCCATCTAAAACAAACCTCAAGAAAAGCCTTTTTTCATCTTCGTAACATTGCCAAAATTAGGAATATCCTGTCTCAAAACGATGCTGAAAAACTAGTCCATGCATTCTTTACTTCCAGACTGGACTATTGTAATTCCCTACTGTCAGGTTGCTCAAAAATGACCCTTAAGACTCTCCAGCTGATCCAGAATGCTGCAGCGCGTGTTCTCACAAGAACTAAGAAAAGAGATCATATTTCTCCTGTATTAGCTTCTCTGCATTGGCTTCCTGTAAAAACCAGGATCAAATTTAAAATCCTTCTCCTGACCTACAAAGCTCTAAATGGTCAAGCACCATTATATCTAGAAGAGCTCCTAATACCTTATTGTCCCACTAGAGCACTGCACTCCCAGAATGCAGAGTTACTTGTGGTACCTAGAGTTTCTAAAAGTAGAATGGGAGCCAGAGTCTTCAGTTATCAGGCTCCTCTCCTATGGAACCAGCTCCCAATCTGGTTTCGGGGGGCAGAAACTGTCGCCGCATTTAAGAATGAACTTAAAACTCTCCTATTTGATAAAGCTTATAGTTAGGGAGTGAGGAGTTGCAGCGTCCGCCTAACCAGGCCCACATGCTTCTATTCATAGTCGTTAGATTAATAATATAACAAAGTAGAGGGAGGCAGGCCAGCACAGCCCGATCCGGCAGGGGAGAGTTCCAAGCCCCAACAGGCAACCTCTCCTTTTGACCTGTCTCTCTTAAGGCCGGGACACATCAGGCCGATTATCGGCCGTGGGACAGTCTGGCGAGGTCAGTGACTCAAATCTGTTCGGTGTGTCCCGTGCCGTTGTCCGTCTGGGGGGCTGTCGGCGTTCATTTTGGCCGACCTGACATGTTTGGTCGGCGGCAGGGAAGTCGGGACTCACCCGGAAATGACGAGCGGAATGAGGTGACTAGAGTCTCTCAAAATCTGATGAAAATCTTTTAAACTGACCTTTGTTGAGCTGAAATGAAGACAGATTCAGCAACTGCACGGCCTATTTCTCGCTTAAAATGTTTTCAGAAACACGTTTCAGTGAACTATTTTAGTACAATTTGAGATCGTATTCTGAACGGCCGATCAGCTGCCGGTTTTCATTTCTTGGGCAACATTACAGATTAGCGCCACCGGCTGTTATAGAGATGTATTACGTCTCGTCTCCTCTCGTCTTTTTGGTCTGTTCTGTGGCAGTTTTTTGGACCTCGGGGACGTGACTGATCATATCAACGGGGTTTTCTGTCAACGGTCGCCCGTCGGCTATATGTGTCTTCACCATTAGTTACGCTGTTATAGTTCTAGACTGCCGGTGGACTTCCTTCCTTTGACACACTGAGCTGCTCTCTCCTCTCCCTATTACCATTTGTGTGCATCCCGTCCCAGAAATGCTTGTTAGTAATCCTAGCTTCTGGGGAGTTTACTCCCCGGAGTCCTTATGTTTTTTCACCCAGCGTATTTCCTTGGAGAACGTTGGCACCAAGATCTTGGTTGCAGCTGTCGCCGTGGTCCTGCTGCACTCCCTGCTAAGCTCTGCGGTGCCCTGCAATGTCATGCTGCGTCCTGCTGAACCCTGCTGCTTCCTGTTACGTCCATCCATGCTCTGCTGGGCCACGCTACATCCTGTAACGCCCTGCAGCGCACTGATATGACATGAACTACTACTACGACTACCATTTGCAGGCACTGTTCCATTATTAATGTGACTATTATTGCCACTGTTCATCACATCCCCAACCGGCACCGTCAGACACCACCTACCAAGAGCCTGGGTCTGTCCAAGGTTTCTTCCCAAGAGGGAGTTTTTCCTCGCCACTGTCGCACTGCTTGCTCTTGAGGGAATTACTGTAATTGTTGGGGCATTGTAAATTATAGTGTGGTCTAGACCTACTCTATCTGTAAAGTGTCTCGAGATAACTTGTGTTATGATTTGATACTATAAATAAAATTGAATTGAATTGAATTGAATGTGCGCCGACAGTTCAAAAGAAATCGTGCAGAGTTTGGAGCTGGGGAGTGTAGGAGACAGGGATTTGTTGTGGG
Organism: Perca fluviatilis; assembly: GCF_010015445.1. NCBI lineage: Eukaryota > Metazoa > Chordata > Actinopteri > Perciformes > Percidae > Perca > Perca fluviatilis. The sequence goes on along the minus strand of NC_053112.1, from coordinate 24,697,713 downwards.
AAGATGTGTGTTGTGCAACAACTTCAGCACATAGGCTAGTTGCTGAATGTGGCCTCTGCAAGTGTACAGCCATGCTAGCGGCATTGTGAAGCAGTTCTTTGAGCTAAATGCTATTATCATCAGTTTACATACTCACAATGACAATGTTGATGCCAAGCAGGTATACTTGTGTTTGAGCATGTTACCATTTGCTAATTAGCACTAACACCAAGTACAGCAGAGGCTGCTGCTTTCATCATTTTTGAAGGTCATGGTCATAAACCAAAGTATTGGACTAACTGAAATTTAGACAAGATGATGGCACAAAATTCTGGGCTGCATCCACAGCTACTCATTCTAGCATCTTTTTGAGCCCTCCTCACATGAGGGCCCTGGGTATTCAGTCCCATTTTCACCCCTAGTCTGACACCCCTGATGGCACTAGATGAAAGTCAGAGGATCGGGAAAACATGAATGTCAGAACAAAATTTCATGGCAATCTGTCAGGTAGTTGTATATTATTTAGTCTGGACCAAAGTGGTGGACAAAAGAAACCTACATTGCCATCCCTAGAGCCAGGCCACTAGCATGGCAACAAATGTAATATAAGCCTCTTCAGGAAAGGTGTAAAAAATGTTTACCGCCTGTTAAGAAACACAACAGTCAGATTTGTAAATGAGATTATTGTCAGCATTTATTCCTGAAAGATTTTACTATTTTCAGGCCTTTGAAGCAGCAGCTACTTTTGTATAATGTCTTTCCAATGGACACCTACTGCACAATGGATTTTAGATTGTACTTTCTGTGGAGGCCCACATGTTGTGACGGGAATAGAAAAACTCCAGTGACTCTGATATGGGGAGAACCAATACTGCTAAGCACCCACTCACCATTCACTGTGAGGATATGACAAACCATCAGGGGTCAGATATAATGGTTTCAATTTTGACTTCTATTCAGAGTTACTGCCAGGAGAAAATACTTCCCCTCATCCATTCCTACACCCTGAGACAATAATAGAACTCTCAAAATGATTTCCATCTCAGCAATACTATAATAAAAACGGAGACTTACACTAATGGCTCAATCAGTGCCCAGTCAGAGAATTTGTGAGAAATGTATTCACTCTAAAAGAGATATTTGGTTTCAATGTTCTGATTCACAGATGCTAGACTTTAACTGAACCTAGCCACAGTTTGGGCCTCTCTCGTGTATTACAGCACCATTACATTCAAGTCACAAAGCTAAGCATCCAATTTTCTGAAAAATAATTACCAGGCAGTCTTTGAAACATTTACTGCTTTTCTGAAGGTATTTCCAGAATTCTGAAAGTCTTTTGACAAGTGGGGTAAAAAAATATAAATTTCCCCCAAAGTACTTGCGTTACATGCTCTTCAGTATTTCCATTTTGTGTTCTCATTTTGCTTCTATAGCAGATTAATTAATAATAAAAGTAATTATTAGTCACAGCTCTATATAAAGTAACTGGCTCCACCTTGAGCAGCTACAACAGTATAATTCTGCTTACACATTAATGCATCAGTATTAACAATCTAAAAATGTACATATGTCAGTCACAGGGGACGTTTTACTGCATTTAGTACTTTTACTTTGATACATTTTGCTGATTATACTTACAAACGTTTACTTAAGCAACATTTTGAATGCAGGACTTTTACTTTTAATAGAGTATTGCTACCTTTACTTGAGTAAAGGATCTGAATACTTCTTCCACCATGGCTGTTACCTAATCCTATCAAATATGGTAGCTGGAACTACATATCTCAACATGAACCATAATTAAAAATATATATATATATATATATATATATATATATATATTATTAGTAATATTGTTATATATTGATGTCTTGTTCCAATACTAGATATCTTCATACACAATAACATGTTCATATTTTGCATGTGTTTTACAAAAAGAACAAAGACATTATGTTCTGGCTACCTGGATTAGAGTAGGAAGTTGAGGAAAAGGTTTAGTAGAGTGAGGATTCTGGAAATACCTCCAGAACAGCGGTACGATGACCTGAGTGGGAACGTGTCAGTATAATTCCTAATCCTGATACGTTTTCAGGTTACTGAGTGAATCTGTACTGTCAACAGCTGAGGGAGTTGTCGGTAAAAGAGCAAAGGAAGCTATTATGGTATCTATCCTCATCCACCACAAGAAGGATAAAGCAACCATTGTAGAACTGGGATCAGGACTTCCTCCGTCCATGTGGTCTTCACTGAGAGACCACAGCCTGAGGGAAGATAAGACAGAGGCAGACATGAGCTGAGGCCTTAAATGATACATAAATGTTCTTTTACTGTTTTTATATACTGCTTCTTTGTAGAAATAAGAAGACCCATAACTGCTCAAGCTTTCTCCCATCTGTGGCTGGTGATAAAAGGCTTTCCTAGATATCCACTGCCAAGTCTGTCTGCCAAGTAACCCCCTAATAACATGGCATTATTTGACTGCAGCCAATAATAAAACCTATCTGACGGTACCTATTTAAAATATGGCAGTTTGCGGTTAAAATATGACTGTCTTTATCCATCCTGTTTCTGGTGACCACCACTGATAATGTAAGTAATTTTTCTTATTCACTCCAACCCTTTTGTGTTCCCATTTAACAGAGGCCAGTGTCCAGTGGAGAAACTAAATCTCTTATAGTCACCTTATAAGTTTATAAATGACAGAAAAAAGGTTCCTACATGTATTATATAAATTAGTTTTCCAATGGAAGCTCAGACCACTGCATGTGTTATTAAACAACTTGAAAGTATTTAAATGTTGATACATATATATATTTTTTTATATTTTGCCACCCAAAGTGTCACAGAATTGGATTAAGAGCTCATCTAAAGGGCACAATTAATGGGTCTATCTACATTGGTATATACTGTATATGTGTACAGGCAATAAAAACAAAGTGGGGGAAAGACTAGTTTTAACATTTTACGGCACAGCAGATTTGCAAAACTTTTACTGAATATTTACGTGTGATGCAACCACTTAATGTGAGTTAAAGTCCTTGATATCTGTTAATATCCAACCTCTTCTGTGTGTGTACTGTATGTATTTTATGTATGTCATTATATGTTTTGGATGTCTTGTGAACCCTGGGGGAATATTAGCTTTATCTGCAAAAATGGGTTTAAAAAAAAAACTTGGCTGGACTCTACAGTATTAAACACTCAACTCTACAGTAGCTCAACATGGCTTTGGTTCAGAGTACGTCCACATTAGGCTGGTTACATTTATAAACGCATATCTTTGTCCTCCATTTCAGCCTTCCTCTGGACTAAAATGGCATTTTTCTCCCCTGCAGAGCGGAGCTTTTCCAAAACAGCCTCCAAAGAGTGTGAATGTTTAAACATTGGCTTGGTGTTTCGGTGTGTAAATGGAGCTTTTCCAACGCGGTGACGTAGGCCAGCCCAGTGAGGGTTTGAGAGATGGGTGGCAGTAAAGTAGGACAACGTCTTGTCGCCTCTAACTCGTCTTTTTTTTTGTGAATGAAAGATTTACATGTCTCAGTGACAAAATTGTCCATGTCCTGTTGCATGATTTTGACTATCATGGTGTTGGATAGTTAAAACCACCCTGAATATGCCATCATGTTCCTGCACAGCTTCTTGTCCACTTAAATTATTTGTCATGTGAAATCATATTCAATACAATTTCAGTGTCAGTTCCTACAATTACAGTGTAATTCTGGTAACACCAATGACTGCGGTCTATGGGAAACACACTCAACATGTGTCGCTGCGATGAGAGCAGAATCAATATACTGTAGTCACAGTGAAAAATCTATTGAAGGTGTTTTTACTGATTTGATGTCACTCTCTGGCACCAATCGAAACTGCATCTACATGAGCCATTATTGAATTTCACGTTTTTACTTGCTTCCAAACATGTTGCCATTAGAGTGTAACTGTTGGAAAGATGAAGACGTCCCTGGTGTCTGGGGCACTGCTGTCTATATCACTTTTTAATTTCCCATCTTTGAAAAATTCATTTTATGAGCTTAAAGAACCAGCAAATGTGTGAATGCATGTGTGTCCAAAATGTTATTTCATATTCAAAGGGGGAAACAAACACTGCAGCTGTAGTTGTGGCCAGTTTGTTATACAGAGATAGGACAGCCATGGTGAGAAATTTCACTAAAATAAATCGGTTTGAAGCAGCATGTTTGGGAAGGAATTTGAGGAGCAAAGGGAGGTGTTAAAAACCCCTTTGGAACAATGAATGATTTTGTAGACTCTACTCCTCTTTACGCAGAGTTTGGAGTTGAAGGGGACAACCTGAAGCCGTTTGGTTCGTCTGGACATTTCATTGAGGGGAAGAAAAAAAAAAACTTTATGGGTGGGGCTTGGTGAGAGGAAAGCGAGGGAATTGAGAGCGAAAACAGGGTGATGTGTGTGCTGTGAATTCAAAGCTGGGTGGGTCTACACTGTTTCACATTCCCAAAAAAACTCCCGGTGCCGTGTGTTAAAGCGCTTTCAGGTAAAGTTTATCCACGTTGTTTACACTTTTGAAGTTATTGTATGGACAATACGCTGTGGAACGCTCTAACGCATGATTTGTGTGTGGTTTTTTTTTTTTTTTTGTTATGTTGAGAAAAAGAGAAAAGTTAACTCCAGGTTTCCTCCAGCGCTTTGAATGATTGTGCGGATATGATTGTGCGCAGAAAAAGTATTTTAAAGAACAGCATAGAGTGGAATAGTCAACAGTGTTTATATTTATGTTTATTTAGAGGTATGTTTATTATTGGTTTCTCTATTCTCGCGCTCTTTCCAAAGTTGTTGACTCTAGTACAGGGCCTGTGTGTGTGTGTGTTGTTGTTGTTGTTTTTGGGTGTGTATGTGTGTGTGTGTGTGTGTGTGTGTGTGTGTGTGTGTGTGTGTGTGTGTGTGTGTGTGTGTGTGTGTGTGTGTGTGTGTGTGTGTGTGTAATGGAGCGGCCCCAATTTGGGAATGCCCTAACACCGCGGTCTAAACAAATGCGCCTTTCTTGTCGACGGAAACAGTGAAAATGGCAATGAGTCGTTAAAGCAAACGGATAAGTGTTTCTGGGCGCAACAAATGGGTCGCAATTTATTTGAGCTGTCATATTGTAGAAAAAAAAGTGTTTTTAAAGAAAAAAAATGTTGAAACTGAAAGTGTGAAACTGGTTATGCGATGTGTGTGTGACAGCATATGTGTCATATTAAAAAATGTGTCTGTCTGCGAGACTTCTGGGGCGAGTTTGAGCTTGCATGCAACGGCTCTCTGTCAGGATTTCTTTCGGGTTGAGTAACAGTATTAATTTGGGACAGCTGTGGGAATAGATGCTTCCTAATGTACAAGCCTGTGTTACATAAGTCCGTCCGTGGAAAATTAATAATAGTGTGCATCCTTCCGCCTCGCCATTGTTATCAGTTTTCAGAAGGCCACGATGTTGATGCTGGCTGGAATCGTTGTCCTGCACATTACCACCATCATCCTGCTTCTGGTGGCCGCCATCGATAATGTAAGTGGATGATTTATCTTGTTTCTCATACGCCAAGTGCTCAGAGTTAGAACGTAAGTTTTTTTATGAGCCAATAAATGCCAATTCTTATTCATGATTTGTTCAAACACCTAAAGCAATAGGTATTTCTGTATGGAAGCTCAGGGTAGCACATGTGTCATTAAACCAATTGGAATAGCCTGGATTAAAATGTTAAAAATTGTGTTTTTGGTATTTTGACACTCAGTGTTGCAAATCTACAGACAAACGTTCACCAGCTCTTACAGAATATTAAAACAAGCAGCCAACTTAATAAGACAGTAAATATGCAAAAAGTGTACTAAATATTTCTTTGCATGTGTCGCAACCACTGTGTGTGCATTGATATTTTTGATATCTGTGTTTATTCTCATCTCCCTGTGTGTCTTCAGGCCTGGTGGATCAGTGATACAGTGTCAACTGACTTGTGGGGCAGGTGGGAGTTCACAAACTCAGCCTGGCATTTCACCAACCTGAAAAACTATCCGGAGGGTAATGTTCATTCATTGACTTGATTTGACTGGAGGTATAAAGTGTTAAGATGTACAATTCTACAATATGTTCATACATGATCAGTAATTATTGTATGAATGTAAATAGTGGTATTAGAGCTGTTATAATGCAAATAATTACACAGTGCTTTAAGGTGAACATCGCCTTGTATCTGTGTTGTTGTGGATCCTTCACTGACTGTGTGTCTGTTTTGTCATTCCTGCTGCTGCAGAGTATCTCCAGGCGGTGCAGGCCACTTCAGTGCTGGCCTGCATTTTTGCCATTCTGGCCTTGTTTGTGTTTGTGGCTCAGCTGTTCACCTTGCCCAAAGGCCAGAGGTTCACCTTCACCGGCATTTTACAGCTTATCGCCTGTAAGTAACCCAGTCAAAATTCTAACCTGCAGCTGCAAGAAATATAGATTTATTTTCTTGTATACTTTAGCATATTAAAATGTGTTAACTTTCTCTCAGAGGTGGTGAGTAAGAGCAGAACAAAACAATAAGTGGATGTTTTAATATAGATGCAATTGTGTGTTACAAGTAAAAGTCCTGCATTGAAAATGTTACTTAAGTAAAAGTAAGTAAGCAGAGCTTAGCTGCAGCATGTACAGATGTGTTCAGTGTTAAAACAAACATGGATGCAGGTGCAGAAGGTCAGTGATTTTCACTCCTGTGTCATCCAGGTTCAAGAGTCTACATCAGCAGGTTTGACCTGTTAATTCGTAGAGTCTCAACGACACATGATTGAAAATCACTGCAGTAGAGTACAACTGTACCAAAACAAACCAAACCAAAACAATATATTTTGAGGTGAGAGGCTGTTTGTAAAGCAGGGTGGAGAAGTGATTGTTCAAACATCTGTGAAGATATTGTCGGGAGCAGAGATGTTCAACAGGGGGTCCAAGGCCCCAAGGGGGTCCTCAGAGTTACTACAGGGGGGGCCACCAAATTATTAATTTTTTCAAAACTGAAAATGTCTTACCATGAATCTAACATATTATTAGCAAATATAAATCAGCCTATTTGTGAAAAAAAAACAAAAAAACATTAATGATAGGCTACCTGGCCTATGGGTAAGGTAGTCACCAAGGTAGATCCACAGATACAGTTCATCCTAAGGATTCACTCCGTCACATGTATGTTTAGCAATAAAACTATAATTTATTAAATTATGCCAACAATTATTTAATAGCTTAGTATTCTGTACACTAAAAAGGTATGTATAAAGGCTTTGGGCCTCCCACACGTTATTATAGGCCCACTTTAATATGCAACTCAATTTTATACAATATATGTAGTAGGGGGTCCCTGCTCTGTCTCTATTTCAGTTAAGGGATCCTTGCCTTGAAAAACGTTGAAGACCCCTGGTCTGGAAATTAAATATACTAATAAGGGCTGCAACTAACATTTTCACTATCCATAAATCTGATTATTTTCTTTTAATTTTACTCAACAAAACAAACCCATCAAATATTCAGATTTCAGGGACTGGGACAAGGACATTTTTGGCATTTTTCCTTTCGATCAACTAATCAATTAGTTGACAGCTCAGCTCTTGCTAATTATTGATCGGCAACTAGGGCAGAATATTGTGATAATTATCAAAGCCTTAAACCTGTCATTAAGTTACGATACTCACTTGAGTATTCAAAACCAAATGGTAAAGTTAAGCCACATTCATGCCACTGAATTAGGTGTAGTAATCCTACATTTAAATAAAAGATCTAATGCTGTGACAGATTTTGGTAAAAGTGAACGTATTCATGTAGACAGAAGTTCTGTGAACTACAGCAATCTCTTTCACAATACAATTGAGTAAGATAGTTAATTATGGATTATCTTTGGCGCTGCTACTACATTAAAAAAAACAACCTTACAGCAAGTACAAAATGGGATTTTAACATGTACAGTATTGTCATGACTTGATATCATTGGGAAATTAGCGAGGTGAAACTGTCATGTTTCTCATTTGATTGTGATTGCGGTGGAACTGTCTGCTACACCGTCCTTGTTAATGGGCCTTATCTCATAATAGGAGCAATAATTACTTCTTAATTGTGCCTCGTCTGGGTGTATGTGACAATATTCCCCTTTTCTCGCCTACAGGCCTGTGTATAATGATAGCAGCCTCAATCTACACAGCCGAGCTTCACACCAATGAAACGGTGGGAGGATACGGACACTCCTATGTCCTGGCCTGGATCTCTTTTGTCCTCACCTTCATTTTAGCGATCACCTACCTCATCCTGCGAAAGAAGAGCGAGTGAGAGGATAAAAGGAATGAGGGCATGCCTGGGATTATGTTCCAAGTTTGAATTTGGGAAATCAAAGAATAGGAATAGGAAGTGTTTCAAAAATTCTGAGGGAATAAACTGTAGCTAGGAAAGTGTGTGTGTGTGTGTGTGTGCTTACAAGAGCCATTTGTTTATATTTTGAATATTATAAATTGAAATAGAAGTCATGCATGCATTCATGAAGGGCTGAACTTAATCGTTTTACTTGATAGAATTCTATTTAATTCAAGATGTGTAGGGGAATACTATGTAAAGGAATAGACATTTTGAGAAATATATACGCTTTCTTGCAGAGAGTTGGATGAGAGGATAGATGCCAGACTTATATGTGTGCATAAGGTATGAAGCTACTGCCAGCAGACCGTTAGCTTAGCATAAAGACTGGAAACAGCTAGCCAAAAACCAAAGTGTAAAAATGACAAATTGTGGTTTTAGTTAGTGATCTCGAGAGGTGCTGGTTTGTGGATTTTCTTACCTTTTTGACAGAGCCAAGCTAGCGGTTTTCCTGATTCCAGTCTTTGTACTAAGCTAACCGGCAGCTGGAGGTAGCTTCATGTTTACCATACACGACAGTGGTATCAATCTTTGTTTATCTACCTTTCTGCATGAAAGAAATAATTTTTTACCAAAATGTAAAATTATTTCTTTAGGAAGCTACCAAAGTTGATTATGTAGGAGGAAAAAAGCGTAAGCATAATAAGCCCTTTTGAGATTTAGTAGTTGAAAATACTCTGTGAGATGACAGTACTTATCATCCTGTATAATCATGTTGTGAGGCTGACAGTTACTACTGCAGGTTTCCAGAGTCGAGGAGAGAATAAATACTGTATCTGTGAAGGTACGGCATGTTGGCAAAACTGCAACATTCCCATTGCAGTACTTGAACAATCAGGAAAGACAAGCCTTGATATACAGTACAAGTAGTTTTAATCATGTATCCTTATTTTACAACTGAAGTATAGTGTATCCTTTTTAAATCTGTGTACATTGTAACCATTATATTTTTGTAACGTTTTGTATTGAGTTCTTTTTTTTTTTTTTTTTTTAAATCATGTTTGATTTTGTGTCTGTAGTTGGCTGCTATCATAAGAAAAGTACATGCAATTTGTACAAGTGAACATAAATTGAACCAGGGATAGAGGACAGCGGTGTTTCATTTCACCATAATTCCAAACTATGCAATAGGATTTGCTCGTAATTACATGGAATTTAAGCCATATCATGTATTAATAAACGCATTATTACGCAAAGTCTTCATCTTTTATCTATTAAACTGCTGTAAATGCAACTAAAGTCACTGTTACATAATAAATATGTATGAATTGGTCCAGTTCTGTAGCCATCACTCGAGCACACAAGATTTCATTAAAATTAATTTAAAGTTAGTCTTAAGATAGCATCCTGACAAAAACAAGGACAACACAGTACTAGAAAATACTACTGAAATTTTCACTAATTTTTAAATCTGTGCGACTTCGCTTAATAAGGGCAAAGTTTTGTATTGCGAGCATTTCACTGAGTGCAAGTTACAACATTGAACACTTCTTTAGGCCTTACAACAGACCTAGTCAGAAACAGGAATGTTCCATTATATAAAGTATCGTTCCCAGAGGAAGGGAGTAAAAACTTGACTGAACTAAATGCCTTGGCCAGACGGCGTGATGCGCTCCTGAACCACCAGGTGGAGAAGATGATTCTGCTCTGCAGTCAGAAACGGCCTGAGGGGAGAAAAAAAAAGAAAACACATAATCAATATGGAAAATTAGGATTGAAAAGCAATAAAAAGTGCCGTTCAGTTCCCATCACATGATGGAAATTATCACTTTTGAATGCTCACCATAGCTCAGTCTGAAGAGACTTGAGGGACTCTGTGTCCTTCTCCTGACATGCCATCTGCAAAACAGATTTGCTGTTACAGGCTGCACAAATAAAAAACATAACTGCAGATTCCAAAGACCTTGACAAGTTCTCAGAGTCTTGTCAATGTTTATGCTCATTTATAACTATCTGTGGATAGAGTCTGTCCATCCAGAACAAGTTACTTTAAATAATCTTTTATTTAAGTCATGAATAAACATTAATCAAGAACTGTGAATATTGATTGCTTCATATTAATACAGGTAAAAGTCTACCAACACTGCAAATAAAAAAAACTAATTCCATTTTCAAAGGAAGACAAACTCTAGCACATTTATCTCGGTCACGTGAAGGCTGTGAAGACCATCCTGCCTCATGCAGTGAACCCCAAATATGTGGACGATAAAACTCACAACTACGGACTGCAGGAGCAGGAAAACATTCTCAGGCAGGAAGGTCACTGAAAGAAGACAAGATCCATGTTTACACTTCAAATAAATGTCACTCATAGAATTCATGATCTTCATTCCTAGTGAAAAGACAGTGTCTATAATTCAAAGATAATAGATAAATATTGAGATGCATTTACCTTGGCTGTGAGGGTCAAAAGACTCCCATGCGTATCTCTCCAGGGTCTGGGCATGTTCTGGCAACAACTTCTGAGGTGGAGGCTGCACAGAAAACAGCAACATTAGATCAAGTGCTGCTGCACCAGTACGTAATGTAAAGATGTGGGATAGATAATTAATATAGTGTCATACAATATCAATACTCTTGGCATCAGTAATGCAATATTTTCTGTTGCAGTGCTGATGTGGAGGTGTTTACTTCTTTTAATGCTTAAAATTGTACTGTTCTGTTTTCTGACAGTTCACCCTTTGGCTAGTTGATGGCTATTTGTATGGAGGATATATTTATTCATAATTCAAATTGAAAGTCCAAAGAGAAAACTAAGCAAGATCAAATTAAAAATATTATTTTACTACGCTACTAGGAAAAATTATTCATAATTTAATTTTAAAAAAGGAAATGGAAACTGAAAAAGCAAAGTTAAAATGTAAAATGATCATTTGAAAATGTAAAGTGCAATGCAAAAAGTCAAATTTAAAATGCAAAGCTTAAATATAAATGCTTAAACTGAAATCTTTGAAATCTTTTATTGATTGAAAATCGCAATGGAAATAAAAGAGAAACATCAAATATGAAACTCAAAATGTGAAATGGAAAAGCTTAAATGGAAATACTTAAAATCTGAAATAGAAAAAAAAGATATATTTTTATTTTAGCCTTTGCTCTTTATAATTTTTAATTTTATCTTTTAAATTTTTAATTTGGCAACTGCCCTTTGACATTTTAAGATTCACCTTTTCCATTTTGATTTAACATTTGGAAATGACAGATGTCAAAATGAGTAGGAGTGGCCCAAAGGCTGGTGGGAGGGTCTGAAACAAAAGGGGTGCAGAGGCACCTTATGGACAGCAGGGGGAGGTGACTGCTGGGAAGCACACTGAGTTGAGGAGCATCTGGTTGCAGCTTCGCTACCACGCTGGCTTTGCCTGTTGTTTCACATTAGATGATAGAAACTGATGATGTAGCCTATTTCATCAAAGGATCAAACTTTATTCTTAATCATCACATACACACAGTACAATGTAGTGAAATTATATTACTGCATTTAACCCATCCTAAGTATTAGGAGCAGAAGACAGCTATACATACAACTTGGGGTTCAGTGTCTTGCTCAGGGACACTTTGACATGTGGCCGGAGGAGCCTGGGATTGATCCACCAACCTTGTGGTTGAGGGGCAACCACTCTCCCTTCGAGCCACCCAACATGCAACAACAGTGAAGTTTTCATGTAGTTACTGTAATTGGGCCCGTATACTTTTTCGTTCATTTGATTTCCAATTTTGAAACGATATCCAAATTTGAAAAAAAATAATTCATTTTAAACCTTGTTAATATTGATGACAAAGTGTTCAAACGGAAAACAAGCCATATTTCAGAAAATTAACTTGTCCATCAGTGTTTTCCCACACATAGACTAATGTGTGGCGGTGCGCACGGCACGGCCGCCTAACATTGCGTTTCGATATTAATAAAAAAAAATGTAAACGCTATTTAAAACACGTTCTTCTGCATTTCCTTTCCCTGCTCTCCTCCGTCTCTCTGTCACTTGTGTCTCTCACACACACACACACACACACACACACACACACACACACACACACACACACACACACACACACACACACACACACACACACAAACACAGTGCTTTGGTGTTTTTAGCCCCCAACGTCGTCTTCCAGGCAGCACGGCAATAGTTATAGTTAGGGTTAAGGCGACGTTGGAGGCTTAAAACACCATTGATCCCACTGTGCACACAGCGTCTGTCTCCATAAGGTGAAAAGACGGCTGGCGAAATTCACAAGTTCACGAAAGGTTGGTATCTATCTCGTGACCACCTTTACAACAGGCAGCGCTAATCTGTAATGTTGCCCAAGAAATGAAAACCGGCAGCTGATTGGACGAACGCGTCACATGGGTTTGTTTTCTCCGGATATTGAGAGCCAGACTGTCATGGCAGCCGTTCAGAATACGATCTCAAATTGTACTAAAATAGTTCACTGAAACGTGTTTCTGAAAACATTTTAAGCGAGAAATAGGCCATGCAGTTGCTGAATCTGTCTTCATTTCAGCTCAACAAAGGTCAGTTTAAAAGATTTTCATCAGATTTTGAGAGACTCTAGTCACCTCATTCCGCTCGTCATTTCCGGGTGAGTCCCGATTTCCCTGCCGCCGACCGAACATGTCAGGTCGGCCAAAATGAACGCCGACAGCCCCCCAGACGGACGACGGCACGGAACACACTGAACAGATTTGAGTCACTGACCTCGCCAGACTGTCCAACGGCCGATAATCGGGTTAATGTGTCCCGGCCTTAGAAAGTTAACTAGTAGCAAGTTTGCTGTAAAATGCAGTTGGGTTGTCGAGGTCAAAACACTATATGTAGCAGCTGTGAATCAAATAATCTTATTATAAATAATGTTATGTCATTTTTTACTCTTACACTGAATGTTTGCTGCTTAAATCCAGATGAGTATTGAAAAGTATTTTCCGTGACTGAAAAAGGCCCGTGTTGAGGATGAGGACCAGCCTGAACCGGAGGTATCAGTCTGAAACCGAACTGAACAGTCCAACCAGTGTAATTAGTTAGGTTATTAATTTGTTTTACAGTATTTTCAGGCTTCAACCAGTGAAAGACAGGGTCAGGGAGAGAAAGAGATAGATTTGTTAGGCATTAAAGTAGGAGAGGAGGACAGCATCCAATAGCGTGTCCGAAAATAAGTATTCCCCACCCGCCGCCACAATTTGCTTTCTAATCTGTGGGAGACACTGTGTCCATGATTCTATCGAGAGAGAGACTTCCAGCTGACAGCGAGGTCTGTGAGCATCACTGGCTGGCCGGCGGGCAAGCGATCCCAGCCGCCACCAGCTGGCTGTCACGTCAGACTGGAGCTTCTCAAGTCCGACAACATCGGAGCAAATGTGTAATTGGCCATCGATTTTTGTAAAACTGCCCATATTCAAACTCTACACAGTTAATTTCTCGCATAAAAAAAGTCTCAGAAGTGAATTTAGTGGTGAAATAGTAGACGAAAATTGTAAATAGTTTCCAGTTGTTGGCTGCTGCTACTACGGCAAACTCCCGATCTAGATTCTAGAATCTCTGCACCCCTTTCGTTTCAGACCCTCCCACCAGCCTTTGGGCCACTCCTCCTCATTTTGACATCTGTCACATCCAAATGGAAAAGCCAAATGTTAAATCGAAATGGAAAAGGTGAATCTTACAGCTCCTCTGGCACCACCTACAGCCTGTAGTGCCATTGGCAAAATTCCACCGCTCCCGGTCGATTTTCTCCAATCAGGGCCACAGGGGTGGTCTATCTGCCTGTCAATCACTGCTCAGGCACACACATATATAGCGTTCTCCCCTGTGGGAGGGGCTTAGGAGACGGTTTGGGCTGCAGCAGAAAGGAAGGAGGGACTGAGAAGTTGTTGATGTTCAAATTTGTTGGCAAAGTCCTGGATCTTCACAATCTTACCTACTGCAGCTTTAATTTAAGTATTTCCATTTAAGCTTTTCCATTTCACATTTTGAGTTTTATATTTGAGGTTTCTCTTTTCCATTGCGATTTTCAATCAATAAAAGATTTCAGTTTAAACATTTATATTTAAGCTTTGCATTTTAAATTTGACTTTTTGCATTGCACTTTACATTTTCAAATGATCATTTTACATTTTAACTTTGCTTTTTCAGTTTCCATTTTCTGTTTTTAAATTAAATTATGGCATAATTTTTCCTAGTAGCGTAGTAAAATAATATTTTTAATTTGATCTTGCTTAGTTTTCTCTTTGGACTTTCAATTTGAATTGTGAATAAATATGAGATAAAAATGGTTTTCCCTTATTGAGGCTGTATTTTCCACTTCAGTTACACAGATATTGTGATATAGATGGTTTTCTTGCAATGTCTTGTCTTTTTATTAGGGCTGCAGCTATTGATTCTTTTTGTAATCGATTAATCTAGCACTTTATCGATCGATTAATCGGATAATTTTTTTTGCGTTTTTAACAACCCAAAAAAAAGCAACATTTTTGGAAAAAAGACACATTTGTATTGCCTACATTGCTTACAATATCATCTCTCAAAAAAAATAAACATATTAAGTGCATTTAAGTGCCATATTACATTGTTTTTTTTGTTTTTTTTCAAATATCAACCTCAAACTAAGGCATACATTAAACATACACAAACATTACATTAAGTTGTGCAACTTAACTTTCAGAACTACAAGTTTCAACCTGAGACTGATCTGCATATACAGTAGGTCTATATGTCTATATGTAAATATTAGTTATACTCAATCTAGAGAGAGAGAAAAAAAAAAAAAAAAAAAAAAAAAAAAAAAAAAAAAAAAAAAAAAAAAAAAAAAAAAAAAAAAAAAAAGAGATGCAACAATCAGCTGTTTTTCCGAAGGGATAGTCAACGCGTCAGCTCTTTAGATCAAATTGTGGTCACCACTACGTATTTTCTGGTCTTTGTTTTTGGTAGTTGTTGTGTTTGGTGTAGTTTCATCGTCCATACCACACTGTGATTTACTTTTGTCGGGTCCGTTTCGTGGAATGGATGATTAAGTTAGACTCCATGTTTTCTGTTGAGATGCTGAAGCATTGACGTCGTGCTATTATCGTGGTAAGCTAGTTTGATTTTGCAGTAGACACACTGTACAGAGTTTTCGTTTTAATTATGTTTGAACTGATTCCAAACTTTGGACACTTTGTCGTTTTCTCCAGCCTGTCTCTTCTCTTAGCCCCTCACTATTTACGCTCTGGCATGTGTCGCCAGCAGCAGGCTGAGCCACGTCTGTGCGACAGTAATAATGCTCCGTGCGGAAACACCGTCCGTCAGCGATACAACGTTGGTAACATTGATTTAACGAAGATTTGAGGCAAGTCATTTTGCATCGAGGATTTTTTGTAATCGAATTATTCGAAGAATCTTTTCAGCCCTACTTTTTATATAAAATAAATGTGCCTACCTCAAGAAACATCAGCAGTAGTACTCTGGAGATCTCACATTTTGCCACAATGTCCAGAAATGCACCTTTTTTCAGGAAAATGAAGATATACAAAAGAAATGAAGAGAGTTCAATATTTCACCATTTTCCAGTCAGTGTAATCACATAAAATTAAACAATGATTTTAAAGCACAAAGTGAGGCACTGCCTTTAAACACCGTCTTTGTTTAAACATCCAGCTGTTGATCTCAACAATAGAAATGTTTTTGAAATAGTGTATTTAGCCTCTATTCCAAAAATTCTGTCACTGGGGATTCATTCATACATAGGATTATTTTAGGCAGGTAGAACCTGTAGATAAATGCAAAGTCTCACCAACAGGGGTGCTGATGCCTGGCAGCTGCAGTCCTCTCTCCTGGCATATCAGCTGCATCTCAGTGAACACTGACAAAGCACCGTCGTAGTCACCTGCAAAAACACAAGAGCTAAAACTGCAGAAAAATCAAGACAAATCATATGTGCACATAAAACACACATCAGCTACATATCAGATGTATCAGACAGTCTGACTGAACTCACGGGTGAGGATTTTACACGTAGCCATTTCTCCCATCGACAGCAGAGCTTCAATTGGCGTCTGTGTCTGCAACTCTGCAGCCCTCTGGTAATGAACAATAGCCTCTCCTGGTCTGTTCATCTCCTATTGAAACCAGAGGAGGATTTGAGATTAACATGTCATTTGAATAACAGTATATCAAGTTAAAATCAAAGCGAGGATCAGGAAAATGTATCTTTTAGGACAGCTTGAAGAGCTGATCCAAAGTTTAACCTTCAGCGCGTTGCCAAGTTCTAGACACAGGCTGGCTGCCATCACAGGCTGGTTCATCTCAATGTGCACCTGTAAGCCATTTGTACATCAGCATTATTTTACAGTCTCTATCGAAATGTATTACATAATATATTCTGCAAACCCTTAATCTGTATATATATTCCACAAAAATTGCATACAGTATACTATACATATTTGTGTATTTTACAAATATTTCACTAATGTGTTTAGAACTGTTGCTTTAAGCACAAAAAAACTAGGGATCATAATGTACCTTGATGGCAAAACTGAAGCAGTTGAGTGCAGCCTGAAGGTGCTCATCAAAGCCCGGGGCCTGCAGCGCCCGGTTCTCCTTCTCGGATGAGAGAAAGAGGCGGGCAGCATCGGTTAACGCCAGAGCCTCTCCGGGAGCGTTAAAAAGAGTCTGCTCACACCTGCAGTCAAGACATTCAGGATGTGTAACAACAGTAAACATGTCATCACTATGAATACATACAGGCTCTCTCTGGGCCAGACCAACATCTCTGTCACCCTGTGGTGGTTTATTGTATGGGACATGAATAACTAGAGAGGAGTAATCACTCACTGGACTGTACCTTTATGAGATAATCTGACTATTTAAAACATAGTAGCAGAAATTCCAAAAGTTCCTAATAGACATGGTATGATTTTCCTAACGTGGTTGGAGAACTGACAAATTACTTACCGGTAATTAATGCACAGACAATGTAGTACATTTTTTATGGTTCCGTTCAAGCGTGTCACAAATGATTACATTTACATGCTTTTCAAAAACCAGCAGTTACTTAAAGAATTTTTTATGATGTGAAGGGAGGACTTTAGGTATAGTACATGGCTGAAACTAACACCTGGACAATACACCCATATGTGACTGCTGAACATCTCTTTTCTACAGCCATGGGCATTAATAAGTTGCTATATAACAGCCTCCACTCGTCTGGGAAAGCTTTGCACAAAATTTTAAGCTTGGCTTGAGGGATTTTGCTCCTTATTTGCCAGAAGAACATTAACGAGGTCGCCCACTGATCTTGGGTAATAACGTCTGGCTCACAGTTGACATTGTCGCAAAGATGTTGGATGGGGCTAAGGTCAGTGCTCTGTTCAAGATACATTTACTAAAGCTCTTCCACACCAAACTGAAAAGCCATTTCTTTATGAACCTTGCTTTGTGCATGAGG